>NC_092214.1:7198056-7234615 GCF_043381705.1 Parasteatoda tepidariorum
ATATTTTGGATATTTACCAAAACGACTATGTGATTATCAACATTCACCAGTGGAAATCAGCAACCACCAATTTAGGTCATTTGCAGTAGCATATATATATATATATATATAAATTTTTTACAGTAAAATAATAAAGTTTCCAGTCTAAATTTTTTTTTTATAAATTTAAGTATCATTCCTTACAACGAACAATTAAAAATCAAAAGAGTGTTTCTTTTTGTCAAAAAAAAAACTTCTAACTTTGAATTTTTTAGATCTTTCCAACAAATTGTAAGTAGTAATTCACACAGCCTAAATTTTAACATCGATTAACTTTTTCAAACACTTTTTGAACAATTAATGTAATATAATATTATCTATTCAAAAAGTGTTTGCCATGCATGAGGCAGCAGTAGCAACAAGCGTACTTCAAATCGACACATTCAGATAATTTTAAAAAGAACACAACACAACAACATTTTAACATCACAAGGATAAAAACACTATGTTGTCTATTTAGTCACATGGATGTAATTTTCGCATATTGTATGTAAAAAATATGCGATACGCAAAAATTACATACAGATAATTTATTACATACATGGATAATTTAGTACAGAGGTGACTTAAATATAATGACGATTAATATATTTAAAGAAGACTGTTCAACTGAGATACAATGCCTGAAAGTATTATTCTCAACAACTTCTGAGCTTCTTAATTTCCAGGATTATACAGTTTATATTACATATTTTTCAGGACACTGGGATCCGTTATATCGAGAAATATAGTTTTCAGCATTTATTACTTTCGATGCTGAAAACTATATTTCTCGATGCATAGTAGTTTTAAATTTGCAGCAAGTATCCAAAAATTTTCAACAGAACAAAAATTTGACTTGAATTCTATTTCTTATGATTTTCAGGCAAATGCATTTAAATATTCTTAAGTATAAAATTATACTCAAATTCGTTAGCTCTTTTTCATTTAATAAACAATAAGAAAATTGCATAATTTTTCTCTAAAAATATATTGTGAAATTAATATTTTTACTTACACCACATTCCATTTTCCTTAGATCATTAACAAATTTTTTTATGTTGAAAAAGTATGACATTTAACATTAAGCGGGGGGACGGGAATTTACTATTTCACTATAAAAAAAGCTAAAAATATTTTTACTAAAAACCATTCTTGTAAACCAAAAATGATAATATTTAACAATTCAAGTTGGCTGCATCAACATCAATAATATTAACGAATAATACTTAATAATATGTGAAGAAAATTGAGATCTAAAACCTTTTTTATTTCACTTAAAAAATATCTTAAAATATCTTGATTAAAACCCATATATTTCCAAAATTTCAATAATTTAATTGTATCGTTCTCACTTTTTTTCTTTTCAATTACACTAAAATTAGGAAAATTAGGAAATAAATTTTTAAAAAATTATAAACCTTAAGATCATAGGAGCCACCTTCTCTAGTTACACCATTTTATTAAGTCTAATTTGAAAATGAGCCCCTGATTGTAGTTTTGGTCCAAAAAGTTTGAAAAAATTACTTTATTCCTCTTACAGCATGTATATTTTTACAAAAAAAATGCCATAAAAATAGGCAACGTCAATATTTATCTATTTCACTTGGAATGAGCGTTATAAGTTCTTGAGAGAAAATTTTCTTTCCTACGGTTGAAAATTTAATCACCAGTCATTTTTCACCCGTTTAGTTCCTATCAGAACTAAGGAAAACTGAATCATATTTCTACATTTGTATTATTGTTATGATGGATGTATAATAATAATCGTCTTTTTGGTTTTCAATACACTCTTTATTTATGTATTTATGACCTATAAAAAAACAGCTTTCACTGAATCAGAATAAGTGAATATTGATTTATATTTGACTATTTCTTAGTAAAAGTGCTATATTCTAATCATTTAAAAGTAATAATTTTAAAAAGCCGTCAATTTTTTGGGATAAAGTGCTATTTGGTAAAGTATTATAAACAGCCCGTCGTAGCCTTGGTAATGCTTACAGGTTAATTTTGCCGAGGCTAGTATAGTTTGTTTGAATATGGTTTTTTTCTTAAATAACAAATTCCACAACTTTTTTTTCTGTTGTTTACTTTGTTTTATAAATTATCAATTTATTCATTATAAATAAGTATTTGTGCTCTTTTCACGAAAGGAATTTTTTTTATGTCAGACTTTCGTAATCAGTATTCAGTGGAGTTGTATTGAGGGTCGCAAATTATGATTTCAGATAGGAGAAAACGAAACATGATAATAAAAAAAAGACTACATACCAGAGGTATTCAAATTTCTGCTACGTCAATTAAAATAATAAGACACACTTCGGGAAATTTGACTGAAATTCGGAGAGTTGACCCTTTATCTGTACGGTCAGTTCCCTTCTTTGAGGAAAATTCCCAGTGCCCGTAATTGTAATAAAATCCATCAAAACTAGTAGAGTCAACCGTTAATTTATACGGACTTCTTCTTTCTTTGAAAAAAAAGCCCTGTGAAATAAAGCTTCCTAGCTCACGTTAATCGGAGAGTATCATGGTGGTAACAGCATCTGAATAACGGAATCAAAAGTTCGGGTTCGATCTCAGTCGGGATCAAAGAACTTTACTCTCGCTCTCTCATTCATGAATAAAGGGCACGCAACTCTCTCACTTCTCGATAGATGACAGCACCACACTACTTCGCCTCATTCCACAATTCGCCTTGAAACGACGAAATAATCGCTTGAATCTCAAGCAACTTGCACTGAGGATAAACAACTTGCACTGAGGATAAATTTTACGAGTATTACGAGAATTTTACTGTCAATTGCCATATTTTTTATGAGAAGAATTACGGAAAGGTCTAAATTTTAAATTTCACGATAGCTTGTGAAGTTCTTTCGACGGGCATAATTTTTATTTTATAATTAATAACGGACTGCCAGTCATTAACAGTAATCAAATGCTGATTTTTTTAGAGTGTATAATTATTAAGTTTTGAAAATTTTCCTTCTTGACCCTCTAAATGAGAATGTCACTAAAGGACAAAAAGATTTTTGTTTAATTTATGACTGAGTCATTTTATAGCTATTTCAGTGTCACTCCACTCACAAATCTAGAATCTTAGTATTGAGAGCAAAATAAATCCAGATCAATCTTTGAGTTCGTAGTTTTGAAGAACCAGCAAAAAAATGTGAACATATTTCGGGATATTGTACGCATGGTACATTGCTTATAAATTAAGTATCTTAGCGTTGAGAGAGAGATGAGTAAGAGAATAAGAAAGTATAAGAAAGAGTAAACAGTATAACCTTTTTAAGATAAGGTAAACAGTATTAAACTAAATTTTTTAACCTTAATAATTCTCTTTCACAAATAACGATACTGGGCATGGAATCATCTATATTTATTTTTGTGAAAACAAGATTAATTAAAAATACAACGAGAAAAAAATTTGGGCCAAAACTATCTGCATGGTAAAATTTATCATGGGGACACCAAAAAGCTCGGTAATTTTTACCGAAGCGCTTTGGGCTTTGGTAATGATTTTGGTGAAATGAACTATGAATTATTATTTTGTAATATGTGATAAAATTAGATAAATGTTGTAAAAATTGGACATTTTAGCACGATACTTTAGAGCATGACATAAAATCCATTTATTTGCTTCAATTTATTTTTCAGTTTTGTATTTTTTTACTAAACATATGGTAATAAGAACTATAATTTTGAAAACCAGAATTTCCGGTAAGTCATTACCACGTGAATAGAAAAATTATCTAATAAATGGTTTAAATATCACATATTTTGGATTTTATTACTAGAATTTTGGTTTT
This sequence comes from Parasteatoda tepidariorum, assembly GCF_043381705.1. Taxonomy (NCBI): domain Eukaryota; kingdom Metazoa; phylum Arthropoda; class Arachnida; order Araneae; family Theridiidae; genus Parasteatoda; species Parasteatoda tepidariorum. The sequence goes on from NC_092214.1 coordinate 7,201,884, forward strand.
CTTTTTAACAAAAATGTTATTACCATACGCTCTGTATTTTTACTAGAAGTTTTCTCCGTGTACTAAAGCAAAATCCCATTTAAAAATGTCTATCAAAATTCTGCATAGAAACAGATAGAACCGCGATATATAATTAGGATATTTCTACTAGCCAAAGCGAACTCTTCACAATACCTCTCCAAACAAATTCGCTGACCTAATTTAGTTTTATTCAAAATTTTCATGGTCAAGGCAAGTCATAAATAAAAGGAAAACTATGACATAATTATTTTTGTTGTAATTCTTAAAGATCAGTTTACTTTGAAAAACCTACGATCTACAGTTTCAATTACATATGTGACCTCTTTAAGTTCAGTTCAAGATAAACTCGAGAGTGGGTTGTGAACTGATTTCTCAGGTCATTTTATGTTTCACTTATTTATTTCACTGAAATTTCTCTTTTTTATTTTTAATTATCATATTTTTTTTTCTTGAGTACAAAATCTTGTTAAGACCTAACCCTAAAAACCTAGATCAACACTCCTAGACAGAAAATTGTTTACTCTTAATTTTTAAACCCTTTGTGGTGACATGTTTACTTTAAGTCACCAAAGCTTTTTTACTATTCCAAAAGTATGTCTGCTCTTCACTACTGAGAACCGTAACTAACTTAACGTACTAATCAATACTGTTCATTAAAATCGATAGTTTGGAGATATATAAAATTCGAAATAACATTTTGAAAACTGCGATAATCAAATCAAAAAGTTGTGATTAAATATTCATACGATGATCAAAATAGTATTTTCAATCTGTAATAATGTTTGTTCTTCGTAGAAGAAACTGAATTCTGAACTATGAAACAAAAAATTATTCTGAACTTTCATACAAGTAAGTACAAATTTAATACAACCACAAAGGGTTAAAACTTAGTCAGAAGTTACCTCTCGTTACTCCATTAGGAAATCTGATAAGAATTCCTAAAAGTTAAATTGAATTATTCTTATTTCATTCCTGATTTTATTCCGAACTGGCGGTCTTTTCGAGATTCAAAACATTTCCTTTTGGTGGAAACGAAATTGTCTTTCATTTCTTTTTCTAATTTATATTATTTTATATCAAATCAGATCTCATATATTTCCAAACATCCATACAGATTTTTTAATCTCATAATCAGAAGAACATTTGAATTGCATCAAATCAAATTCAAGTTTGGTATAAATTTTCCATATTTTAAGAAAAAAACTCTAAAAGATCTCCAATTCTACGCACAGTTAGGGCACAAGTTAGGAACACACTGTTTTCTAAAAAAAAGCTATTCAAAATTATATGTTTAGCTGATATATTGATCTACCCACTTATTGCTTCTAAAATCATGTACAAACTTTCCCGCTGCGAAATGCTTGTAAAATAAAAGAAACGTTTGGCTACTTCTTCACTGAAAACTATACTTTAAAATGTTATAAATTATTTTTATGTAATCTTATTTCAACTCACGGTAAACAAAATAATCTATTTTTGTAATTGTGTCTAGTACGTTAAAAGGGAGAGAAAGTTTGAACTGTTCCTTGAAGGAAAAATTATATAATACCTTTCTATAAACACTCTACAATTTATTTTTCTGAAGATTAGGGTCTTCAAATTCATAAAAATATCCTCAAACTTTTTTATGTAGTATGCAAGTATTAAAGAACAACTTACGAGTAAAAAATACTTCTTTAAACTTCCAAAGAAAAGAAGATTCAGTGTGACGACGAAAAGGAAGAATGCTCAAAATATTAATATTCTGTTCTTTAAAAAAACTGTACCGAATTTATTTAATTTTCATTCTTAGTCCGAGGGGGGAAGGTTAGCGGCATCCTTGCCTTTAGTGAAATAATGAGGAAGCATAAAACTCAAAATAAAAGTTAGCGTCCATTGAGTTGTCATTAAGAAACTCAAAAGTAATAGAGCGAACGATACGAATTCCGCACCCGGCTCGCACCGACCACAGTGCCGACGTAAAATTACTTCAGTGGTAGAGGTATCATGTGTTAAAGCCAGTTTGCTACAGGCTAACCATTGGAGGTTTTCGTAGTTTTTCTTTCCATGTAACGTGAATGCGGGCTATTTCCATGAAGAAATCCTCCACGAAGGCAAATTTCTCCCAATACCTGATCCGGGAGTTCCCTTGTCTTCTGGATTGGGCTCAAAATTACAAGGCTATGGAGTTGAAAATTAGTAGTCGTAAACCCAAAATTGGGTAGGCTGTTCAACGACGGTTACGAAATAAAATAAAATAAAAAGTAATGGGTCAGTTCTTGAGGTGGTCACCATCTATATCAACCTGTTAGCTCTGGAGGCAACATGGTGAATTCTCCACTCCAGTTCGATATAAGTGTTTCTGTAAGTAATCATGTCCAGTATGAGAATGAAAGCAAGGAAATTCGGGATTTTATTTAGAAGAATATTTCACCTCTTATCCCATGCCTTTATATAATTCAATATTTTATGAATCTGTTGCTTTCTCATTCTTTGAATGTATTTTTAAAGCAAGTCTCAATAACTATGGCTTCTATTTCAAAAAAACTCTTTCTTCAAACTCAAATTTGCCAGAGAACAAGAAAACAAAAAATGTAACTTCCCTTTCTTTTTTAAAAATAAACTATTCAAAATATTATGAAGTTATCACTTTTTCATCCTTTTGGAAATGACACCTCCTCCAAATTAAATTTGACAGAGATCAAGAATACAAAAAATCTGAGATCTTAATTGGATTAAAAATCTCACAATCAATCTAAGAAAAAAATAGCTATGACATTTTTAATTATAATATATATAATATATATATATATAATATATNTATATATATATATATATATATATATCCCCTTAATATAAAATATACGGAGAAAGATGGAAAAATATACACAATACGAAACATCAGGATAGAAACAATTATAAATATAAATATATATGAAGAAAAAGAAGATTATACAACAAAATAAAATTAAATAACCATAGGATGACAATTGTCGATCCTTTCTTGACTCATTTTACTGAAATGAGCCAGGCTTAAAAACAAAAACCAATATAATGATAACTGGAGAAGTGTTGTTTAAGAAAGTCCAAAGAAACTGACTGACCACAGATAATACAATGTCCAAGAATTAAAAGCATATAATTCTTACGCAACTGAAGATCTTGTTTTCAACCACAAAATTTTTAATAATTAAGTAAAAGTGAATAATTTTGTTTTGTTCTCGGACAATTTTTTTTAAGCAAACCACTTCAAATAAAATTAAAGTGTGTTTTTCAAAAATGTGTCCTCAATAATATTAGTTAATGTTTGAGTAGCTGTTGCAATTATTGCTCGGTGAGGTTGTTCAACCTTTCCTGAAAGGAAGGAAGTTAAATCCACGACCTCTTTTTCTATATCCAATTCACTTTCTAAAAGATTACTCTTCTTATAGTTTACTATGTCAAGTTCGACTCTGTCCTTCATTTAATATAATAACATCTTTAAGATTAGAATTCCAGAAATATAGATTACTAACTTCAATCAGAGAAGGTACTTTTTAAAGGAGTGAAACAAACTATTAAAATTTATTCAAGTTCGACTCTATCCTTCATTTAATGTAATAACATCTTTAAGATTAGAATTCCAGAATTATAAATTACTAACTTCAATCAGAGAAGGTACTTTTTAAAGGAGTGAAACAAACTATTAAAATTTATTCAAGTTCGACTCTGTCCTTCATTTAATGTAATAACATCTTTAAGATTAGGATTTCAGAAATATAGATTACTAACTTCAATCAGAGAAGGTACTTCTTAAAGGAGTGAAACAAACTATTAAAATTTATTCAAGTTCGACTCTGTCCTTCATTTAATGTAATAACATCTTTAAGATTAGGAATCCAGAAATAAAGATTACTAACTTCAATCAGAAGAGGTACTTTTTAAAAGAGTGAAACAAACTATAAACATTTATTAACTTGTCGAAAATTATTTTTTCATTGAAGTACCTTTTTCTGTTAATTGTGAGAAATTACAAAAAGTGAATTCTTAGAAGAAATTGTAAACGTCGCTTCATAGACTTTATTAGCAGCAATTTCGAAAACTTCTTAAAATAGAAGATAATGACTTACATAATCAATAACAAATTATGCCTACAAATACAATAAGCATAGTCAAAAATGGAAGGATTTAGTGACATTTGATCTAATGATCAGATTAGCACGTTTTAAAATTCAAATTCAATGGTGCGAGGGATTGACATCAAACATGCTAATTAGTTTGAGGAGACACTACAAAACTTACTTACGAAATCAAACAGGAAAACTTACTTGCTCAGAATAAACATATATTTTTCGACGGATTTTGATTCGACGGACGAAGAAAGGAAATATGAAGGGTAACCACACTGAGAAAAATAGTATGGTCAAAACCAGTGGTTGGAAAAGCTAAATCTTCTTTGTAGTTAACTACAACTACTTTATTACAATTGTAGTTAACTACAGCTACAACTACTTTTTTTTTAAAAATGTAACGACTACAAACTACTTTCGAAATGTAGACACTACTTAGCTACTTTTAGAAGACAAACTCAACTGGAGAACTTCATTTTCACCTATACTCAATGATTTTGAATAAAAAAATTGGCCTGGTTGAATATGAGATGATAATAAGAAGTTTTAATTCTTGTTTATATGGAATAGTTTTTCTTTATTCTAAAGCACTTTTTTCTAATTTGTTATTTTAAACTTTCTAACTCTATACTTTTCTCGACCCTGATTTAAGAAATGCTGGGAAATTATCAAATATTTGTGATTTAAATGATCAATGCTTTTTTATATCCTCTAAGAAATAAAGTACAGTATGACAAAACAAGAAACGGACCACCCCGAATAACCTTTAATCTAATGATCGGATCTTCACGCCCTAGGACTCAATCTTAACAGCTCAAAGGCGGTGACAAATATGCTAATTAATTAATTAATACAGGCGATATTTCAGGTTACGAAATCAGACACAAAAACGTACTTTTTAGTTCCTGTGAAATCGAATTTTAGGAAAGTCAGAAGCGTTTGATTTCTCAGGAACAACTTGACCGATTTCGCACCGATTTTTCCGAGCATCAAACGTAGATATTATTAACGCTAGGCACACAGAGGCAATTTCAATGCTTACGTTGACGGGCCCATGAAAGATTTGCACCAATCACTCAAACCACTGGTCAAACTTACCAGAATACACTTTCCCTTTCATTTATTTTCTCTATTTAATTTGTAACTCCACCTGTGTATTACATTATCCATGATGCATATTTTTAAAGTAACTCTTCCTTCTTTCCCTTTTAAAAATAAACTGAAAGTGTTTATTCTCTTAACGGATTTTTGCTTCTAATGGTCAACACTTTTTTACAGTTTTAGTCACTCGCCCTGATATTAACAGCACTGTTAACTGAGCGGAGCTCACCCTGGTATTAACAGCGCTGTTAACTGAGCGGATTGTGTCGCGAAACTTGTTTTGAGTGGCCTACGTGGCCACTCTTAAAATGCAATTGTTCTGAAAAATAAATAAGATGGTTAATAAGAATATTTTTAATAATTAATTTTAAATACTTAATCAGTAAATATTTTATTGCCACAGTTTCTGATAAACGATTATGTTACTTTGAACTACTCTTGGAATTGAGTACCTTAAAATTATTTCTTCTTTTTTTTGTACTTTATTTATTTCCTTATATACTTTATTTATTTTTGCACTTTATTTATTTTACATTTTACCCTAACTCTACAAAATCTATACTTTTTACTCGTTAATATTTTAAAATTGTGTTTTATATTTAAGAAAATCGTATTTTATGTTTAAGAAAAATAAATTATGATAGAAATAATTTAAGGAAAATTAGGCCTTTTAAAAGTGTTACACAATTAGTGTTGTTATCAACAGACTAAGACGGAAGTATGTCTAGATTTTCGGCATTTTGAACACTTTGCACCAATTAAGCAACAGTTTTCGCTTTAAAGAGGCGTGTCTCTAACCTTTTGACCCTATTGTTGAACAAATGAGGTATGCTGCCGATAATTAATGAATTCTAAAGGGCGTCTTTTAACTTTCTCTAAAAGTTTCAAAAAAATCGTTTCTCACTGTCTAAAAAATGAAATGGAAAAAAAAATCGACTGATACTCGTATTTTAAACTAATTGCATTAGGAGGGAAGGAAAAAAATAGCTTTTATAATCTCATCTTATAACCGTCATTAAACAGCTGATACAATCGTGAGTTTACGACTACCAATGTTCAACTCCGCTGCCTTGTAGTTTTGAGCCTAATCCAGAAGACAAGAGAACTTCTGCATTAAGTACTGGGATAAATTTGCCTTCTTGGAAGACTTTTTGAAGGAGCTAACCCGCATTTGCACTGTATGGGGAGGAAAACCACGAAAAGTTACGGTTAGCTTGATGGCAAGGGGACTCTAGCCCATGATCCGCCTTTGTTTTAAGTCAGCACTGTTGTAGGTGTGAGGTGGGTGCGGAGTTAATATCGACCAGCTAAAGCGGAAATTCGAAGTCGGGTTACCTCATTGGGAAGTGAGTGTTCTATCCGCTGAGATACCACGGCTCTAGCTTTTATAATTTACAAATAAAAGAGAAAGTTATAATTTTTTATGTCCCCAAATAACTTTTGATCTAATGATCGGTTTCTGACGTACCAGAACTCAATCTTACTGGTTTGAGGGTCTGACCTCAAGCATGTCAATTAATTAGTGCAGACGAGCTACAAAATTAATAATGCCAATTAATTAGTTTAAGTTACAAACACAAAAACCTACTTTCTCTAAATAAACATATCTGTTTTCGACAGACCCTCAAAATATGAGGACAATCTGGAAAACATGGTTTCCAATAGTCAACATCTGGAGAGCGAACCTTTAATATTAATTTTTCACCTTATTTTGAAAACATTTTAAGCGTATTGATTATTTGTTTGCGTTTTATTTCTAAACTTAAAATGCACTAATTAATTAGCATATTTGATCCTCGTAAATGAAAATCCGATCATTAAATCAAAAGTTATTCAGGGTAATCCATTATTTATTTTTCGCACAGCACATTGGGCGAAATTAAAGAAAAGGTGAATACTTTAATAACTTACTTATTAATTAGATTCCAACGTACCAGGATATGATCTTAATGGTTTGAGAGCTTAACCCCAAATACTAATTTACGTATTCAGACACAAAGATGTACTTCTTCTGAATAAGCATATTTTTTTCGACTCATTTGGATTTACGACCATCAAAACATGAGGGGGGATAGCTGCAACTGCAGACTAGAAAATAGGGTCCAAATAGTTTGATGAGGATCGGTAAGGATCCCTTAATGCTTATCCCTTATTGTAAGGCCCTTATTGTGAATTTCACTTATTCAGGGGTGATAGTGAGTCCAAGTCAAAATTACGGAAAATTTCTTGAGTAAAAAAATTTTAAAAAAAACGGTTTAAATTGAAAAATTAGAAAAAAATTTAAACAAGGTTTTTTATCTCAATAGTTCTTAGTTTACTTAAAATGTAATTAAAATTTTACACATACCTATACCATTTACACATACCTATGATGACCTGGAGAAGTAATTAAAATTTACAAATATGTCTTTCTTTCTTGAGTTTCTGATTATAACAACTATTTACTGATAAAAAATGAATATTAATCATGAATATAAGCTTATAAAGTATCTCTCTGACTCTCCCTTACGAACAAATAAAATAAACTGTGTAAAAGTTCCACCTTTGAAAATTTGATTTCCGGAAACTTCTGTGATCAATGATTTTTTGAAACGTCTGGACCTTCGATCTCCGGAAACTTCCGGATCACTGTTAGCGAAAAATCCGGAAATCCGGATTTTTTCCGGAGCACAATCAGCCTTGCTTATTGTAGGTATCTCTAAGAGGTTTAAGTTTTTTATTTCTCAAGAATCAATTCTCTTCAAATTTTGGATTTTGTCATTCGAAACTGCTTGGATTAAAATAGTGTAAAAATGTGTATACCTTGCAATTCAGAAAACTTTCAAACTTTTTAAATAATAATTAATTATAAAAATAAATTTTACCATCGAACTCTTCTTAGATAAAAAAGTTTTACGACTGTGTGTAAAAAGTTTCCGACCTTCTTAAAGTATTCAAGAGATATGATGAAATACACAAAAAGTAAAATTAACATTAAGGTGTCCATACGTTTGATCGCTCTACAGAACAAACTAATGCTACCCTAGTTTTCAAACACTCCATTAAAGCTACTCACATTTTTTTTCTCTTTCATTTTAGCTATGGCAAAAAAAAAAGAAAAAAAAAATTTCTTTTTATGGCACTTAAGAAACAGAGATTTTAAAACTTTTCTTACTTTATTTATTTGTTTACATTCTTTTATTTTTTTTCATTTGGCGTCAGTTAGTTTGTTTATGTCGGATGAAAATCGAAATTTCGTTTTCGATAAATTTTGCTTTTTTTAACAATCAGGACGTGGAGTCAAGCTCGTTATTGCTGACTGGTTCAAAACTACACTTGAAATGCGTGTATGAAAGTAGTCGGAGTCGTAATGGCTCAGGGGATAGAGCCTTCCAACCAGGTGAACATGGTTAGAATCCCAACATTGGCTGGTCGATACCAATTCCACATCCGGCTTGTACCGACCACAGTATTGACGTAAAATATCCTCAATGGTAGACGGATCATGGGTTAGAATCCCTTTGCCAGCAGGCTAACCGTGGGAGGTTTTCGTAGTTTTCCTTTCCATGTAACGTGGGTTAGTTACATCAAAAAGTCCTCCTTGAAGGCAAATTTCTCTCAATGCTTGATCCAGGAGGTCCCTTGTCTTCTGGAACGGGTTCAAAATTACAAGGCTACGGAGTTGAACATCAGTACTCGTTAGCCCAAAAAAATGGGTCGACTCTTCAACAACGGTTATAAAAGTAGTCGGAATTTTAATTTAAAGAATTACCTCATCACAAACAGACGCGAAAACGAGTTAAGTAAAAGGATTTAAATTTTTAGTTTTATTTTATTTTAAATTTTATATAGAGTTCTAAATTTTATTTCATGCTTTGAATTTTATTTTAAATTTTATCTCATTTTAAATTTTAAATCGAAATTTAAATTTTAAATCAAGTTTTATAGTTTCTTTTGAGTTTCGGATTTTACTTTAAATTTAATTTTAAATAAAATTCAAAACTTGACATGGCCTTTAAAATTTTATTTAGTTTTACTTAAATATCACGAAAGCTATTCTGTCTTACCTTATTTATTTTTTTAGTATTTGAAACAGAATTTACCTAACTTTTTCCGACGCAAACAAATTTACGCAAAATTAACTCTTTGGAGCAAATGGAACACCGGTGTCCCTTACATATATTTTTTTCTGACTTTCTAATTACAAGCAAAAATATATTTCCGGAAAACAATCTAATAGTTACTAAATAAATCTGTTAGATTAATGGAATTATATTTGTACTAAAATATAAGATCCAAAAAAAAGCAGCTTGATTTTTTTTTCCATTTATATTCGAAAATTTATCAATAATTGATCTTGTAAATTAAAGAAATTTCAATTATGAATAACTGTTTGGTTTTAGATCTAAATAACTGCAAATCTGAAAAATTATTGTTTAAAAGTAAGCCGTGTTTGAAAGACTTTAACGCGAAAAAGGGCATTGGTGTTTCATGCTGTATTTCATAACCATAAATTATTAAAATGCTAAATGTAATATTTTTCACTTATTTTGACCTAAATTAATACAAAATAATAAATAAAAGTATGAAAAATATGTTAAATAAAAATTCTGCGTCAAAGTGTTAAACTGAAAAATGAAAGGAAATAAATGAATTATATAATGTTACATAAAGATGAAAAAGACTAAGTGAAATTATTGAAGACAGAAATATAGTTTAAAAATGAGTGTTGATCAGGGTTTTGTTAGGATATTTCTAACCTTCCGTTCATAAATACCATTGTAAACAGACACTAAACCTTTCATGTCTCTTTCATATGTAATTTAATGTATAGGAAAAGTGAATATAAGTAAACGTAGAGCAAACCATGAAGTTTCAAATGCTGAAAGAAAAAATTCTCAAAATATCAAAATGCAAACAAATTACGACAAGAACTGAAATTATTTGTTTGCAATTTGATATTTTGAGAGAATATTGTCAGCTTTAGAAACTTCGTAATTTACCTAGGTTTGCCCGAGCTCATTATTTTTTCTAAACTCTAAAATACAAAGGATTTGAAACTGAATTTTCCATGAAAAAATTCTCCTGCGATATAGAGACTCTTCCTGATCATTGTTAAATCAAACGGCCCTACCCGAATAACTTATGAACGAATCATCGGATCTGTACATTCTAGGATGGTTTGATGTAGTGATCTCAAATATGCAGATTAATTAGTGCAGATGATATTTTAAGTTACGAAATCAGACACAAATACGCACCTTCTAGGAAAAAACATACTTTTTTTTTCGACGGATTCAAATTTCTGATCCCCAGAATATAAGGGGTAGCCGCTATCTGAGAAATATGGTCCCAATAGTTTTGTCAGGAGAGTGGTTCAACGTTTAGATCCCTTAATATTAATTTTATTACTTGAGAATTTCACTATATATCCAGAACTTCTTAAACGAATTAAAAAAAATTTGCACTTAATTACAAAATTCGTTTATCTAAAAACAATTCCAGGCAAAGTATAACTTTTAGTAAATTTTAATTATTTTTTATAATTTTTTTTTCATTTTATTTAATAATAGACCATACAATTTTGAATTGTAAGATGCACATTTTTTACATCATTTTAAAGAATGTAATTTTGCATAACAAAATACAAAATTTGAGCAAAATCAGTCGAATCCTGAGAAATCGAATTTAAAAAAATACAATTTTATTAAAATTCGCTTTGTCAAGAACTGTTCTACCAATTTTGTTCAAATTTTGTATTTTGCCATTTGAAGATTATATAAAAATTTCATTATATAAAATCGAAAATTATATAAAATCCAAAATTTTTTTGACTATAAAATAAAATAATAAAAATTTATTAAAAGTTTTATTTTGCTATCTCACATGGAATTATCTTTGTATAAATAAATTTTATCATCGTTCAAAAAGTTTTTAATTTGTTTAAAAAGTTCTCGATTTTTCGTGAAATAAGCAAAAATTTAAATTAGCATAAGGGGTCCAAACTTTGGACCGCTCTCCTCACCTAACTATGGGGACCATTTTTCACAGAGTGCCGCTACCCTCTATATTTTGAAGATTAAGAATCCAAATATGTGGAAAAAAATATATGTTTATTCAGAGAAAGTACATTTTTGCGTCTGATTTCGTAGCCTAATTAACAGTTAGCACTAATTAATTAGCATATTTGAGGTTACCCCTTCGAACCATTAAGATAGAGTCCTAGAATGTGAAGATCCGATGATTAAATCAAAAGTTATTTAGGGTGGTTCGTTTATTTTCTTTGCGCACTGTATATATCAAACAATAATTGGATGTATAATAGTGAATAATAGTGAAATAATAGTTTTTATATAATTTAGTAGTGAAGTCTTCAGTGATAAAACAAATCAAATTAACATAGAATTGATACTTACGGAGGAAATATTAGATTTACAATCGCAGATAGTTTTAAAAAATTTAGAAGTTAAATTTCCCCGTTTTATATTTCAATATACAAAATGGAATTCAGAAAGGTACTGAAACGGAAGATATCTGAAAATTAATTAATTATTATTCAGAATTCTCTTCAAAAACACACAATAATGTCTAATATTCTCTCATGGTTAATTCCTACAATATGTTCAAAGGCTTTCCTGATAAATGTTATGCATTTTTAAATTATGACTAGAACACGCATATAAATAATGAATGTTATTTTTACCGTTACCTAAAATGCAAAATAACGTCTAGAAGAAATTGTAGTTCTTCAAAGTTTCAATAACATAACGAACTATTAGTTTTGCATAATACTTCTAATATTGTTTTCGTGAGTTACCCTCGTAACAAACTGGCATGAAAATATTGCAATCATCTACAATATTCAATAAGATTATATACAGAAATCACCGCTACGAAGTTAATTTGTAAATCTTCCCCCAATTCGTGATTAGCCTAGGGAAGTTGGCCATTGTCAACATCAGTTCATTGCCACTCACCTATATCTGGTAAAGACTATTACGTCATATCGGCCATGTCAAGGCTTTTCTCATATTGGTTAAATACGTGCATTTTACTTATTTCGTCACATTTTACTACAAAACATTTATAAGCAGCATTTATTAATACACACCTCAGTTTAGAAGAGAGAACACCATTAGGAAGGTTTTTTTCCCTTACTTTTTTTACATAACTTTACAAAATAGACCATAAAAAAATATTTATTTTTTCAAATTATAAGTTAAAACTCTCTTGTAAATGAGAGAGATACAACGCATGAATACGGTCTTGGAATGCGCCTTCCAAAATCAAATATGGTATTTTAGGAGAGAGAGAGAACTCTCATTAACTTTTTTAAAACTGAACAGCACAATGTGATTAAAGCTCGGGTGAATATGGTCTTGGAATAATCCTTTAAATAAATTAAATGGCATTTAAATGAGAGAGATACAATGCATGAATACGGTCTTGGAATGCGCCTTCGAAAATCAAATATGGTATTTTAGGAGAGAGAGAGAACTCTCGTTAACTTTTTTAAAACTGAACAGCACAATGTGATTAAAACTCGGGTGAATATGGTCTTGAAATAATCCTTTAAATAAATTAAATGGCATTTAAATGAGAGAGATACAACGCATGAATACGGTCTTGGAATGCGCCTTCCAAAACCAAATATGGTATTTTAGGAGAGAGATTTCTAGTTAACTTTTTTAAAACAGAACAGCACAATGTGATTAAAATTCGGTTGAATATGGTCTTGGAGTAATCCTTTAAATAAATTAAATGGCATTTAAATGAGAGAGATACAATGCATGAATACGGTCTTGGAATGAGCCTTTTAAAATTAAATATGGTATTTTAGGAGAACTGTATTTCTTAAACTCTCGTTAACTTTGTAAAAACTGAACAGCACAATGGGATTAAAACTCGTGTCTATGAGAAAATGTAACGCATGAATATGGTCTTGGAATAATCCTTTAAATAAATTAAATGACATTTGGTTTAAACAGCTTTCAATATAACTACTTTAAAATTGATCATCATAATGTAAATAAACTCATGTTAAAGGAAAAAAGTACAGTGCATGGAAATGTTTCACTTAACACTTTCTCAAAATGAGTGATGTTTATAAATATTTTAAAATTAAATGGATGGTTGACTGAATATAAACAATAACAAGCTTCCTGAAACCGGAAGAAATTTTGAAAACTTCCGGTGTATCCCTCCGCTTGTATTATGCTTACGAGGTGATATGTGAACAGTCTTAATATTCTAGATTATTGTGATTTATGTTTAAATTTAAGTGTTATTTTACCACTCATAAGAGTTTTTTGTAAATTATTAATTCTAACAGGTTGTGAGCCCAAAACAAATTTAACAAACAGCATAAATAAATCGTTTGCCATGTTTTGAGTGCTATCCCTTATTTGGCTATATTTGTGTAAAATAGTGCCGTTTGTTATAGTAATAAGCATAGCAAGCTTGCGGAGTGTTCCAAATTCTTTTGTTGTTGGTTTCGTTGAAAGTTAAATTGAAAAAACGCGTAACATTGAAAGCACTATAAGTATAATAGTTTTGGATGGCGAGTTTTTTCAAGCTCAGGTGTAAAAATCAGTCGGAAGTAGTAATCCAGAAGTCTTAAGACGAATTTTGACCCCCAGCGACATTTGCGCTTTACACGGTCAACAATCTATAGCATAATGCATTCAAAGATAAAAAAGCCATGGAGATAGCCTTGAAATGAGCTTTTAAAAACTTTGTATGACACTTTTCAAAAACAGCATACTCTCAACAACAACTTTAAAATTTAATAACATAGTTATTGTTTTTTTAAATTACTTAATTAATATAGGTTCATTTAGTTAAAGCAATTTACCCTCAATAGGCATCCATTTTGCTGTAAATATTGTTAAAAATGAGTCCTTGCCATCACAGAATTTTATTAATTAACCAACACCACCGAAACCGAAAATGGAAGAAATGAAGTATTTTCAAGAGCTTTACTTTTAACATAGTTGTGAAGTGTCAAAAGAATGTAATAGTGAACTTTATTTTGCTCTTAAATAAATAATAAGTGCAATAAAATTAGCATACGGTTAACCTAAAAAATATTGGATTGATTTCTATTTGATTGAATTAATTGATAATTTAGCCAAATTTGCATATGTTAACAGCTAATTATTTTATTTATTTTTTGCTCCTAAATTACATTTGTAAAGGATATGTTGATTACTTTCAGTAGACCAGGGCAATGTGAGGCTTATGACTACATTACTAAAAAACAATAGTGAAAAACCTTATTCATTTATAAAGATCATTAATATGAAGATCATAATATTTTATAAAGTTCATTAATATGAAGATCATAATATTATAAAGATCATTAATATAAAGATCATAATATTATGAAGATCATTAATATAAAGATCATAATATTATAAAAATCATTAATATGATGATCATAACATTATAAAGTTCAATAATATGAAATATATGTTAAATTTTCATATAAATATTCATTATGTACGTTTATTTTATTCAAATCAACATAGCTTAATTTTCCAATATTTTTCCGGTTGACTTTATATGAATTTTATTGCACTTATTATTTATTTAATAGCAAGATAAAGTTATTTATCATATTCCTTAAACATTTTACAAAAAAAAAAAGAAGGAAAGAAAAAGAAAACGGTAAGGGTAATTCTTGAAAATACTTCGTTCTTCCCATTTTCAACCGCGAAAATTGATTTTTGTCCTAGTGTACACCGGACAGCGGACCGGTGCACGGATTAATATTTATTTTATAATTAATATGAATTTTGCTTAAATAGGCTTAGGCTCAAGACATTTTTCATTGTGGAGATTGTGAGAATGATCTGAAACAAATTGTTCAAAAATAGTGCCACAATTCTATGTATCATGCGAATAGTCTAAATTACTAACTTCACCGTTCCGCGATAAAACACTGATATGTATTTCACCGGTCCTTCCAGTATATACGGTTGACTGGATTAACCAATTTAAATTTAGTTTAAAACTTGTGGAACAATCTAAAAATAAGCACGCATGTTAAGATATATATATATAAATATATACACAAATTAATAGAGTTAATAATGAAGAGAAATATGGATAAGTTCAAAATTTGAAAACAGAGCAATAAAGATTTAAAAATATGAAGAGCCCAGAATCTATTTAACTGATTTCGTTCAAATGTTAGATATCGTCATTATAAATTGTGTAGGGGTGAAGAGGGTTTTCCTGACCTTTAATTTTTTTTTTTTTTTAATGTAAGATATTAGGTTTTATTCTGAGACACCAAGCATAAAATACAGCTATTATACTGTAACCCAGTCACTGCAAACAGAAAACACCTATTTTCCAGACTGGAATCGTCATCAAGTTCTTTGTTAAATGTTAATAGTTTTATCTTTAACCATTAATAGTTTAATAGTTTTTTAACATTAATTATTAGTTTTATTAATAGTTTGACCATTAATAGTTTAACCCTTCATAGTTTAACCCTTAATAGTTTTTATCCTATTCTTCTCAATTCAAGTTTTTTACCTTTCGCTCAAGATTACTCGACATCTAATAAACCTATCAAATTAAACCTATTAATTTTAATCTATTATTAAGTAAACTTATTAATTTGCCTATTAAACTTATTAATTACTGCCGTGCAGTTGAAAAATCAACGTAAGCGAGAAAAAATTCAAAATTGAGATTTTTATATATTTGGGATCTTTGTATACTAAGCTACATATTGCAGAAGAATTTTTTTCAAAAATAAATTTTGTTTTATCAGTTTTTTGAAATTCTATTTTAGCTTTCATAGCATTAGCAATAGAAGGAAAATAGTTATCAAGCCACTTTTCTCGGAATCAATCACGAAGCACTTGCGTTGTTTTTTTAATTGTACGGCATGCTACTTATATTCATACTAGCAAGTGAATATTGATAAATATATCTTTTGAGAAGTTCAAAATATTTTTTTTTATAAAAATCTGAAAAATTTGTTTTTTTTTTTAATTTAAAAAATACTTTTTATTTTTCAATTTCTTTGAGTTAATACTGTTTTAAAAAGAGCATATCTGACTGTGTTTCAAGACGAAAGTGAGTTATTACCATGTTTTTATAACTTTAAATTTTAGCTCTAAAGAAAATAGAATTATAAAGGTTCTCTGCATTGTTTCAAAGTGTTTATTGCTATTAGACTTTTATTAAAAATTACATTTTGCATTGAATTAACTTAGGATAAATAAGTTTCAACATTATGTTGATATTTATTTTCATTCCCATTAATCCTTTGTCGTAGAATTTTAATTAAACGTATTTTCATTATTTTGTATTAATTTAGGTTAAAATAAGTGAAAAATAAATTATGTTTAGCATTTTAATAATTTATGGTTATGAAATACAGCATGAAACACATGTGTCTTTTTCTGCGTTAGAGGTAGAATCTTTCAAACACGGTTCACTACCAAACAATATTTTTTTTTTTCAATTTGCACTTATATGCAATTATTTCGATCTTAGAGAAACAGTTATTCTTCATTGAAATTTCTTTAACTTGCAAAATCAATAACTGATGAATTATAATTGAATAGTATTTTTTTCAAATTTCATGTTTTTGGATTTCACATTTTAGCACAAATGGTTTCTGTTAATCTAACAGTTTTTTTAGTAACTATTAGACAATTCTTTATAATTAAAAAATACCAAATGATATTTTTGCTTGTAATTAGAGCATCAGGAAAGAAATTAATATAAAAGGGGCACCGTTGTCCCATCTACGTCAAAGGGTTAAATAATTCCAAAAATATTGAAACGGACTAATAAACTTCGGACAAAAAGTTTTCGCAATTTAGTTGAGTCTGTAAATTCGAATATAAAAAGTCGGAATTCATGAAAATCAAATATTTTTATTTTAAAAAAAATATCTTTTGGATTCCGATATTGGAACTTAAAGTATATTCAGCACTAAGGTCTACCACTAAGGTACAAAGTCTACCAGCATCGAACCATTAAGATTGCATTTTTCAAGAAAGGTACCCTATTTGTTACTTTCAAATCAAGCTAAATTTTTATACTGTTATTATTTTTGGTAACGAATTCAAATATGTAAACAAAAATTTATTTTTCATTGGTTGCAGAAATATAAATTATGGAAAAACAATAAGATCGGGAAAAAAAATTTGAAAAGAATTGCAGAAATTTCGCCAAAATGATAATTCGCGACAAATAATGAAATTGGAACATGCGCATAAATAATTAGTTTCATACAATTTCTCGTAGAAGTTCTAATTAAACTATTAATTGATACTAATATTTAACTCAAAACAACAGAATTTTTGTTCTATTTTTTTAATTCAATCTTTTAGTTTTAGCCTTTTAAAACGAACATATTTAAGGTTTTAATTAAGGAGAAAAATTTTAAATTGACTTTTTTTTTAACCATCTAATAACATTCGTAGACTTGGCGCGCCCTATATTTGACTTCCATAAAAAATTAAAATTTATAATATGAAACAACAACATTGCGCCGAAGCGATATTCGGATATTAATAATCACTAATTTAATTTTAATTTGAGAAAATTAAATTATTAAATACGATAAAAAGTTAGAATTAAAGTACTGTATACATTTACCATATTGTAATGGAAAAAATTTTCAGAAAATAATTCATTATCTTATACTAATTATATTCAGAGTTTAGTTGAGAGTTTTTACTTATAAAGTGAATTAAAATTTATTTCATAATTTAAAAAATATGTCGAATTTAACATCTACTGTTATTTTTTCTGGTGAGTGCGCCCTCAAATCTCGTTCACTCCCTGCACTGAAGGGGTTGTTATTCACGCCACTGCAGCAAACAATGCTCTTTGTCGGCGAAATGAATTTAAATTAGTGACGCAATCAAGGTAAATATTGTAATTTCTTCATAATTTGAACACTAATACTTAAGGACAATCAATTCCATATCTATTATCAATTCCATATATTATCAATTCCATATTTAGCTTTATGAATAAAGTTTAAGGTAATTGTGAACGTTATGACCTAAAAAAAAAAAAGAATATATTTAAAATATTTAATTAGAGGAATGAAAATTTTAAATCGCTTTATCATTAATAATCTTAAATTAGCGTCGACAGTTAAATTCGCAATCCTTGAGCTATATCTAGTCTAGTTATGAATTTATTTCTGATGTATATGTATAAAATGAAAAAGATTAAAATAAATCGAATTATGGTTTACTTTAAAGTGAAAACTTAAAAGAAATATTATAAACGTTGAAAATGGTTATTATGGAAACATATTTATTTTTTAAAGAATTTTGTTTTTCTGATTTAAAAAGAGCGATAGAAAATACTAATAGAATATTTTATAAATGCTTGTTTTTTTATAATTTGTCCAATATATTGTTATTCGAAATTTTATATTTTCTTTTTAAAAAATGCCTTTTATATTTAATTGGTATTTTATTTGAAACAATATTAGAAAGGCAACCGTAAGATTAAATAAACTATGAATTATAGGTTGGATCTAAATATAATTAGAGGTTTCAAAACTCATCATTGGTTATAAAAGTGTTAACTCGCAAAGCCCTTCAAACTCTTCCACGGAACCTTAAGGTTCCATGTTCCGTGAAACACCATTTGGGAACCGCTGATCTAGAGTATATAATGCCGCTATTATTAGGCGCATTGTTGCTGATACCGGCTGTTGAGCCATTCTAACTCAACTCATAAATAAACTGAGAACTTATCAAACAGTTCCATTCAATTAATAAGTTAAAATATAATAAGAGTAAGTTTGCATATAAATAAGGTTAAAAGAGGTCACTAAAAAAGGATGAAAATATTGTTGCTATTGCTTGAAGGGAAAAGTCATTCATCAAAATCGTCAAAAGCTCGGGGTCAAAGACTCCAGATCATATATATATAAAAAAAAATAGACCAGTTCATGTCTTAAATTGTGCTTAACGAGGGATTGGTCACTCCAATGAGTTCAGTATAAATTTTGAAATAAAACATTAAGTTTTATTTCTTTCATGCTACTCATTTTAAATTTAGTAGTTTAAAAAAGCGAAAGAAATTCCTCCTATATTTACAGTTGAATCATTCATAAAAATAAATAAATAAAATAAAAAAAATTCAAATTTTTTTTTGTTATGTTAAAATAAAATAAAATTAATCAATATTTTTGTCCTTTTAATCAATATTAGAAACAAAAGCTACAATGATTTAGTTCTGCGATTAGGAAAAACATATTATAACTCATGAGCTGTGAAGTCATTTCTGAGAGACAACTCCAATACCGACTCACTTACACTTCCCTAAAATTTTCATAATTGACGAAATAAATTTTACAAAATATATTTATACAAAATACTGATATTGAGTAATAAGTAAAGATCTGAATATCAGTGTCTCACTCTATCAGATACATAAACATCTCATTACTACAACATGGTTTAATGAATACTCATAAACTCTACGAAACTATAACAATGATACATTATATTCATTTTCAAATATTTCTAATTAAATTTTTATCTTAGAGCGATTCTTTTGTTATGTGTGTTACTCTTACACGACATATTTCAACTTTAACACTCATTATAATAAACTTGTGAGATAATTTTAATGTTTTTCTTAATTTGTTGTTAAATGTACATGTGTTTTAAGTTTGCAAAAAGAAGATAGAAGGTGCAAATTAATTTGATGTAGATTTGTAAAAAAATCTGAGATTTCGTTATGTGTGTTACCTTTTATAATGCTAGATATTTGAAATTTTGAATATATTCATATAATTCTGTGAAGTATAAATAAGTCAGTCGTAATAAGTCAGTTTATCAAAAATGCATTAGTAACCTTCAATTTTCTTCATTGATTGATGTATTTATTGCTTACAGTAAGTAATACATGATTATTTATTTTATTTTTAGATGGCTTTTGTATTTATTTCTTTTTTAATCAGAGAAATTGATTATTTAACTAGCTTTCTTAGCATGATGACTTAAAATGCAAATAATTCCTCTTATTATAATTAGATATCTAATATTAAATTCATTAGCAGGTAAGATTATACTGATCAAAGAAGATAAGTAATTGTTTTGAAAATATTTTATGTGAAAAGGGAAAGAAAGATTTGGTCATTTAATAAACAATAGTCTTAAAATTGGGTTCAGACAATAGAAGCTTAAAATTTGTGGTTTTTGAGTTTCTGTTTTAAATACATACAATATACATGCTTATTCTGCAATTTGTATTTTGATAAACAATTTTCTTAGTTTTAATATTTATTATTAGAAGTATATTTTACCTGCTGGATAGTAAATTTAAATTTTCTACAAACTGATCATCCACTTTATTGATCATCCACAGACTGATTCAAATAAATCTTGCTTTTACAAAATGTAATATAGAACAATATTTTTATTAGTACCGAAGAAGGTAAGTAAATTCTTTTTTATTGTTTAAATAATAGATACTAAATTACAATGAAGAGTACATGAGTTAATTTGAATAACATGCCTTTGTACTAAGACTTATTTAAATAAATCAGTTAAAGTATTTTATTCATTGTTAATGCATGTTTATCTGGAATATTATTAGACCTATTTGTTGATTTAAAAATTATTTTGGGCAATAGATATTGATTAAATGAAGGCTCATTAAATAAAAATAGCTCTTAAAGAATATAATAAATTTGACCATTATTTTTGAATTTATCAGACTTATAAGTTAAAACTCAGAAAAATGTCTGTAAAATCTTTTTAGAATTTCTTAAGCAATTTTGCTCATATTTTGAAGAAAAAAAATTTTTTTAAAACAATTTAATATCTAAAGTATGATTATGATTTATTCTATAGAAAATCTAAAATAAAACGTATGTTAAATATCTTAAGTTATTTAGTTCACATAAACCTATATTTTAAAGATATCTTCAGATTATACTTTGAAAATTTTCTTCAGATTCTATTTTGAAGATTTTCTTCAGATTCTATTCTGAAGATTTCCTTCAGATTCTATTCTTAAGAATATCTTAAGTTATTTGGCCCACGTAAACCTAAATCTTAAGATTATATTTTGAGGATTTTCTTCAGATTATTTTCTTAAGATTTTCTTCAGAAAATATTCTTAAGAATATCTTAAGTTATTTGGCCCACGTAAACCTAAATCTTAAGAAAATCTTAAGATTATATTTTGAAGATTTTCTTCAGATTATTTTCTTAAGATTTTCTTCAGAAAATATTCTTAAGAAATTCTTAAGAATGAATGGGCCAAATAACTTAAGATATTCTTTAGAATTTTTTTTAAGAAATTCTTAAGATTCTTTTTAGTGGGGATGGATTGATCTTTTCAATTAAAATCTTTCATTTTGGTTAATAAGTAATGCTAATGATGTATTAGGCATGAGTTGATTAGTTAGCTTTGCAAACAAATCAACTTTTTTGTATAACAACACTATTGTTAAATTGATTTTAACTTTTGCTCCCCTCTAAAGATTTTGTACTACACACCTATCCCATACAAAGCACTTCTGCCATGTGATATGGTAAAATATTTCCAAATGAATTTCTTTTTTATATTTTGATTGACAAAAGATGAATTAATTCAACCATATATTTATTTTTAAATTCTTAACTTGGTTTATCACTATAGAAGGCTTCTATTAGTTCATCTTCTGAAGTAGAATCATTTTGAAACAGCTTTTGAAACTGTCTTAAAATAAAAGTGCAGACATTGTTTTACCTTTGTCTTTTGCATCGGAGAATATTGTAAATGAAGAAAAAGTATCGCCTAAGGAAACAGCTGCTGTGAATAACGGAACAGAGGCTAGATAGCATAATGCTGATTGAAATTCGTTTTGGTATTCAAAAGAATATGCCATTGCAAAGTCAACTTGAACTACCCTGATTTTAATGCAAGATATGTTCTTTTGGAAGATATCACCTCGGATTTTTTTAACTCTTACGTATTATTGAAAGTCTCTTAGAAACATTGTTAGATAGTTCTTTCGTTTCATTGACAGTTTTCTTCCTTAATAATCCAGACAACCAACTCTTGTTTCAATGCAAGCATAGTATAAACAATCTCACTTCTGGAGAAAATTCATTTATTAATAACTAAGTTCTTCTAAAATACTCAGTGGTGAACCTTTTACACAGAGACCGATCAAGACAAGTTCAGGCCCAAGGCCCACAAAATTTTCCTGCCCCCTAACAAAATATTTTGAAATTACATTTCTGAAGAGTTGTCCTAACAATAAAAAGAATCTATAGAACTGCATGATTCAAGAAAAACATTCTGAAAAGGTTTGAAAGCAGACAATTGACAGGAGATTATTCTTCTGAGATAAAGTTTACGCATCTAAATATTAAAGGAAAGTATAAAATGTTGTGTGAAAATAAAAATAAATTGGTGACCACAAACAAGTGAAATCAGTGATTTTTGCTTAAGTCACTGATTAGCTGAATTATTTTAAACATTGCAGCCTTCAATCTACAGCTTTACATATTTGTTAAGAATAAGCTTTTAGTTCTAATAATTTATAAGAGACATTGCGAATACGCATTCTCGTTGTATTTGCTTAAGCCGTTGGAGAAAAAATTGCACCCATTAAAACTCAGCTGTACTTTCGAATTTGATAAGTGCAATTTTTGCACGCGTTATCACAATATAAAGAAAATTTAAAATTAAAAAACGCCTTTTTTTGAGAAAAACTGTTTTAAAGTAATATTGTAGACTCTTTACTAATCTTTGAGGCCCCCCAGAAAGTGTGGGCCCTTGGCCCGTGCCTATTGGGCCTAGGTGATTATCAGGCCCTGCTTTTACATCATTATCATTCTGTTTTGAAAGTTCAAGTCTAACTTTTTTTATTTCTTGCCTTTGAAGTGCAGAATCCGATGCTCTTTTCTTTTTCTCCCCATTTTCTTATTCTTTTAACTCCAAAAAAGGACATTATTTTAAACTTATCCATTTTATTATAATTCAGCAAATGCAGTCAAAATATTCCACTAAATCATAATCATAAAACAAATAGAAGTTTCGGAAAACAATTTCCAAAATTATCGTCTTATCATGCTTTTTTTTATTAATGCTTATACCGACCTGATTTTACAAAAAGCCTCAATCTTACAATTCCTTATTTGCGGCATTGAAGTTGGGCGGCGGTTATAAAAATTGTACTAACATGATTTCAATTTCTTATTGAAAATAAATAAAGTGTATAAGTACCTCTAACATACATAACAGTAACACGCGTAACTTTTTGTTACGTGCGTTACCTTGAATGAAATTAATTCTTAAAATTTAACTATGGGCAGTTTCAATTCGAGAATTTTTTCCGTTGAATATTTTGCCTCCTTAATTTATAAAACAAAAATTTTAAAATTTTCTATCTTACTAAAGTTTTTACAGATATAAATGCAAAATTATGTTACGCGTGTTACTGGGAAATTAGATTATCTTGATTAATCAACTTTTAATGATTCAAAAAAATTTAGGCCATTTTTTTTGTTTTTACGATAATTTTGAATATTTAGTCACTCAGGACGCCCTTAGCAAAATTAATTTGTTTTTGGAATTTATGAAACAAAAGATAACTTATAAATAATTTAATTATTAATATAATAAATAATTCAATCAATCAATCAGAAGCTCAAAAACGTTCATATGTAATAAATTAAGTTTGAGGTAAGTTATGGTTTTCATAAATATTCATTTAAGTAATATTTTTGTTCACTTAATTATAAATATTAAATAATTTTCATAAGATCAAAAACCTTTTTTCTTCTTTTAACCTAAGGACATAACAACTCGGACATAACAACTAAGGAATCGAACCGGAGTCGGAGTCAAACAAATTTATTCCAGACCGACTTCACAGCCCTCTATAAACAACTGCTTCAGAATAATTTGGTATTTTCGAGATTAAATAATTTATTCAGTTAACTATAAAAGTATAATAGCAATGGTTATATTTATTGCAGTTATACTAACGCTCTATACATACAGTTGACGTTTCTTTCGTTTTTTCTAAATTTTGGTTTTATGCATGCGTATATAAAACCAAATAATCTTGTTAAATGCATATGTATTTCTGGCCTGTACTTGTTTTTCATGCCTGCTTTTAAAGTTGTGTACTATTTTACCAAAAGTAGTTGCATTAATTCATTTTAAGTACTCTTACTTAAATCATTACTTAAAATATGCTACGTTCCTACATATGATGGAGAAAAGTATCATCACAAGAAAACCCGATATTAAAAATGTATAGTTACGCCATCTCTTGAATACTCAGAGAACTACAAATTGCCAAAAAATAGCAATGATTTTTTCTCCCTGCGGAAATGATTTTAGGATTTGAATTTTAATTTCTTCCATGTCTCATTTTCATGCAATGCAAATGTTTATATAATAAAAAATTATTTTTCAAAAAATCATTAAGCTAAAATACGAACGCGTTATTAAATATTTAAAAAACAGAATTAACTAAAAAGGAATCGTTTAAGTTTAGAGCATACGTAAGATGTATATCGGGTCAAAAATGCGCGCCGGGCATAAAACTTTGTCTTAATATCGTGATTAATTCTATCTGTAGAAGTGGACAAGAAGCCATTAAGGAAATATGCAGTTATATAATTTAATTAAATGGTATAAATTTATTTCATTGGAATGTAAAGTGGGAAATCGTTACTCACGTTTAACGTTAAATCCGAGTTGTACTGTAACTTGACTTGATTTAAGCAAAACATATATATATGTATGTTTTGTTAAAATCAAGTCAAGTTACAGTACAACTCGGATTTGTTGTTGTTGTAGTTAATTTACGTCGCACTAGAGCTGCACAATGGGCTATTGGCGACGGTCTGGAAAACATCCCTGAGGACGATCCGAAGACAAGCCATCACAATTTTGATCCTCTGCAGAGGGGATGGCACCCCCGCTTCGGTAGCCCAACGACCTGCACGCGAAGTCGAGCACTTTACGGTATACGGTACGGTACTTTGCGGTATAGAATAGTTTTACGAGGACCCATACCGCACACCCTCGGTCCCTACGCAGACTGATCCAAGTGGTCTCCCACCCGCACACTGACCGCAGCCAGTGTTGCTTGACTTCGGTAATCTTCTGGGAACCGTGTCTTAACGATCAGTCTACTACGGGACACAACTCGGATTTAACGTTAAACGTGAATAACGATTTCCCACTTTTAACGTCTTTTCAACTGAGCTCCCTTTTATTCAATTACGTATACTTTTTCCGGGACGTGGTAGCCAAGTGGTTAGACATTGGACTTCGTTTCGAAGGGGCAGGTGTTCGATCCTCGACTCCGATAAGACCCACCGAGTACATGCGATATACGTGCTCGTAAAATCCTGTGGTCGGTCGATGAACAGTACCATGGATACAGGGATCTGGAGAAAATTTCCTTCCCCTTCAGATCTATGTATAAATTGAGGAAGTGGCTTCACAAAATTGTGATCTCAGAAAAGAAGCAGAAAATTCATCAACAAGTTTTAAACTTAACTCAGTTACTGTTTAAATAGTAATACTAAATAATAATAAATAGTAATAATAAAATAGATGACTTTACAAATTTCCTGATAATTGACTTTTATTTACTGAAATTTTGAAAAAATAAAATATTTAAATAACAAGAAAAATTAAAAAAATAAATTCCTAATTTCATAAAATACTAATTGCGTGTTTATAGAGAAAACTTATTCCATTTTTTATCTATCAATTAATCCATTCATTTAGAAGTGTATAAAAAATTTTAATTAAAAGAAATTTTTATAATTTTTTGTGTATAATTTTTATCTACTTCATATATGCTAATTTTGCTGTTAAATAAAGCTTAATTTTTACAATAATAGTGTCTGTCTAACTGTGTTAGGGTCACAAATAAATTAGAATTCATGAAGATCACCACCAACTAACATAAGCCAAATATTGAATTCCAATCGCTCGCTAATATTACAGGGTAATTTAAATCGCCATTTAAAAGAAGAAAATAATACATACTTTTTCAGACAGATTTTACGATGGCTGAAATTAGCCCGCTCCCCCAAGGTGAGCATTAGTATATTCGTATTTACTGATGGGAAGAGGTCAAAAAGGGGTGAAACATAAATATTGCTTTTAAGATAAGTATTGTTTCGTTACCTTTTTTCAAACATTAAATTGATTGAGACCAAAACAAAGTCGAATAGATTAATAGCTCAATTGTTATGAAAGTTTTTAGCTGTAGAAATTCCTTTTCCCTAGTCTAGACAAGTGAGACTTTATTTCACGTATATTTTTTTACGTTAAATCAAATACAATCAAAATAAAGTTGATAGGACAGATAGTTTTTGAAATATAAGTCGTGTGCATAACATGTAATAAGTAAAAAATATCATTTTCATACATGAAACCCTCATTACTTCTACATTAGTCTTACCAATTAAATAAATTATTAATCAAATTTATTAGTCTAAATTATTAATTTTGATTTTGGTCATATTCGGTTCCATCATATAACATATTGTCTGTATAGGATAGGTCACTTATTTAATTATTAACGCTTTGTTGACCAGTAATTTTATGCAGAAACCATGATGACACCAGCTATTATTTTGTATTTGAATATGGAAATAAAATAAAAACATTTGAAATAAGCTCCAATAACTTTTATTTATACGGAATAGAATGAAATTAAACTTTGGTCTTGATGTGCAAA
Organism: Parasteatoda tepidariorum; assembly: GCF_043381705.1. Taxonomy (NCBI): domain Eukaryota; kingdom Metazoa; phylum Arthropoda; class Arachnida; order Araneae; family Theridiidae; genus Parasteatoda; species Parasteatoda tepidariorum. Next base: position 7,228,791 of record NC_092214.1, read on the forward strand.
GCTTTTGCAATATTCTATATCATCATGGGTGTCATAAATTGAAATAAATGATTCAATTGCCATGACTCATCATCGGTCAATAATATTTTGGGCATGAAAAGACGAGTTAACTCGTAGCCAGACGACAATGTGTTAAGCACTTATGAGGGCATAAGTGCGCTTGTCGATGGAAGGTTTGCCATGTTTTGTCAAACAGCAGTGCTGTTTAGAAGTGACAGGGTGATATATTTTATTTATTTCTTCTTTTTACTACTGTTTTAAGTAAACAAAATAACTTTTGATGTTGTTATAGCTTACATAAAACTAAAAACTAAATACAAGTTTATTTTTAATTTTTTTTCTTATTATTATTGCTTAAAGCATTTGTTATATTTTAAGTCTTAGGCCATGAATCACAATAAGTACATGGCAACAGATGGTTTGTACCACGATTGTTTAGGTTGGATTGGCCAATAGGTGTGGATTGCATTAAAGATAGTTTTAAGTTAATAAGTATTATATTCTCACACAAATTTTCATTTTGGAGGTAAGTGAAAGGACATACAGAAAAAATTAAAACGAAAGAAATGAAATATAAAGAAGCTATCAATTTTAAAATAGAACTTTTTTAAAAAAAACATTTTTTAAGTTTATTAAAGAAGTAAAAAATTTATTATTTTATACTGTCATCAATATCAACCAAAGTATTAAAATTTTTCAAAGCTGTTTCAATAATTTTTAAACGTTTTAAAAGTTGGATGGTAAAAAGAGCCCCAAAAGATCATTATTTATAAAATTTATTAACTGTTTTAGGAAATTAAAATTATAAACACATCAGATTTCCAACTTTCTATTCATAGCAGTTAGCAAAAATTTCCCATTAAAAAGAAGTTTTTCCTCCCTTTTGTAAATCAGAAGTTTTATACAAAAGATCATTGTGAATTTCTGTATAATTTTATATTTTAAACTATAATCATCATAACAATCATTTTACAATATTAAGTTTTTATAATAAATACTTTTTTTCATTTTTCAAAAATCTGCTAATGACAATCTCCAAACTAAAGTCTTTTAAAGTAGTAGATCAAAATTAATGTAAGATAGTTTTTGTTTGCTTGCTTCTATCCTATTTTTACTCTCTTAAAAAATAAAAAATCCATGTATGTAATGTAATAATTTTTGTATTTTGAAACTATTGTATAAAGAAAAGTAACAATATATTTAAGTCATCTACACATAACATGACATATTTTCATCAGCAGTGTTTAGTAAAAAAATTAAATATTAATAATTCTAACAAATACTAAAAAAATGCAAAATTGCTACTCATAGTGTAAATAATTTACAACGTACCAATGTCAAAAACTCCTTTCTAGACGACTTACATAATTCCTTTTGCAAAAAAGAAAAAAAAGAGTTTAATAACTACATCAAATACCTTCAAAATCATTTAAAGTGAAGCTCAAGTATTCAAAAATTTGAAAAAGAAACTACACTAAACCTTTTTTTTTTTTTTTTTTTTTTTTTATAAAACACATTTACCATTAAAAAAAATATCATTGAACAATTTTCTACGTATATAAATTGTTTTCACACGAGATAATTTATATTTATTAAAAAACATCCCACAATCAAAGATATATTACCACTCACATAAATAAGTTGAGTTAAATACGTCCTCAGAATAGGCTGTCTTGATATGTGACAACACACTAAAAGTGTCTTTTCTTCAACCTAACATTAAATTCCAGGATTTTTAGAAATGTTTGTGTGCCAAATTAAAGGGGGATACTCAAATGCAACCCTAATATGTTCTAAACAATCTTCCTTGTTATCTTATATATCATAGAAGCAGTTACTTAAGAGAGAAGTAACCCAGGTACCTTTAAAATTAGGATGAAAGTCCTAAGGCATCAAAAAGAACAGTACCGTAAACCGGGGCGAGTCTACCCATTTTTTCAGTTTGCCAACTTTCAAGTGGTCAAACTTTTGTAAATATTAAAGAAAAAAGGCTTTTAATAGGTGTTTCGGAATCGCTATTTATCCCTCTTTAAAGCTGTGAAATCGATTTTAGAAAATATTAACAGTTACGCTGTTACTGTATATTTTTATAGAACTGCTGACAAATCTCTCGTATGGGGCGAGTCTACCCATTCTACTAAAATGAATGTTAACATTGTAAATAATCAAATTTTACTATTAAATTGTTATTTTAGTTACTATATAGGATATTTATGAAGTAAAATTCATAACTTTATTATATATTCCATTTTTTTATTCATAAAATAACACAAATTGAGTATTTGATCGATTATCACATTTTGATCACAGTTTTGTTTTTATAATCATTAACATTATAAAATAACATTTTTTTCTGATTATTGTTGATAAAAATAAATTAAAATTAATATAAATTTACAATTAAATAATTAATAAATAATAATAATTAAAGATTATTAACAAAATCGAAATTCAAACATTGGGAATCATGAAAAATCCTTTTCCCATTCTTTTGGGAGGTAATAATAATTTATAAATAATAATTTATTTAACTTGCATTAAATAAAAAAAGTTAATTTTGTAATATAAAAATTGAAAAAATAGGTAAAATAAACATATTTTATATTTACATTTATATTTAACCTATAAATTTTCTTATTAATGATAAATTTATCAATGCAGAATTAAAATAATATACTCAAATTCATTTAAAATGACTTAATTTTAATATAAACAAAGTTCTAAATTATATTATTATGCTTTATTAAAACTAAATACGAATGGGTAGACTCGCCCCGCGAATTCTGGCTTTTTGTTTACAACAGCAAAACTTACATTCTTTTTGTTTTTTTTTTTATAAAATTAATGTAATCTTAGTCTTAGATAAGTTTATCACTTAACCAAAGTGAAAATAGTAATAATAATAATATACTTACGGAGCACCAACTAAAAGTTTGCTGATTTTCAATACAAATCTCTCAAAAGACGTTTGAACAGGTCGGTTAAAAAGACACCAAATAAATAAAAACGGATCAAACTACCACAGCGCCATCTTCCTTAGAGTCAGAACTAAGTCCTCCGTCAGTAAAAAATTTTTTATTTGCAATTTAAAATAGTGAAAATTAAATAAAACTAAAATGGGTAGACTCGCCCCGGTTTACGGTACTATACATTATTTTAAATGTTATAGTATCTTCAACATTTGGAATGATAAATAGGATAAAATATTAAAGATAAAAAGAATAGAAAAATAAAAATTTAATTAAATTGGACAAATTCCGCTTTATACACTAAAAAAAGAAAAAAAACATTAAATAATATGCACAGTCAACTTTAGGATCATTTTTTAAATATTGAATTTTGTCAAAAAAAGGAAACCCCAAAACCCATGCCCCTTGCTTCAATTCACACAGTTTTACATTTACTCATCTCTTTCCTGTCCACAGCTTTTACTTCCCATCGCTGACAACGTGGGAACCACGTTGAAAAGGCCTAAAGTTAAAAAAATTATTAAGCAGATGGAAACACTGTGCCAAAAGGATGTTGAACCCAAACTTAAGCATTATCTTTTCACACTAATCACCAAAGATTCTCGAAAAATTAAAAAAAGGCATTTTTTAGTCATCAACTTTTTGTGTGTCCAACATGCCATGGATAAACTTCGTATTTTTCCTTAATTTATGAATCCTACTAAACCATTTATTGTCATATTTAGTTTACACTTAACCTATTATTGTTCATTAAGTTCTCTTTCATAGAAAATACTTCTACTTAATCAATTGTTTATCCATTGGTGTCATTTATAAAATCTAATACTATGTTGCATTTAACATTATAAAAAATTAATTGTAATAAATAAATTATAATAAATAAAGTGCAATAAATNTAGTTGGATCAACAACCATGTGAATACTTATATAAATAAATTATAACAAATAAATTATAATTAATAAAACCTAAATAAACAAATGAGATCCTTGAGTCAGGAGGCAAGCCTAATCATTGATTTTGAGTTGTGTTTAGAAAAGATTAAGAACCCCCCCCCCTGCCTTCGAAAAGCAGCATTTACAAAAGTATCTTCATTTTAATCAATCCTCATTCATTTTGTTAATTTAAGTTGTTATACAGTTTTGTTGTTTAGTATGTTTAATAAGAGTAAAAACAGTGATTAATTGAACAATATAATTGTGAGGAATGCAAAATAAAAAACATGATAAAAAAATATGTTTATTATGTTCAATTTGTGTAACATTTAATCCTAGAAATACAACAGATTTTCATACACATGAGCAACAAAAATAAAAAACATTTAAACCATTAACACCGAAAATTTGACAATTTAACTTATATACAAACAGCAAATCAACTGCTTTATAAAGTTGAAAAAAAGAACACAATTTTTATCACAATTTGAAATGTAGTACAATTGAAAGTCATTTCACAGTAAATATTTTCAGCATATTAAAAAATAAGATAAGTGAAACACAACTATTTTTGTTATACTTTTTAAAAGTGATGAAAATAGTTTTTAAGCATAATATAAACTGTAATTATTCCATCAACATAATCACTTAGGAAATGTATTAAACTGACTTAATAAGTTTGTGTCACTTAAGCTCTCCCCCAAAAAATATCTATTAACTGAAAAACGTTGAGCCCAAACTCAGTTCAGGGCACATATTGGTTGCTTTTCCAAAGGAAATACTGTACTTGGCAGGGAAAATTTTGTACAAATTTTCCCAAGTAGTTAGAAGGCTGAAATGACAAGAGTTGTAAATGAACTTTTTTAACTCTAAGAAATTTTCTTATTCTGATAGCCTTCTTGCAAAGTCCATTCACTGTAAATCCAAAATCATAACAGATGGAAATCTGTCATACACCTGCGAGACTTAGAAAGTAACTTTTAAAACTCTCATAATTATAAGAAGTCCATAATAAAAAAAAGGTAATCCTTTTCATTCAATTTTTAATTTTTTTCCATAGTTAATCAATAAAAAAGTGTATAATGTGGAAAAATTTATTCAATCGTTCCTTTTCGACGTTACCTTCATTCTGAAATTTAAAAGATAAATTCCAAGAATAATAAATTCCTTAGGAGATAAATCAGATAAAGTGTAGGCAATGTTGGCCCTTTATTAAAAACAAATTCTGGTAAATGACAGAAATAACTAAATTACTTAGGAAGAAGAAGTATGCTATATTTTTACTGACAAAGGAGAACTCAACCAAAAAACATGTTAACATAGCATTACAGCCCCTCATAATAAAAATACAGTTTTACTCATATTGTAAAATTGTCATCTATTTTTTTTCCAAAATTTGTAAATAAAACAGCAAAGCATGTAGAAAATGTATATAAATATTAAAATTGAATAAATGAAACTGCTTTATACTTCAATTAGAAAAGTTAGTTAACATTATTGGGTAGTGCTCTTTTTAATCTGGATCTCTGATATATATTCATACCCATACTTGACAATTAATGTACATTTATTTTAAAATTAAAAACTGAAATATGCAAAGAATTTACTGAATTGCATATGTGTATTTGTTAATGTTGTCCACAATTTCATGACTTATTATCAGAATTTAAAATTATGAATGTTTAAAATATGATCTAGTACAATAAATTCTGTAACCCTACTAACAAGGGAAACTAGGGAAGTGTGACTCGCCAATTTCGAAATAAACTAGTGGGATGTATGCCTTATGAGGAATAATTTTAGGGGGCAACATTCATTTTGGCTCATAGAAGGTCCTGTGAGAGATAAAAAATAATTCAATATATAGAAAAAACGGTATTTTATTACTTCAATGCAGACTATTAGTTATTGTAATAGTTTGCT
>NC_092214.1:7234833-7341204 GCF_043381705.1 Parasteatoda tepidariorum
CAGATTATTAGTTATTGTAATTGTCTCATAATCCAATTAATTTGTAATTAATTGGATAATTAATTAATTTGCTAATTAATAAATTAAATAACATTCGTTTCGGCCCATAGAAGGTCCTGTGAGAGATAAAAAATAATTAAATATACAGAAAAATCGGTATTTTATTACTTCAATGCAGATTATTAGTTATTGTAATTGTCTCATAATCCAATTAATTTGTAATTAATTGGATAATTAATTAATTTGCTAATTAATAAATCAATCAGAAAATTTATTAATAATTACCACAAAACTAATTAGAATTTGAGACAATTACAATAACTAATAGTCTGCATTGAAGTAATAAAATACCGATTTTTCTACATATTTTATTATTTTTTATCTCTCACAGGGCCTTCTATGGGCCGAAACGAATGTTTCGCCCTAAAATTATTCCTCAAAAGGCATACATCCCACTAGTTTATTTCGAAATTGGCGAGTCACACTTCCCTAGTTTCCCTTGTAAGACACAAGCAATTTACAATCAAAATCCATCATCGAGTCCAAAAAATGTAATAAGGGTATAACTGCAAAACTGAAAATAATGTATTATAAAAATAGTAAAAGCATCAAATGTAACCACTATACACTTATTGTATATAAAAAAATATTAAATGAAACAAAAGGAAATTTGTTGATGCAAGTTAAATATCAAATGAAATCCCACAATTCATTTGAGATGAAATAAATTATAAAGTAACTTTGAGATGAAATAAAGGAATGCTGCACAGAATGTTACAATGAGAGAGAAATAATATTAGCTTCCATTCAAATTTGTCACATATAATTGTTCTGGTGAGATTTAGTTCATCAGATATTGTGAGAGTTGACTTGTAATACACAAAATTTTAATTTTGACAGTATATATCTTAATGAACTTCTTGCGATCATTATTAAGGAAATTATAAAATTAAATGATTTTATGTGAAATTTATAGTATAAAGTAATGCTCATAAAAATGAAGAAGAAACCTGTATGCAAATAATTGTTTTCTCTGCATTTAATGAGGTTATTTTTGAAAAACCAATTAGATACTGTTTAAGATATTTTTAATTTCATGATTTCAATTTTGCAAATGGAACTATATTTCACCAAAATAAGTAATTTATGATATCATCTGTAATTTTTTTTCAGTTTGAATTTAAAAAATTTGAAAGTTTAATACATTTTAAGGGCTATATTGTGTACAATATAAAATAAATTAACTTTGTAATGATTATTTCATCCAACACTTAAATTTAAAAGGTTTTTGCTAAATTTCAAATTGTAGTATAAATATTTCTCAAAATTCATGTTAAAAAAAGATGGTACATGGCCAAAATGAATTTTTTTAGTTCTTTAATAGTTTCGTTATAATCAGAAAAACAAAGAATACTCATTAAAAATAAACTACCCAAAATAATTTTTTAACCTAATGCTCAATTTTGAACAGTTCTAAAAATGTGGGAACATAATATTGATTACAATTTCAAGCTCTTACAAAAAGTGAAACTAAATTTATTTCACAGTAAAAGTTTTAGAAAAAATTTATATGAATATAAATTATTGCATAAGTTTTTTTATAAATAAATTAAAAAATTACTTTTTTAACAAGGACAAATTACAGATATCCACACTGTTAACTGAGCAAAAGTAACACCGAAAAAAAAGGAAAGCTTCTAAATGTTTACAAATAAAAATAAGAGATAGAATGGTTACTGAACAATATTCTCGAAATAGCTACACCAGATATTTTACAAGCTGAAAAACTTTTAGAAAAAGTAATCTTGTGTATCGAGGCATGTATAAATATAAAGATCGAAAGAGCCCTTTTATTTTAAAAGAAAATAGATTAAAAAATGTAATTTCATTTATCCATTTTTAAAATTATTTTTTAAATATTTTAAAGCATTTTATAAACTTCATATGGAATATATTGCAACAAAATGCTATTTTCTCATACATGAAGTAGTGAACAGTCTAAAATGCATAATAATTGGAAAGCTGATAATTTTCCCTTTAAGTTTATTGTCTAGATTAATCTAATGTTTTGAAGCTAAATGAAAAAGTTATTGTATTGTTAATTTTTTAGATCAAAATTAGTGAATACTTAGGGCATTAACACAGAATTTTAGAATATTGATAGTTAACGTTATTGCTTCCACCCTTTGAAAAATGCCCATTTACAAATATTAAATTGTAACCTGAATGATTTAAAGGATATGCAATAAATATGCTTTAAATGAAGAGCAATAAAATCAAACAAAAAATGTATTTTCTTTTAATTAACATATCTTTTATGAACCTATTTGGACTCTTGATCCTCAAAATATGAGGTTTACTCGGAAAATGCTCCTCTAATAGTTTAGCCAGGAGAGCAGTTAAAAATTTGAGCCTCATTTTAAGTTATTCTAACATTTTGCATTATCTTGAGACATTTAAGCTAATTGCATTAATTAAAAATTTACTCACACTATTAAACCTTGCTGTCTTACAAATAATGCAAAAAGCATTTTTTTTGCGTGTTTAACTTAATAATTATCTAAACATTATTACAAATGTATAAAAATTTTACACCAAATCAAACTATATAATTTTAAAAGCCAAAATCTAAATTTTAAATTAAGATTTGTTAAATACTTTTTGAGAAATAACATTTCAATCAATTTATTTCACATACAGATATTTTGCATTAAAAACCTTGTAGTTTAATGAGATGTAAATATGCTGATGATACATTATTAAAGACAATAATTTTAAATAAATAACATACATAATCACATAATTATGAATGCATTCATAAATGTAATCCCTTAAAGTAAGAAACAAACACCTATAAGTGCATTTTCGAAATCAAAATTTATTCAAATGCACACTATTTGTTAGTTCAAGAATAAAAATAGACAATTCAGTACTAGTTAGTAGATAGAATGAAAAAAAGGCAGTTAATAGTTTCTATTTGGTAAAAAAAAATTTAAAATATTTTTAAAATTCACCACAATGATTAGTTTTCTATTTTTCAGCTAGAAGAGTCATAATTTGTTCTGCACTTTTACTTAATGACTGCAAAAAGAGTCATCATTTTAATTTGTTCTGCACTTTACTTTAAAACTTGCATTTTAAATTAACCCTTCCCTTAAAATAAATAGCAAATAAAACAAGTTCTGCAAACAGTATGTTTAATATCCTGAAAAAGATGCTTTCATACAAATCATAAGAGCATTAGTGATAAATATGAAAAATTTAAATTAAAACAAGCTATTTTAACTAGAAAAGATTTATTAAATGAACAACACACAAAGCATATATTTTACTTAAAACTTATAATATTATTAGCAAGTATTGAAATACAATTGCACATGCTGATTTAATTCTAAAATAATCTTAAATATTAATCTATGTTTTATTGAGTTGAATGAAAAAATCATTTTTAATAAGCTATATAAAACAATTATAGTTTAAGGAGGATTATATTTACAAAGAATGTATTCCAGTTTATTCCAAATTTATTCTGAACTTTCACTTTTTTGAAAAATATAAAATTACAGTGAGATGGATAGCCAACTCAGTAAGAGCAGTATAACGGTTTTCCGTACGATAAAATATGAGTACTGGTGAAATTTCAAAATAAAGAAAGTTTAGTCAAGAGAAGATATAACAAATATTTTTATTGCTACCAATTTATTTAGTAGATACAAACTGTCATGAAAAGTTTAGTGATACAAACTGTCATGTCTCTACAATTCAGGAAAATGTAATGATAAGATTTAAAAAAATATTTAGCAAAAGAATAATTTTTTAAAACAAAATAAATTTTCTTTCCATATAAATTTAGATAAGGCAACAAAAAAAAAGATACAAAATATGTTAAAATCAAATTATCTCCTAATTAGGAATTTTATTTATTGAATTTTATACTTGCCCCAGTTGTACTTGGGCCTGAAATTTTCTACATTGGTCATTTTTTGTGGAACAGAAAAAAAAGCATAAATATTCAAAAATCTATTTCAAGCATAGAATTCAAAATTTCTAAAATCCACTTTTAATTTTATTTGACATTAGAACCACATAAATGAAACATTTTTATCATATGATATTTTTTAAAAAAGTACAGTGGGCTGAAGAAAAAAATTATATCACCCAGAAAGACTTTTCTTGGGCTGAAGAAAAAAATTATATCACCCAGAAAGACTTTTCTTTCTATGATTGGATTTCAAAGGGTAATCCTTTATCTTTTTAGTGTTAATTGGCAAAAGTCCAAAAAAAAATTTAATTTTAAGAAACAATGTCGTCATTTTGAATGACAATATATGAAATTTGAGTTAAATGGGTCAAATAGTTTCTGAGTGATAAAATTTCAAACAGAAATAAAATTTCAAATTTTCATTTCTCAAGAACTTATCAAAGCATTTTGTTCAAGTTTTGTATTGTGTCATTTAAAATTACTTAGTTTATAATTATACAAAAATTCCTATACATCATAATTTTAAATTATTTTAAAGTACAGTTGATTGAAATTACAAATAAACAATACAAATTATTTTTTACATAAGATTATCTCGGGGGGAAATAAATTTTATAATTGCAAGCAAAATGTTTCAGAATTGATGAAAAAGTTCCAGAGATATAGTGAAATATGCAAAAAAGTGCAACTAACATTAGGGAGCTCTATTTTTTTTTTTTTTTTAATCAGTCTCCTGATAAAACTATCAGGACCACATTTTCCAGATTCAGACTGAATACAATATCTTGACTGTCGAAAATCCAAAGACCCTAAAAAAAGCCATAGGTTTATAAAGAGAAAGGGCATCGTGCCTGATTCTATCAGTTAAATAATAGTTAACACTAACTAATTAGTAAACTTGAGGTCGACCTTTTGAATTATTAGGATTGATATTTAATGCTGAAAATCCAATCATTGAAGCAAAAGTTTGTAAGTACAGTGTCTTTTGGTCTTGATTAACACTGTAACTAATATCCACTTAAAAAATTTAAGAACCAGAACTCATCTTGAAGAATGGAGAAAGTTTGAACTTTTCATTGTCGTGCATGAAAAACATGTGCATGGAAATAAAATCTTGTAATGAAATCTAGAAACACTACAAACAAAAATATAAAATATGTCTTGAAAATCAAATAATCTTTAAAGAAGATCAAAGTAAATTGGCAATTGAAAAATTTAAATGTTTTATGATAATGACTTTAAAGTGTCCTATCATAACTTTGAGAAGAATTCTTTTTAAAATATTTTACAATAGATAACAGCTAAATATAAATTTAGAAAAAAAAACTGAAAAACAAGAACTCACTTTTTTCTTTACTATGTCCTTAAATATAAAATAATGGTGACAAAATTATAATTATGAGGGAAAGAAATTTAGCATCACTTTAAATTTTAAAAAAAAAAATCCCTTCAGAAATTGAATTAAATATATGTAGTGATAGTTATCATTACATCATATTCTTTCCAGAAATAAATGTTAAAGAATTTTACTATGACTTTGAACTTTTTCTCAGTTTCTGAACATTTCTGCACTAGATTTAATAATATTGACCAAAACTTAATTGAATTTTAATGTAAAATAATATATCTGAATTGAACTCACTCAATTAAATCAGACTTTTTTTTATAAAATAATTCAACAAATACATAAGTTGAAATTACTTCATGCCTTACAACAACAAAAAAAAATATACATGATTATTTTTTATAATTCTCACAACCAGACTGATAGTAAATATTGTGTGGAATTTCAACAAGTTATATATATTTATTGCATCAATATAAAAATGTTAAATATCTATTACAAGATACACTCTTGTAGTATGAAACAATGACTTGAGGAAATAAAGTTATTTTTCAATATATAAAGCTCATTTTTCAAACATCTAGTGCATTGTTTTAAAACTTGTGCACAGTTTAAATGAAGTCAGTCTAAGTAAAATATGTTGGCTTATGTACCCAAAATATAATGAATAAATTAAAACTCTGGAATAAGTATAATTTTACTTATAAATTTTGTCACCCTTACCCATATCAGGAAAAGATGTAAACAAAAGAATGTTTACAAAAAATACTTCACAATGGAAAAATACAAATTTAAAGCATCAAGGTAAGATCAATCTGGCACTTGGCTGATGCTTTTAAATCTTGTTCGCTCACTCAATAGTTGCCTACAAATAAGAAAATGAAATGATACAAATTTGGAAAATGAGTTTATTCAATAATTAACATCTCTGTAATATTATGCTACACTGTAATATTATGCGTTTTTTTATGCACAATAAAAAATGATCAATAAAAAATAAATATAAATTATGAATGCATTCTTAAAATCACACACAAAACAAATATAATAAATTATATAGTTTTAAGAAAATTGTTTCATTATTTTTTTCCCATTAAAAGATTTTCAAATAATGGGAAATTTTATGTCATTGGATAAAAAATGTCAATTAAGCAAAGCATAAATGCTTAAACATTTTGATTTTCTTTTTAAGCATTACTCTGTACACTAGTTTAAATATAAAAAGAGTAAAATTTCAATAATAAAAAAATTAAAAGTTGTAAATGTCATAACTAAAGCTCATCTAAAATTCCAAATTTTGTTATTTGAACTTTAATTTTAAAGAATTGGAAAAATTTGAAACAAAGGAAATAATTACCTAAGTATATTTTATTATTATTCTTTTATTACGTTTGAAAATTTAGATAGATTTATTCTTAACTGAACTGATTGATTATTCTAAAATTTGGTATCCAAGGGTTGAAGTCAAAGTATGTATGTTTGTTTTTTTCCCACTATTTCTCAACTAGATTGTACTGTTATACTTATGAAACTGAAAATACAAGACCACATATTCGTAAAAGCAGACTATGCCTTCTTTAAATAAATTAGTCCATTTTACTTTGATATTTTTGTTCCACAGTTATATTCAGTGTATTTATTATGTGTCATTACTAGACAGCGGATAATATGCAATTGCATACGTGCGTATGCAATTCCAGATTTTAGCACTTTTTGCCATTTGTGCATATAAATGCATAAAAAGGTATATTTGCTCTTATAAATCCATATTTTCAGCATTTTATGGCTTTTCCCTCCTAAAACCATATCACTATTCTTTTTATGTTAGCATAAGGAACGCTTTAAATTTTGTTTTGTCGTTCTTTATCACCTGAAAGGGTCAGCTGGATTGATGTTGCTGGGGGTGATTGCAATCACGTGAAAAAGATGTAGAAATGAGGTGTGTGTCGGGAAGGGGGGTACAAAGGGCCCACCCAAACAGACATTCGTCATAGAAACCTCAGAAAGGGATGGTCAGATATTCTATGAAGGGATGTCTTTTCCTGGAATAAATAATTGTCAATCTGTGTGGGAAAAATAAGGCTTCTGTGGTAGGTAGAAAATGACCTCCCTTTCCTGTGATTGATTAGTTAAAAGGTGGAGTGAATACATTTTCGGAGAGAGCTGCTATTCTAACATATTTCGATAGTCCATCCGATAGATAGATAGTTTCGACATCCATCAGTTGAATACGTAGTTAGTGAAGCTTCGAACGTGATTTTTGACTGCTGAATTTTATAATATGCCAAAAATTAAGTCGACTAAATCAAATTTAATGAAGACATGGATTTCGGACTATGGGAAGGACTTTACGACCGATGGGGAAATAGTATTTTGTGTGATTTGTCAAAAACACATTTCCTGTGAAAAAAAGTACCAAATCGATCAACATATAAAGACTAATGCTCACTCCGCGAAGAAAAAGCAGAATACAAAAGGATTTGTTCAAAGTTTATTAACTATTCCTGTTCAAGCAGCTAAAAAGGAAAGTGATTTATGCAAAGCCTTAGTAAGCAGCAATATTCCTTCAAAAAAGTTAAATAATCCAAACTTAAGACAGTTTTTAAAAAAATATTGTACCGATCAGATCATTCCTGATGAATCGACTTTAAGAAAGAACTACCTTCAATCAATATATAACGAAGTACTGGGTGATATTCGACGAGATATTGGAGATGACCCTAAATGGATTGAAGTGGATGAGACGACAGATAAGTGCGGTCGCTATATTGCTCATTTTATTTGCGAAAAAATTTATAATATTCCTACTCGACCCATCTTCTAGCAAGCAAAGCCCTTGAAAAAGTCAATCATTCAACCATAGCAAGGTTTGTCAATGATTCTATCAGATTATTATGGCCTGATAGAGATGGTTCTGAAGATGTTTTGATTTTTGTCAGTGATGCCGCTCCGTATATGGTCAAATCCGCAGCAGCACTGGAAATTTTTCATCCCAGAATGCTTCATATTACTTGTTTGGCTCATGCTGTTCACAGACTGGCTGAGACTGTTCGAGAAGTATTCTCCTCTGTGAATGATTTAATTTCTAGTATCAAGAAAGTTTTCCTCAAGGCACCTGTGCGCATAAAATTGTATAAAGAAATGTATCCTGATTTGTCCTTACCTCCACAGCCTGTGATAACTAGGTGGGGTACATGGATTGAAGCAGCACATTTTTACGCTAATAATTTTGATGCAATAAAGTCAGTTGTAGATGCAATTGACAGCTCCTGTGCTTCTTCAGTTTATGTCACAAAAGAATTACTACAGGATATCTCCTTGCAGAAGGATTTGGCCATAACTGACACTCACTTTTCTTTCTTAAGTGGAGCAATAACAAAGCTCGAAACACGAGGTCTTCCCCTGGCTGAGGCCATATCCAAAATTGAAAAAATTCAACAGTGCATCAATGATCTTCCAGACTCAGTTGGGAAGAAAGTAAAAGAAAAATGGTGGTTCGTTCAAAACAAAAATTCGGGTTTTGCAGCAGTGAAGAAGATAAATGATTTTCTTAATGTAAACGGAACTGAACTTCCAGAGAAAGTAAAACCAATGAGTACGAAATTGTACAAGTTTTGTCCAATAACATCGGTTGACGTGGAGAGGTCATTTTCTGCTTTCAAAATGATCTTTGATGACCGACGACATCAATTCACTCTTGAAAATTTGGAAAAACACTTAGTTGTGTATTGTAACAAAAATGATTCAGTTTAATAAAATCTTTCTGGAAAATGCGATGATTTTTCTTCTCTCATTTATCATACTTCAGTTTTAGGCTTTCTCTTCAGAAATGCGTAGATTTAAGTAAGAAATATTTTGATTTTCTTCCTTTTAACAAAAAAATGCTTTAGCTGTGTTTGTTGGAAAAAGTAAGTAGTAGTATGCAAAAAATTTTCAAAAATTTTTCACGACAAAGGGCTTTCAAATTTTTTTTTTGAAATTATCAAGGGATTTGCTTGAAATTTTCAGGATAAATTTATATTGTTAAAAAAAACTTTTATACAAAATTTCAAAAAAATATTTCAAAATTTAAGAAATTAAAAAATTTAAATTTTTCAATTTTTTATGTTTTTTTATATTACTCCTCGCGTCTGAAATTTTGTCAAAATGACAAAATTCTTTTAAAATATTACATATTAGGTAATATTGAAAAAATTGTTGGGAGTACTTTTTTTATTTTTTATTATAGAAACAAATAACATTAAAAAAACAGTAAAAAACCTACATTTTTAGGAAAAAATCATGATACCTCTATAAAATATCATGTATAAAAAAAATACTATTCACTTAATTCAAAAAACTTTTCCAACAAAATGTTAATAATATTCATAAATATATAGCATTAAATTCTCAGGTCAATAGAATGAAAATTCATTACGCTGGAACAGTTTGAAAATTGTAAATTTCTCAAAAAAGACATTTTGAAAAAAATGACTTTTAGTACTTTTTCATTGCAAATTTTACATCTGAACAAATACTTCTTGTTTTTAATATAAATACCTATAAATATTGTCTAATGAACTAGTTTAATAATTATATACTTTAAATTTTTTTTGAAAAATTAACAAAATATTTAACTAATTTTAAATTAATTTTAAACTAAACTAATTTTAACAGTTACCTGCAGACAAAAAAAGGTAAAAAAAGGGGCGTGGTCAAAACTGAAATGGCCATAACTTCATCAATTTTGCTCTTATTCCAGAAATGTTTTTTCAAAATGTTCAGTTAAATGCCTAAATTTCAAAAATATAAAATGTAAAATATCTATTTTTTGACAAATTTTTGCTACTTTAAAAGTCCCTTGTCACCTTGTTGGACTTTTAATTTCTATTTTAAATGCATATTTCTTGTTTTAAGAGCATATATTCAAGTTTTTAGTGCATATTTGCATGCATATTTTGTCCGTTTTTTAGTGCATATAATCCGCTGTCTAGTCATTACCAAGTTCATTATTACTGAAATATATAATTATTAAAATCATTGCCCATGATGTCACTCTGCATGAAACACTCTACCGGCATCCATTAAATGAGTGGGACAATAGTACCTCCAGGGTTGCTACTCAAATAAAAGAATAAAAGTCCCTGACTTTTCCAGCTTTAATAGATATGTTTTTTAAAACTTTCCAGTCTAATATCACAATATGTACTGACAATGTGTTGGTCAAAATATACAGTGAACCAAAATATTTGATATTTGTATTTTGTACATTATATTGCATATTTAATTTTTAAAAAACTAACACTAGTCCATGTAAAAATTTATTACAGAAAATTTTATTTCCTTGAAATATCTGGAAAAGAAATTAGGTCTTCACAAAACAAAATTTAAGTAATGTATCAATAGATATTAATGTATAAATTTTTGTCTTTACAAAACAAAAGTTAAGTATTCTTAAAATTTGTTATTAAAATATGAAATTAATGTTATAATTAATAGGAATTAAACACAAATCAAAAGTAAAATGATTAATGATACAAAAAGTAAGCTTTATCTTCAAATCTTGCTGACAGGGAATATATTAAAGAGTAAATTAGAAAAAAAAAAGAAAACTAGAACAGAAAAAAAACATGATTTATTTTACTCTCAATTATAAAATAAAAAATAAATTAAAGATATAAACATATGTAGGAGGGAAAACAAGACAATTAAAAATTTAAAGGGGAAAAATACAAATTATGTATATTACCTTCCATTATCTTTAAATGTAATAAAATAATGAGAAATAAAAAACATTAAAAACTCATTATATCTGTCCATTTATTATAAAAAATAAATTTTTGGAAGAGATATCAGAGGTTGAGATGGAAATTGGGGTCATTTTGCAGCCTCTTGACAACACTCAAATTCTAAAAAACGGATTCGTGACATAATTTAAATTTTAAAAAAAATCACAAAATTCTAATTAGTAAAAATGGCTTATTCACATAATTACAATTTGTGAAAAAAGCCTTTTCACGAAATTGTTCCCTGAAGAATTCTCAGAAAAAATTACAAGAAATGACGAGATTCTAAAACAGTATCGCCACAAATCAAACATGTTAAAACTCAAATTCAAAATACATATGTAGTAATATCATGATAGAAATATCGAAATTCCGAAAACCATATACTGTGTACCATATACCAAATTGATTATCACCCGATGACATGAAGCTACAATGGAATTGTCTCGATTCAAATTCATCGAAGATTGTTAACTTTGATTAGAATGTCGTAATCACAACATATTAAAAAAATCACAATTCGAAAAACCATGTGACAAAAAAGTTATAATTACCAAAAAGACTATCCCCTATGATATTAAGATTTAATTATCACGAATCGAACAACTTATGACTCGAAATTGAAATTTGATGTAATAGTATGGTATTTAAAATTTTGGGATTTTAAAAACTAAGTGTAAAGGCCCGAAAAATTATAAGTTAGGAAATCTATCATCAAATGATGTGAAATTATGATGCAATTGTCAGAAATCAAATATATCAGAAAGTGTTAACTAAAATTGAACTTCGTAATAATATTATGATAAAAACATTGGAATTTAAGAAATGAAAAGTTATCTGCCAAAAAATTGATTGGAAATCTAAAGAAATTTACAATGGAATCTTCACGAATCAAGCATGCCAAAAATTGATTTGTCAGATTCATAAATTACACAACATTTTATTAGAATAATAACAGAATTTGGAAAAAAATTTAAAAAAAGAAAAGAAAAACCTAGAAAAGAAAAATATAAATTATTAGAAAATAATATGGATTTAAAAAAAACATGAGAAAGGTGCCAAAGAAACTGGCATCAAACGAATGGAAATTACGATGAAATCATCATGAATTGAATGCATCAAAAAGTCATAACTCTAAATCAAAATTCAAACGTCATAGTAATAGTAATGATATTGGAATCATAAAAACAGTGTTAAAGGAACCAAAAAATTAAAAGTAACTGGGGATAAGCTATCCTCAAACTAGGTAAAATTATGATGAATTGTCAGGAAAAATAATAATATTCAATAAAGAATTCAATATAAGAATTGTCAATAAAAAATAGTGAATGTTAAAACTGAATGTTCTTCCTTAATGAAAAAATTTGCTGAAAACAATTACCATTTTTTACAAAAATGGGACCTAAAAAATAAAACCTGAATCGACCCCAGAATATATTAGTACTGCTTCATAATTTCTATGTGGAACAGCAATCCCAATGCTTCCTACGAATTCTAAACAAGTGACAAGTCTAATTAAACATTAAATTCATGACAAGTTTAATTAAATTTATTTATCAAGCCTAGGTGATAAAGGATTAAGCAAACATACAATAAAAAACATCAATTTATAAAACATTATTTATCCCAATAAATTTCTTAATCAAAAATTAGAATAGATCATCTGAATTACATAGATCCATCTATCTGTTCTGGATTCTAGCAACCAGTAACCCTTTTTCCATCTGAAAGTTTATAAGACGTAATACCATGGCATGGCATGGCATGATACAGCTATGTGAAATTTGGCTGCATGCCAAATGAGTGAAAATGAAGCTCTAACGTTAGAAAAGTGTACCATGGAAAATACTTCTGCAAATATTGCACACTTGGTGATCGCTAAATCAAAACCTCTGGCTTTTCCATATTTTGACTAAAAACTGTTAAATTCCCTAACTTTTCCTTGATATTTAGGACTATTTCCAAAATCCCTGAATTATCCCAGTTTTCCTAATTTTCACTCAATTTATAAAATTATTTTCCATGAATGATATTAAATGATATATTTGAATATAAATGCAACTAATAAAAAATTTAAAATTATGAATGAAAACAATCTTATTTTTATTAAAAAAGTAACAATAGGAAGAAGAGTAAAAAAATTAATATAAAATGTTGATTTCTTTTAAAAATTATACTCTTCTAAGTAAATTATTATCGATAAAACATAAAGAATAAAGAGAAAAAAATTATAAAATGCATATAAATACATCTTTTAAAAAAACACAACTGTCTTTTTATATTATTTCTAAGACAAAATTTAATAACAAATTGTTAAATATATTTATTTACCTTAATACACTTTGGTGGTGTTTACAAGTTGATTTCATAGCAGCAGCTATTAAGAGTATGTTAAACATATCTCTCTGTTAAAAAAGAAAAAAAAACATTTATGGTTTGGATGATAATAATAATAAATTTAGTTGTATTTTAAAAAAAGATTAAAGAATAAAAAAATTTATTACACAGATAAATGAAAAGTAATATAAAATCTTGTTAACCATTTTTTCTCAACATAAAATTACTACAGAAGAACCAAGTTAATCTGATCTTGTACTGGTTTTAGACAGGTTTTAAATAAATAAGTATGTTATATTTATTAACCCCTTAAATACCAAACCATCTACAGTGTAAAGTTGTGTATCCGGAATCGGAGGGACTTCCAGAAGTCCGTATAATAGATTTTTCCATATAATAGACCCCCAAGGTAAACAAAGCTTAAAATGATTTAATAAACGATCTGAATCTAAGAAGCAAAAAACAAATAAACATTATTTTTAAAGGGAATGATGTTTTAGCATTAGAATATATAATCAATCAAATNTGAGAAAGGGTGAGAAATTCTCACCCATTTTTTTTCTATGATGAAAACACTGTTAACCCCTTAAATACCAAACCATCTACAGTGTAAAGTTGTGTATTCGGAATCGGAGGGACTTCCAGAAGTCCGTATAATAGATTTTTCCATATAATAGACCCCCAAGGTAAACAAAGCTTAAAATGATTTAATAAACGATCTGAATCTAAGAAGCAAAAAACAAATAAACATTATTTTTAAAGGGAATGATGTTTTAGCATTAGAATATATAATCAATCAAATATAAAATATTAGAAAAAAAATATTATTGCTGGAAATATGGAAAACGAAAAAAATTTAACAGTTATGAAAATATTAATCCGCCATTTTGAACTAGAACGATTCAAGCACGAAGGGGAAATTCATGTCATTCTGGAACAAAGCTTAAAATGATCTAAATCTAAGAAGCAAAAAATAAATAAACATTATTTTTAAGGGGAATAATGTTTTAGTATTAGAATATCTAATCAATAAAATATGAAATATTAGAAAAAAAATATTGTTGCTTAAAATATAGAAAACGAAAAAAAAAATTAAATATGAAAATAATAATCCATTTTTAACTAGAATGATTCAAGCAAGGGAAATTCCCGTCATTCATTAAGGTGGGTAGGTGGAGGAGAAAAATTCATTTCCTCCTTATTTGTGAAAGAAAATAAGTGTAAAGAGGAGATCATTTAAGTTGAGGGTGGGAAGTAACTAATTATTGTTTTCTCTCCAATCATTGGCTATCAATCAAGCATAAAGGCGGAGCACGCTTGGGTTCCCTTAATTTTTTCTTTTTCCCCCTAAATATTACATGGTATGGGGAAGAATGAATGCTTTGTTTCTTAAGGACGTGTATCCTTTTAGACCAATTCAAATTTTCCATTTTGACTCCCCCTCCACCTTAACGCTTGCCCCGTTTACCCTTTTTAACAGTATTTCTTCTTTCAATAAAAAGTTCCAGGAAATGCCTCTTTTACTAGCCACCTGCATGGGAAAGGAAGGGGGAGGGGACTCAGTTGCGGTCTTTTGAAAACAAATCTCCCTCTTTTTCCTACATTCCAAGGGAGGAACCTCACTAACTGTCACTCAATGGTCTTGATAGATCTTTACTTCCCCTTTCTGGTGATTTATGGGTTCGATGCATAAATCAGAGTCTCATTAATGTCCCAAGTCTCATTAATGTTTGCTTATATTTTAACAGTATATTAAGCTGGGATATAAATACCTAATACTAAAGAGACACCCAGATAAAAAATATATATATACAGAATTGTTTTGTTATTTGTGTAAATTTAGGTTTCTTTGTTAACTTTCTTATAAGATCAGAAAGAAATTGGATCGGGTGAATAATCCTTAAAATATTTATTTCCAATTTTTTACATCATATTTTTGCTTATAGATGTTAACGTCTTGTTATTTCCATCAAAAATATCTCTTGCAGTTCAAGCGGTGAGAGAATCTGAAAAAAAATATTACTCTGGTAAAGTTTCCAGGAGTTTCCTGGTTTAGAGTGGTTCACAATTGCAGTATAAGCTTGAAGTAATTAATACAGCATGTTGCAGGAAGTCCGCAATTATGACACATTTCCAAATCACCATCAAAATGTTAATATTAAAGATGCAAAATTTTTTTAGTTAAAATGAAATGAGATTTGCTAGTCTCCTGCTACTGCCACTATTTATTTTAGGGAAATACACATTTCTACTGCTTAAATAAATATTATTATATGAAAAAGGGCAAAATGAAAACATTTTCATCTATCTCTGGAATCATTTCACTTTTATCATACCTGGCAATATGTTCCAATTTATCAGAATATTTTTGTTTCAATATGTAATAAATTTAATTTATAATGATTTTGTCCACCACTGCATACAAACAACTGAAGCACATATATGAAACCTATTCATTTTGCTGAGAAGTTTTTAAGTTAAGAAGTTTGCAAAAGTGAACAAATTAAGTTAAACTTAAATCGTTATTTGGCCACCACTTTTAACATTCTAGGAATCTAGGACTTTTGTGTTGACAATTTTAAGAGTCCTACCGCACACTTCAAAAAGAATGAGCTTTTTCTTAAGCACATAATTACAAAGCCTCCTTATTTCCCTTCTTAACAGCTTATTATTGAAATCACTATTCATTGCTATGAATGGCCTCCAAAGCTATTGCAATTCACTTCATTTTTTCCTTACATCTTGTAAAAACTTCCAGCCTGGTTTAAAATACGTAGGAAAAAAGTTTCTTTTAGAGTTCTTTTCTCCTTAAAAAAAATCAAAATAGTAACTTAAATATGTTTTAACATTAAATATGTTAATATTACGTTAAATATGTTAACAACAAGCTCACTATAACATCAATTCTGTATGCAATTGTTAATTGTTAGAATGGACATCTACTGAATATGAGTTTAATCTGTTAATTCAGATTAGTCCATTTAAATAAAGGTAAACAAAAAATTTAAGTACAAACTAAATTCCCACTTATTTGACTAAAGTACGATGAACACCTAAAGTTTGGTCCAAGATACATTGTTATCGGCACCTTGCCAAATGCACTCTTTCATGCGCTATAGTAAACAGGGCAAAATCAACATGTCTTCTGGCATACCTTTTACCTG
Source organism: Parasteatoda tepidariorum (assembly GCF_043381705.1). Taxonomy (NCBI): domain Eukaryota; kingdom Metazoa; phylum Arthropoda; class Arachnida; order Araneae; family Theridiidae; genus Parasteatoda; species Parasteatoda tepidariorum. Next base: position 7,251,427 of record NC_092214.1, read on the forward strand.
AAAGCTGAAGCATTCTTATATTAATACATTGATCTAAAGTTCCAGATACACAATCCTTATCTGGCAATGTGGATATTGGCAAACTTTAGCCAGGTTTTCTTGATATAGAACTAGTGTCCTGAAATATTTTCACCTAGTGATTAGCCTGTCTCTAATTTAATTTCCATTTGATTTCATCAACCACATATTTGTGGCTACTCATTGAATTGATACATTATGGAATTTACTCAACTTCAATAAGAAACGTGGCTTATTTTGTGGAAAAGCACCAGATAAATTGCCAACAATCCTCTGTATGCAAGTTTCTTTGACAGAATCACACCCTTGCAAACGAAAACAGGTATACTTCATGTTGAATTTAGAATAGTTGTACAGTGCTTTGTTGACAATTAATAACTTTGACTTTATACTTTTTGTAAAATCAATCATAAATTACTAATTCTATTAATTTTACACATGAATATGCATTAAATTTTGTTTTAATTTGTAAATTATTTAACTGTTAAAATTACCTGAGCATTACTGCCTCCTATTTGAACAATGCTATAGCGTAACGGATACAAAATGTCACAACAATCTTCCACTCTCCCTTCGTCAAATGCAACAATTGCTTCGCATAATGAATAGCCAATATCTCGAGTGATTGTATGATTTACACCAGTTCCATTTCTAGAAAAAATTTGAATTAATAAAACATTACAAAGTAATAATTAAAACAAAGCAGAGAATGAGTAAAGAATGATAGTTGATTTCTATGTAAAATTACTAAAATTAAGGCACTCTTGCAACAGCCAGTTGTTAACCAGAGGTAATATGTGGTCAGCAATAAGCACCAGCCACTTTTACTTTTCAGACAGACTGGTACTCATTGATTCCCAAAGATTCTGAAGATATTATTTTTAAAAAAATACTACAAGTGCTTTTGAAAATACAAGAAAAGTTGGAATTTAAAATCTTTTTTATAAAGAATACAACACATTTTCATAAATATCTTTCAATGTATTTGTAATTGTCAAATGTTATGCATGTTTGTGGAGGTCTGCAGTATTTAATTGTTTTAACTTATAATGTCTTTATCTTTAATATATCGTTGAAATGCCTTTATCTTTTATATATTTGAGATTGAAAATTTCTATATTTTTTGGTACTTTTGACAATGCACTGAAACTTAGAGGGTAAGCTTATGCACCAAATTTTATAGAACTTGCATATCATGTGTCATGTTTGATTCTTATGTTTTTTCTCATACAAAATTGCCTTCATTATCATTTTTTGTAATGAAAAAATAAATATTACTGTCAGGCAATGAAAACTAAATAATACTACCTTCATTGATATTTCTGCAATAAAAATTATTATGTTTGATATATATTATTCACCCTCATTTGTATAGCTGATTTCTTAGGTACAGTAGAGCGTTGATTGTGCATGCCATTTGTAATGTGCTACAATAGGCATTACTACAATTGCCAATCCTAAGCCTGGAAAAATTGTAAAGGGAAGTTATTTAAAAACATACTCATAGCCATTTCTTTCAAAGACGCCCAATTATCTAGATTTTTTACAATTCAGATTGACTTTGGTCCCAATTGATCCAGATAATCAGTGATCTACTGTATTTGGTGAAAAGATATCTAAGATTTCTGTATTTTCTGATATGTATAAAAACTTTTAAAATTATCAAAGTACATTAAAACTTAAAGGGACAGACAAAATAAAAAAAAATATAAAATAGGACATGCAGTCACCATGGTAACTGCATTAAGTTCATCTCCATATTTTTTTATGAGGTAAATTGTTGCTTCCTTTATTTAAGGTAATTTAGTTTAAAACAGTACAACTTTGATATCTCTAATATCTAGGGTTAAGAAAGAATTTGAAATAAAAGAGTATTTGTTTAATTAAGAAGATGGTAAAATAAAATTAATGGTAGAGTAAAACTACTTTTATAATAAAAAGTAGGAAATTAAAATTAAAAAATAAATTTTATAAATACAAAGTTTTAATTTCCATGTGTTTTGACTTTTGTTAGTTTAATGTTCATTTTAAGCAAATGATGCTATGCCAATCATAACTTTCAACTAAAAAAGTGAATCTCTGATAATATCACGTATGGGCTAGCTACAATAAAAATAAATCAACTCTTTAATAAAAACACCTAAAATCCTTAAAAATGTTACACTCAGGAAATTAATAGGAACTTTAGCAGTAGCAAACAGAGAATATTTTCTTTGAGAACAAAATGATATATATCAAAAAGATTTTTCTTTGAACTTTAATGAATAACTCCTGAAGTCAGTCTTGGAATTTTTAATTTAACTTTACACTTTTTATTTCAGTTTCAATTGCACTTCACAACTCTATTTTAAAAAAGACACTCAATATTTAATTCAATCTCAATAGACACTTTATGCAGCTTTTCAAAAGAGATGAATCTATTTTTAAATTAAAAACGCATCACTAACAAAATAAAATGTTAAGATATTTAAAAAAAGGTTTTATGTTTTTTATTAGTTTTGACCAACTGAGATTCAATTTACACTCTTTAATGAGCAAATTGTAGAGAGTTCATTCATTAACATTACTGTATTTGTATTTCTTTGCTTGGACATAACTATTAGTTTGAAAACAAAATTTCATGTTTTGGTATTCTTATTGAAATAAGTTTGCCATCAAAACAAAGTATGGACATTTCACTTCCAATAAGTTATTGATTATAAAAGCTCCATGGCAAAAAAGAACAAACCTTATGAGTAATTCTAAAATGAAAATGAAACTGGCTCAGTCAATTTTTAACTGCACAATGTGTTTTAAAAATAAACAGGTTTGTCAAAAGAGTGAGAGTTGCTTGAACCCCATGGTTATTTGCTATTGAGAAAATTTTTTATTGAGGGAAGCATTGTTTTGCTCTTTTTATCTAAAAACTTTTTATTTTAATAGCTCTTTAAAATAAGATTAAAATCAGTATAAAGAAACTTATTCTAAGTTACAGCATGCCACTAATATACAACAAAATAACTAGAAAACAAAATAAAATAAAAAACCTTTTAAAATTTAAAATATGAATAAGTTGTAAAAGAAAATTATGGCATAAAAAATTAGATTCCTTTAAGAGAAAACTATTTCGTACGTAATGTCATTCAATTTTCCAAATTTGTTTTCACTTTAAATATTCATATTTTCCCCAGAAGTTCCAGTATTTCAATGGATTAATACTAACAAAACAAATCAAAGCTTCAGCAATAGGTACATATGCAAGACAGGTAAATCACTTGTTCCTCACTGTCATAGTTAGAAACTCTAAATTAAAAAATCTTTTATTGGCTAACATAATGCAGGAAAATAATGATTCTATTCATAACACAGAATCAACAATAACATATTTAAGTACATGGCCTAATACAAAAGGGACAATTGCAAAGGGGACACATGAATCCAGAGAAATTGAGTATGGTGAACCCTTATGAAATGGAAAATGCAAACTCACACTTATTACTGAGGCCTGGAGTCTCTTTTGAAAGCACCTGTGCAGGACCAGAGTTTTTATTTTTATTATTATTTATTAAACCTAAATTTATGAAATTACTGAAATATGATCTTCAATAATGTCCTGTAAAATGGATAAATGACATGCACATATATTTTTCATTCACATACTTTTTTTTGTTTTAGTAAATTTTTAAACAATTTTTATAATAATGCCCTTTGACTTAATGACTTAAGCTTTAAAGACTTTTGACATTATCTTTTTAATTTTTTTATCATTTTGATTTGTTTAAAAAAATTTTTGAAATATACAGATTTCGCTTGTTAAATTTGTAATTTAATAAAAGAAAGTAAAACAAAAAAAGCAAGAAACTTTTTAATGTCAGATATTTTGATTATTCTAACAATTTGAAGAGTTGTATCGTGTGCCCATTTCAAAGAGAGAGAAAAAAAGAGTTAAAACTAAGCACAACTTCGTTTCTTATTAGGGATTTCAAAAATATAATTTTTTTTTAATTTAATGAAAATGCTAATCTTCCATTTTTTTTAAAAAATTTCCTCCTTAGAAAAAAAGATCAATTTTTAATACAAATTATAAGAATCTTATCGAACTTTCCATTATGCAAAATGTGAACCTCTAATTTGAACATCTTATTTTTTCGCAACTAGCTAACTTTCCCTTAACTTTAATCAATGATTTTTGCAACTGAAACATTTCTGCACAACTTCCTGTCATTAAAAAGTAGGTTTTAAAAGTATGTTTGTAGCTATTGTTTCAGTACAAGTGACATAAAAATAAATGATTAACTATCATAGTAAAAACTTAGCTAAACATGTTTTTCTTTCAAACATATTTGGCATAAAAAATGTTTCTCATTTAATGGCAATTATACAATTTTTTTAGAGTAAGGAGAAGCTTCATTATGAAGGTATATAGAGCCCCACCAATCCTATCCTGTCTCTGGTCCTGTTCAGATATACCACAGTACATTAAGAATTTAAAATATAGGTACTAACAAGTAAAGCAACTTGATCATGTATTTTTAAAAAATAAAGCTAACCTAAGGAAAATTTCACAAGTAAATCATAAATAATCATAAATTTACCACCACTTTTTACAATTATAGATACAACTTTCATACCTGGAAAAAAAATCATCTAAGATCCTCTAATCCCTCTTAAGATTTTTACAGGGTTCCCACTCTTTTATCAAAGCAAAAATTAAGCACTTTTAAGGACTTGTACAAAAAAAATTAAGGACTTTTTTTCTAGAAATTAAGGACCTTAAAAATGGCATAATGATCAATAATTTATCATCAAATAAAACATTATAGATTAATAATAATAGATTAAAAAATGGAATAGCTTTTCTTCAACTCAGTCATCCATAATAAAAAACTAAATAAAGAAATGTTTAATACAAACAATTTAAATTTAATTAAAATTAAATTGCATTTAATCACCTCACGCAAGCTTTTAAGAATATAAAGAAAAACTCAAAGCATTAAGATTTTTTATTTTAAAATGGAAAAAAACTGGGTAAACAGATAGAAATATATAAATTAAGATGGTAAATTCATTAAATTAATAAAAATATTATTTTCAGTGACTAATACTAAACCAAGGCAAAAAGAAACTAACAAATATAACTTTATTGAGGTTAAGACAATTATTTTCAACTAAGTAAAACCTAATTATAATAAGCTAAAGATTTATTAAAATCACAAAATATAAAAAATTTAATGATTAAAATCAGAATATATTTAGTACCTAACAATCAGGAAAAAAGAAATACATAAAGTAAAAGGAAAACTTAAAAATTAAGAACTGAGAAACAGAAATGATTGTTAAAATAAGAGCTAACATAAATATTAAAACACAGGACAAGGCAGGATGTAATGATCAATTGAAATAAAAATGAAAAAATTCCATATCTAAAAATTGAAAATATAATGAAATAATTCAGTACAAAATTTATTGTGAATGAAGGGGAAAAAAACAACAAAACGTAGTGGAATCAGAAACATCATTTATAAAAGGAGATAAAAATCTTTATAAAATAGTCTGCTTTTAGTTATAAAAAATTGTATGCTTACACTGATAAGCAATACTGCACCTTTGAGGAATTAGAATTTATTCAATTAAAAAGTATTGTGTCTTGTATAGATATTGAAGGAACTAAAATAATCAACGATAAAAAAAAAATTTGTTTGTAATAATTAAAGTATTGTCTGAAATTATAAAACAATAATTTGTCAAAAAAATCAAAAGGTAATGAAAATTGGATGCAAATATGGATTATATATATATATTACTATTATTACAAAATAGGGAATAATGAATAGTGATCTAGTGGTCGAATAGTGACCGCCTACCCAGTGATCAAATAAAAATTTTTTCAAAAAATCCTCAAGAATCATTATTGTTTATATAAAAATAGGCCAGGGCGTTATAAAAATTTTTATAGCGTGATAGATCGTCAGTCAGACTTTGCGATGTATCGCAATTTAACATACATTTGAAATTTATCAATCAGAAATCTTTAAATCAATCAAAAATAAATATAAGAAATAAATCTATAACAAAAGAAAATGTTAATTCTAAAAAAAATTGCTTCTATATCATCAATAGCATTGCTTAATTTTTTCAATTAAAATAAAGATGAATTGACTTAAGACTGTCTTAAAGATTGACTAGTCTTAAGTAAAAACAAACACAAGCTTATTTTAAATTTTTTTAAAATTACTTAGATTTTTTAAAAATAGTAATAAAACTGTTACAAAATATTTTACATACATTACAAATTAAAAAAAAAAAAAAGAAATGTTCACTTAAAAAAATTTGTTTTAAATTATTTGTTGAAAAAAAATATGCGTTTTAAACATCGTTAGGCTTTTGTTAATTACTTATTTAAAATAATAAAGTTGTATTGACTAATGGTCAAACGGTTTTAATGTAAAAATACATGTAAGTTTCTTTATTTATTTAATATTACTTTCCTATTTGAAAATGAAATAGACTAATTTAAATGTTTAAAAATAATACTGACTATCTAACAAATTATTAAACGAACAAGTATTGAAGGAATTTTTAAAAAAATAAAAATAATATTCTATACTTAAGAGCACTATTGTCAAATTATTGAAAAGCGTTAAAACATTGCTTAACTTTTTATTTAATTTTTAAAAAATTAGTAATTTTAACTAACAGCCAAATTAAGAAAAAAGAAAAGAAAGGACGCAAACTCTGTTTTAATTTCCTCAAAAATAAAAGTAAATTAATTAAATGTAGCCTTGTTTTAAATTTTTTTAAACTAAAAGCGACTGAAGATTTATTGGTTTAAAAACTAATCGAATTCTATCACATTATTATATTTACGTGAATTAAATAAATTTAAAAAAAACTTTTTATCACGAAGTATAAATTATTTAAATGCAAAATATATAAAATATTAAATTGAATCACTTTTAAAAAGATCAATAAAGAATCTTTTTTTTTAATTCCTGATTTCTTTTCTTTAATATATTAAGTTCAGAACGAAAAATTAAGATAACAGCAATTGCGCAACGATCGCCAAGTAACAGTAGGTCTGCTGAAAATAACTGACAATGTTAAATCCAGACAGAAAAAAAGTGACGAAATAATGCACAACGATCGCTAAGTAGCAAAAGTCTCACTGAAAATAATTTACTTGAAATGCTACATCCCGTCGAAATAAAACGCACAGCAATAGCAAAATAACTTTCCGCTGAAAATAATCTTCAAGAAACGTAAAATCCAAAGGTCAAAAATGGTGGAGAAAGTAACTATGCATCACATTCTATATTTCAACTCTGATCCTCACTCTTGGTTATTCAATATCACAAAAAGAAAATCTTCTTTGTAGCCAAAAATTTAATGANGACGAAATCAAACTAGTCTTCGTCAGTGCGGTGATAGCTTTAGCATAGGCAAGAATCCTCGCACGTTAAACCACGAGCATTGTCTTAAATCAGATTCCTGATGCTTCGCCTAGAATAAAAGTTATCTTATTGCCCTGCCGATATGTGTGTTAAGTCAATAATTCGCGATACATCGATTTAAAAATGTCTAAGAGTAGTGATCGTTAAAATTGCTGCATCATAACAAAAACAAGTGTTTTTGTTGGGGTTTTTTTTTAAAAAAATGGGGAAGCCAAACAGAAATAAAAGCAAAAAATCGTTCTCATTTTTTATAAGAAAAATTTAACGTTGCAGATTACGCTTTGAGTGTTTCTCACAACCAGATCTTTAGAAAAAATTAAGAAAAATAAGGGTCTTTAAAATATGCTATCAAAATAAAAAAAAACACAATTAATCAAAAAAGCAAAAGAGAAACAGAAAATTTTCCTAAATTCTTAAAACAAAACTTGCAACGTAGAAGATCAATTTTCTATTTTACTGGTTATCCAATTATCTGTACAACTTTAAAAGAAAAAGTGGTGATAAAATATATCACAAACGCTGTTAAAATGCCATGCTTTAAAAAAAAACCAGCAAAAGTGAAAAAAGAAAACAAACATTTCACTCTTTTCAAAACAAAAAGTGTCAATGATAAAATGACAAAAATGACTTTCCTGATTAAAATTATACTTCGCCGAATATTCGTAATATCCTTAATATTAAAAAATGGAGTCATTTATAAAATTGAACTTCAGAAGAAAATATGACACAATGAAAAAATACACTTTGCCTTGCGACGATCACTAGATGCTGTTAGCCATTCCTTATATTTTTCATCAAGTGCCCATAAATTATTAAAAACACACTTTCCTGGCATTTCTAACAATTTCACATTTGAATGAAGTATCAAAGCTACCACGTGTGCTATCAGAAGAATTGAATTTCTCGAATCCTATGGATGAAGAAGGTCAATGCAGGTCTTCAGCTGATAAAGTATCTAAGTACTGTCTAAAAATAAGTCAAGACCTCTACCCACCTGCAGTATCACGCTCCCCTCTCCCCACACTAAATTTTTTTCTTTCAGAATGATCCAGAAAGAAAAAATATTTTAATGAAAAAAATTGATAATAAAATAAAAACAATAAGAGCGTGTTTTCTTCTACTTGCTTGTAACCCCTACCCTCACATGCATTCAAATGTTCTACCCTCGATGCAGGATCTCATTCTAGGCGAAAGTCGTACTTTTTAACTGTGGATATTTTCCTAAGATAAAAAAATTGTTCCAACCAACTAGTGATACTAGAAATTAAGGACTTTTAAGAACCTTGAATTAAAATTAAGTACTTTTAAGGGCCCTTAATTTTCAAAATAAAAACTAAGCAATTTTTAAGGACTTTTAAGGAGCGTGGGAACCCTGTTTTAAGATATAGGAGATTCATCTTTCTGTAAATTTAAATGTTGACTCATAGAAAAAATATTATTTGAAAACGATAGTGACTCTATATACAGAGAAACTTGTGTAAGTTGGCCACATAAGAGGTGCAATAACTTAGTGGATTACTATGGTAATGCAATCATTACAAAAATTTATAAAGGTTGATTTGATGTTCATCTATAGAAGTAAAAGAAGAAAAGGTATGAACTTAGAACAATTGTCAACAGGTTAGATTTAGATAATAAAAAATTAACAGTATACATAATATATGTATACTTACTTGATAAATTCTTGTAGTGATGTCAATAAATAATTGGTGGCATCTTTGTTTTTAGTTCCAATACTGGATAATAATAAATGGATATCATTAAAAGCCAAAATATGATCATCAAAATGTGGACGACAAATATCAAAAACTTCCTTCCACCGTTCTCCAACATTCACACCTAAATAAAATTAACATTTTTCACTTTAAAATTAATATTTTTACTTAAAAGTGTGTTTTCTTTACGATGACAAATCATAACCCTAATAGCATTCCTTTTCCACAGATTTTTATTTTTAATCACTACCACTGTTTTTAAAACATCTGTAAACACAAAGCAAAAGAAAATTGGATAAAGCACAAATGACATACCCCCCATAGTTTAGCTTCTATAAACACGAATCTTCTACAGAGTCTAAACATTAAACAGAAAGAAACAAACAAACATGAGCAAAGTGATTTAACCAATAGGAACAGAGGAACAAGTTTGAACAGGTAACAAAAGAAGAGAAATAAGAAACAGGTAAGAGGAGGTTTGATGGGAATCCCATTATGAAAAAGATTAAATTAGAATAGATTTTCAAATACTGAGAAATTGTGGGATACTAAAAAGACCAGTAACTAAATTATTATAATTTTTCAAAACACGGAACGAATCCCAGAAATCAAGTTTGGTATATGAAGAACAGAGTTTAATGATTATGGCAGAAGAAAACTCATACTTATGATTAAATTTCAAGCTTTGCATATTATTGGAATTCTAATCAATAATAATTCATATATGGGTGATTCTCACAAAACATGACAATTCGGACCAAAAATTTTTTTCAAATTTAAAGTCTTCAAAATAATCTAAATTTTTTTTTGTATACTTTTTTAGCTACACTTATTAATATCTTATAGACAGCCGTGTAGTTTATTGACATTTGCTCGAGAAAAAAAATATATAAATTCACCAAATCTTGAATGCCAGGAAAATGACATATTACCTTAGAAATTTAAAAAACAGTCATTTTAAGTTAATAGTAAGTAACTCAACTTAAGCCTTTATGTTAGATGGACCATAAATTGCTTAAATTAATTCTTTTGATCCACTGAAGAAAGAAACAAAAAAAAATTTTGTTGCTGATATGTACAGAATAAAATTGTGTATAATAATCAATCATTAAATAAATAAATAACTTTGTTTACATCCAAGCATATTACAATCATGCATAAACTTGGTATCAGGTTAATATTTGCTTTCCCTCTTTACTGTATTAACCATTAAAAAAGAATTTCTGGTAACACTTCAATGTAGTGGCATTCATAAGCCAGGAAAATGACAGCCAGGATAATGACAAATTCGCCATTTTATAGCATATAACTTTACTTTAATTTAGTATTTTGGCCGAAGACGTTTATATTCTGCAGAAAACAACAGTATTTCTTAAAATAATTCAGATAAATCTATGTAGTTTTTGTTATTAATGATTTCAAGAAGCCAGGAAAATGACAGCATAAAAACCTACTCACCTTGAAAAAATTTTTGAAATAGATTTTGAGCCAGAAAATTGGTTCTTTATTCATGCAACAAGACATGTTCAGATAGGAGGGTACCTAATCAATTTATTAACATAACATATTGATTCCTGGCGCTATCTATTTTGGTTATAAATCACTAAATAAAAGTAGCCAGGAAAATGACAGATTTTCATGGGACAAACAAATTATTGACAGAAAAAAAAAATTTAAACAAAGTTTTAGTAAACAATACCCTCTGCATATATTCTAGAAATGCTTACATAGGATAAGATAAAAAATAATTAGATTTTGAAAAATGCATGGGAAGTTTTGAAGCCAGTTATTATTGGAAATATTGTTTGGGACATGCCAGGAAAATGACATTTTGATATTCAATTAAATTTTTTCAGTATACAAAACAGTCAATGCTAGTGCAAAATCATTTTAAAATGCTAACAGCAATGCTATTTATTAATTTTTTTTTAAAAAAAGTTCTTTTAGTAATACAGTATTAGATCTTGGAGCAAGGGACAGTAAATTTCATGTTTCATGAGAATCACCCATATATATATATATACATATACAGTACAGAACCCGTTATCCGGAAATCAGAAAACCGGAAAACCAAAAAACCGGAACGAAATTCGACACATTTTGCCATTTTTTTTTAAAAATGTTTTTTTCCTCATAAGATTTTAGGATTTTTCTTTTTTTTTTGAAAGATGTTTACCTTACCATCATTTTGGAAATAATCATTAGTGTATTCCTTCATCTTTTTTTCTTCCTTTTAAGATTATTTCCACAAAAAAAATGTTTTTTTTTGGGGCTTAACAATAAAAAAACTGCTTTTTGTAGCGATTCAGAAAACCGGAAAAATCAGTTATCCGAAATAGCAATGTTCCCGATCGTTCCGGATAATCGGTTCCCTACTGTGTGTGTATATATATATATATTAATACCTATATATACTGAGGCAATATGCAAATATACAGATGGCAGTAGTATCGCATACAAAATGTATATATGGGTAGTGCAGTTACAGGACTTCTGTCCGAGTTATTTATCTGAGAATGTTTCTGATGTAATTATGACCACAAGACGACAATTAATAGATTTTGAACATGGAATCGTAGTTGGAGCTAAATGCGTGTGACATTTAATTTCGGAAATATTGAGGAAATTTGACATTCCTGGATCTATTGTGTAAAGAGTGTGCCGAGTATACCAAATTTCTGGTGTTACCTTCTACCATGGAAAATGTGGTGGCCGATCGCCTGCACTTAATGACCGAAACCATTGATTTGTGCGTAGAATTGACAGTATTAACAGGCAAGTAACAAATAACTGCAAGCAAAAATGGGTGGTGGGACAGGGACGTGTCCAATAGAACAGTGCAGCGCTTTACTAACACCATGACATCACGTCCCCTATCCTTCCTAGGCTCACAACCATATTGATTGGACCCTAGAAAACTGGAATTTCTCTAACATAAAATGCAGATATCTTCCACACAGTGCTGTCTTTAAGGAATCTGGTTTAACAACTAAAATACGTCGGGTGTTTTAGGCCTTCTTAAAAGTTGACAGAACAATAACTAATAACAACAATAGCTGTACAAACAGTAACTTTCGCAACTCTTGCCAAAAATATTATACAATTGGCTTCACTACATTGGTGACGATCATTACAAAACTACTAATGCTTAGAGCATGGGAAAATTATAGACTAGGATGGGATCATAAACTGACATCTGAAATAGTGGATAAATTAAAAATTGGCTATCTAGCTTAGGATTTTTGAAATTAATTCAAATTCAGCATTATTTTCGGGGATCAATTACTAAATCAACTACAACTACTCATATGTTTAGAGATGTTAGTAGAAAAGCCTTTAGTTTTTGTGAATTTGTGTGGTTTGTTTTTGTGAATTGAATGCGAAAATGAACTTCAAATTAAATTAGTACAGGCAAAATCCTGTGTCGTTCCTCTAAAGAAGGATCTCATCACTAAAATCAAAACTGAAATGACTATTTTTTTACAATATATTTTTTAAATGTTTAAGTCATTCTAATATATAACCACTGTAACAAAAAGTAAGAAATGATATGGAATGTCTATACCTAATGAAGATTATTTGAATTAGTAATGTGGCAGAAATGGGAAAGGACTAAAATGCAAGGGACAAAATATGAATACATAAACTAGTAGATTTTTCGTATTTATCATAAAAAATAATGTAAGTGCAACAACAAGACACAAATAATGTTGTAGCCATACATAGTAGCTTACATGATTTCATATTTTGTTCTGCTTGACAAACAAAATTGCAATTATTCAACAGTTCATTACACATACAAAATCATACTGAAAATTCAGAGCATAACACATCATGCAATTTGCAATTACTGTTAAATGTTTATGTAATCTCTATCTACCCAATATTCAAAACACAAAAGATAATGAGTCTCTAAAAATGCAAAACGAATTTAAAAAATACAAAAGATGCAACAACCTGCTAATTCAAGACGATAAAGCAATGAAGTGGAATCTACTATGTCTAACATGGCACCAGATTTCATTCTATCACTAACTTCTGAATCAAATATATCTAAAGCAGCTTCACTTTCCCCCTACAAGTATAAATACCATTTTTTTTACCAAAATATTATACAGAAAAATAAAACTCTTTAAATAAGTGCTATTTAACAATAAAAAATAATAACCAAAAAGAGAGAAAAGGGAAACAAAATTTTAAAAAATGTAGATACATACATAATTTAAGCTTTAACAAAAATTGTAACTTTGAGGGTAAAGGCCACACAAAATTCATCATAAACATTGCATCTGGCTCGAGCATCACACTCTGAGTAAATGAATTGATTTTACCCAATTTAAATATACAACTGTTAGGTAAATGTTTTTATGACACAGTCAAACCTCAATGACTAAAACTTCAGTTTCAAAAAATTTTTTAATATAAAATTTTCAATTTAATGCAAAAAAAACTAGTTTTGACAAATTGTTTTTGTTCTTCCCCTAATAATTTAGGTTTTTTTCAACAAATTCAATAATAAAAGTTAAGTATTAAAAATAAAAAAACATCAAAGATGTTATTTAGAATAATGAATAAAGACTAATGAATAATCATTCAAAATCGTCCTGAATAATGAATAAATATTTATTCATTAGTCAAAAAAATTTTCAATAAAGAATAAATTATTTATTATTTTTAATCATTATTCTTTATTCATTAGTCAAGAGCAAATGAATAACTCCACTGCTACACAAAATTCAGCACTGAATACTATGACTGACTACAATTATGATTAACTACACAAAAAAGGACATATTAATAAGCTACTTGTAATCATGATTATAAGTAGTCACAGTTACAAGTAATAACAATTTTTGATAAAAAAAAAAACTATTTTGATTATTAGTAGTCACAACAGGTGATAAAAGGGAATTATAATATAACAAATAACAGTAATAACACGTTTAGCAGTAATCATAATCCAGCGATTACAAGTAATCTTAAATACAAATAATTGTAATAATTACAACACTCATAAATATAATCATAATTTCATGAGGGCTTGTTGGCATTGTTATCGGAAATGTTGAAAATTGAAAACTTTTTATCAAAATTTGTAAAAATCAGTTTTATTGTTTGAAAGGAAAACAAAATGTTTAATCATTGTATGAAAGTGCAAGCACATAAATGTATTATACGCAGACAAATACATTTGTATATTGTATGTACGAACCTACATTGTACGTAGGCAGATACATACACTCCTATGAATTTTTGTACATACACAAGTAGGTTACCCACACAGGTATTATGTTGGGACTGTATGTAAATACGTATACATGAACATACGTTATAGAAAAAAGCTTAAGTACAGTTGTACGTACAGTGAAACTTCTTGTTATGGACACTCCTGCAAAACAAACGCCTCTCAATATGGACATATTTTTGATTCCCCGGGAAGCTTCTATGAACAAACCATAACATACATGCTCCGCAAAACGGACACTTCCATGACCGGACGCGATAGTCATTTTTATCCTGAAACGTTATTTCTATCTCTTCAAACCAGACACTACTTTTCTAAATTTGAAACAAAAAACCTTTCTGCTTTTTCAGCAATTTTAAAGCATGTAAATTTTTGAGCCTCATCCGTAACTAAAAATATTGTGTAGCTATTTCACAACTAAAGAATCAATCTTACTCCTGTCCCCTTGCCTTATCTTTACAAAAAAGGAGCAAAAATGATACTGCTCTTGTGAAATAATTCAGTCAGTGGCATCTTTTTATCTGGATGACACAGATTATGAGACCCCTCAAGTTGAAATGAGGTCTAAAATGCTCTCAATGCTTCTTCCCTACTGAAAATTTATTTCATTTTCTTATCAATTTGAAGACTGTATTTAACCAACTGGGGAAAAGAAAGTGAACAGAAGTATAATCTTTTAGGTGTTCATATAAATGAAACATTTATTCAGACACTTGGTAGATAATCAATTGTGAATAATTAACACCATAGGTCCTCTTGACTTACAGGTATGCATTGCTTTTTTTTTGCAAATCCTGAGAGGTTTACTTTCTAGTAGGTATTAATCATGTTTCCTAACAAGTGATAGGTAGGTGTTAAGGGATGCAAACCTAATAATTGAAACTGACTAAGGACTAAAAGTTCCTATTCGGTATCATATATCTAACTTGAATATCTGTGGGAATAGGAAAATTATATTCATTTATCTGTAGCTACATCTAGAATTAAGTATTTATACCAATTTTTTTTTATATATTCCTTTTTATCGAAATAAATATTTTGTTAAATTCAAATAAATATCTTTGTAGATTATTTATTTATATCTCTGAAAATAATCTAAAAACAATTTATGGTGTTGAACTTCATTATTAGAGTACCCTTCCTATAAACAAACAACTCTCATTAACAGACAATTTCTTCATACCCAAGAATATCCGCTTAACCGATGTTTCACTGTATTTGTAAATACAGAGGTATGTCGCATGTACATGCATTCGTTCATACATACATGCATTATACATACACAAGTACGTATATTATACACATATACATACATTGTATGCATTTACAATGTAAATATGTATTTACAATTTATGCAGATACTTCTGTACATGCAATGTATGCATGTTGCAAGTGTGTACAATGCACAAAACAATGAACACCTGAATGATTTACCCAATTATCGATAAAATTTCATAGAAAATAAAATCGGATTTAATTAATAGTGAAGCGAAGATATTAGTGAATTTTTTCTTTTAGGAAAAAAGTTATATTATCCACACAAAAAAACTATATTTTCTTTTTTGTATTCTTTGCGTTCTATGTATGGTTTAAATTTGCAATGCCATTTCTCAAAATTAATTTATGCATCACTATTTAAAATAAAAAAAATTTTCTGTGAGTTTCATAATGAGTCTTATGAGAAATATATGTTTATTCTTGAACCATTTCAATATATAGGAAGTGCTCATTACAACTGTACTTTACTCGACATTTAATGATTACTTATATTGCTGTTTTACAATATTATTCTATACTTTACCCACCATATTCTCCAGAACTGGTGCCTTCGGATTATTATTTGTTCCGCTCACTGCAAAATGTTTTGGACTGTAAAACCTTTACTTCAAATGAAGAGGTCAAAAATCACCTGGATCAGTTTTTTGCTAGCAAAGACCAAAAAGTTTATGAGGGTGGAATCATGTTACTACCAGAAAGATGGCAAAAGGTGTTGGACCAGAAAGGCCAATATATAATTTAATAAAATATTCATTCATTACACGAAAATTGTCTTTCATTTTCCTCCCAAAAAAACTAAATTATTTTCCAAACAAAACAATAGATACAAAATGAAGAAGAAAAAAAATTTAATATAACTGATGTATTTTAAAAGATACACATAATACACACATTTTGCATGCTACTCTAATGAAAACAAAAACAATTTTTATAACATATTTCTATGATTACAAAGTTATATGTAATTTGTCTCTGATGACTATTCTCTGTTCAAATGTAAGATCTGATAACCTATTGCTTTTTAGTAAATTTGTCATAGTAGCATAGGTAAATAAACTTTCCACAGGTGCAGAAGACGGAAGAGGCGTGTTAAATCTCATAAATACAGATTTAATCGGTTCATAATAGTTCAATATTTGTGCATTATTTCTTCCGTCATTGAAAAAATTTGTTTCCTGCATTTCGGCTTCAGAGGTACAGGTCGGCTTCAGGCCTGTATAGTTCTTTCTTCTCCAAAGAAAAAAAAGTCATTGGTACAGTTATTCATGAAATTGAATTTCATCTGTTTTTATTTCATTTGTATCATAGAATCTTCATTTGTATTTTTATTGGTAATTCCAGAGAAACATTATCTTTAAGAGCAGTTAGTAATTTGTCATGTTTTTCCTTTGACATGCAAGAAAACCATCTGTTTTTAAACTTAGGATAAGTAAAAGCTGCTATTGCAGCATTTATTGATTCTGTAGAAGAAAAAATAAAAATATGTTCAAATCGCCTATTGAGATTTTCAAGGAGACTTTGTGCTATTGATTTACAATATCTAAATTCTTGCATGTTCAATTGTTCTAATTTGCGTTTAAGTGCCACTAACGTGGGTACGAGAACTCCATAGTATGCAAACGTTTCAGCTTGCAATATATCTAAAGCTTCTGCGATAGGCCTAGTATAAGTTAGATGTTTCTCAATGTATCTGATTTCTTCATCAAAAATAAAAACTATAATTTTCAAAGCCTGAAATAAAAGTCCAAATTTTGATTGGAATTGCAGAATTTTTCCTAGCACATGATACAGTGAATTCCTTCGAGTTTCCCATGGGTGTGGAAGTGTAAAACCTAATAAACTAATTACAATTTCTGTAACTTTTGGGCAAACTACTGCTCTACATAATACGTTGCATTTGTTTATGACATTCATATGCGTACGCCACAAACAATTTGATGCCCTTCATTAAGTCAGCAAATGAAATAAGATTTAATGTGTGTACTACATCTTATATGTTTGGGAAGGTATGGTAACTGCGGATTTGTTTTGTCATTTTCTACGCTGTTGGTTACATTAATTTCAGTAAAGGAAATTTCATCATTTGAATCAGTGTTTAAAAACATACCATTGTCTTTACTGATACATGCTCATCACTAATCTCATGTTACCTAATTGCTAGCATGTTATTACATAAATATATATTTACAGTACTTGTCAAAAGTTTAGACTCACTTGTATATTTTTCAGAACTTTCAAAAATAATTATATATTTCTAGCTTAAACTTGCAATTTATCAAATATGAACATCAACAAACTTCACAAAATCCTATTTTCATTTAAAACTGTTCATTATTTTTTCATTTTGTATCTATTCTGTAATTGATTACGAAATGAACAAAAGTGCATGTGAATACTTATTCTATAAAAAGTGTAATTTATTTTTAAAAAATTCATTAATTTTAATTTATAAACATTTTACTTTTCTTCTTCTTTTGTAAGGTTCATTATAAGCTAATTTCATGCGCATAACACACTTAAAATATTGATATAATAGCCTTAATTTGCCAGAATAACTTGGACATATTAATAACAAAAGTTAACATTTTTTTATACAATTTATTACAGAAATATGGGTCAAATGCTAGATATAAGTGCATAAACAGGTTAAGTTATTATTGCACTTCATGGTTAAGGCTATTAAAGTAGACAAATTGGCCTTAAAAACTAATGTTTCCCACAACACCCCATTTGTCAGAACTTTGCAAAAGAAGAATGAAACTGACCAAAATAAGAGCCATCAACGGTCCGGGAGACCTAGAATAATATGCAAACATGAGGATACGTTTATCTGCACTCAAAGTAAGCGGCAGCGGTCTCGAACAACACCAGATATCCGTGAGAGATTGAGGATTACTAGGCAGGTGGCTGAGTGGTAGCGCTTCGCGCTGTCGTGCCACAGGTCCCTGGTTCGATCCTCGGGCCTCGAAATTGTGTGGAAACTACATTGCATCAAAAAAAAGTACTGAAAGAAAAAAGTACTGAAATACGTGGATTGGTCCCCTCAATCCTCCGATATAAATCCTATTGAGCTATTGGGGGTGAACTAAATAGAATTGTTAGAAAAATGCGATGTACCAATCAAACCAAATTTTGGAAATCTTTACTTAGTTGCTGGAATCAGATCTCAACTAGAACATTACAAAAGCTAATAGAAAGAATGTCAAAAATATGCACTGCTGTGATTAAGGCTAAAGGAGTATATTTCAAATAATCCAAGATTGGATGAAATTCATAAGTTATATATAAAATATTATAGCATACCTTATCGCATAAGTGTATCTATAAATATCCTATGTCAAAATAGGATATTTATAGATACACTTAAAGTCAAGTTAATTTGTTGCGATTTTCAGTTTAAAAACTTTGCTATTTGTTCAATTTTAAAAATTCAGGAGTGAATCTAAACTTTTGTACTGTGTATATATATATATATGGGCAATTCCATGAAAGTGTCAACTTTTAAGTGAAATTTCTTTTTTATGAATTGCATATTTAAATTTTAAAAATATGTTCAAAAATAGCCAAGTCTACATATTACTGTTTAATTTTTGATAATTTAAAGTTTTTTGAATCTGGCAGCATTCTAAAGTAATCACATGGCTTCACATTTGTGCTCAAATTGTTTTCTTGAAAAATACTTATAAAATAAAAGAAATGTATCTTTCTTTTGCAATATTTTTATAAAAATATGCATATAGTACAAAATTTAAACATTTAAAACATAGCCTTTAAGTCATTTTAAGTTTAATATATTAAATAAAAGTAACTTTTTTTTGTGTCATTCCGTCACATGTTTTAGTATATTTTTTTAAATAGCAACTGCGTTTTTGAATGAAAACTGTGGTGAGGTTTTNTAATTTTCACTATTTTTTATACACAATATTCATGATTAGAATATATTTTGCATATATATATATATATATGTAGTACAGTAGGGAACCGATTATCCGGAACGATCGGGACCATCGGTATTCCGGATAACTGATTTTTCCGGTTTTCGGAATCGCTACAAAAAGACGTTTTTTTATTGTTAAACCCAACTAAAAAAAAATTTGGAAATAATCTTAAAAAGAAGAAAAAACGATGAAGTAATACACTAATGATTATTTCCAAAACGATAGTAAGGTGAACATCTTTCAAAAAAAAAAAGAAAAATCCTAAAATCTCATGAGGGAAAAAAAAATTTTTTTTTTTTAAATGGGGGGAAATTTTATCGAATTTCGTTCCGGTTTTTTGGTTTTCCGGTTTTCTGATTTCCGGATAACGGGTTCTGTACTGTATATTGTAATAATATAGTATAATGAAAGTAATATACATGTTTAAAAAAGTAATGTTTTCTTATGTCGCTTGCGAAGACTAGCAAGCCTCCTTTGAGAAACCAAGCAAATTTAAGATAGTGGGGGCACATTTTTTTTTTAATGGTACCACCATCTATGACCAAGAATACGATTTTTGCCACACTCCCGTTTTAGAGGGAGGACCCATTCATTCATCTACAGATCGTAATTTTTGATATTAACCAGAGAACAATCAATCACTGATTTAGTACCACCAGAGGTATTAATTTTTCACAAGGAACTTGGAAAATTTTGTGACCCCAACATATTTAACGTGCCCCAGTCACTATTTAATACACTATTTTAGCTGACTGGATTTCAGCTTATGATCTCACAAGTGTGAGCTAAACATTCTACAATCAAGCTGTCATGACCCATCTCAGGTTTTCAACCACTTTATCCGATTGCAACAGTTTATGATTCTTTTCAACAGGTTTTTATTGTGTCATTTCAAAAACCCAGTGGAACCCCGCTTATATTGTTCTATTGTTTTTTTAAAAAAAGATATCAATTTCAAACTTATAAATCCGTATTAAAGTTAACAGATCATTAGATAAGTATAAAATTCATAGAAGTAGTATATGAAAAATATTTAAGGATTACATTACAATTATATTACACTTAAATTTAAATGCTTTGAATTTTTTACAGATCATCTACCAAAACAAGAACTTCGGAAATTATTCTTATTTTGTAATTTTTATCAAATAACTCACTGTGAATCGACAAAATATGGTGCACCTTTGAAAAATGAGACACTAGACGACACACAGAGCAAATACAAATTGAATTATTTTATTCACATACTTTTACTAAAACCATTTTTAAAAATATTTCCAACACCAACAGTCTTTAAAATTTGAGCATGAGTACTGAGTGCAAAAGCTGGTGTGAAGTCATTTCAGCATGCTCTTTCTGTTTTAACTAAAATTGTGAACTTTGTATGCGAATGTGCTCCAAATACTTGCTAATTCCTCGTTATAGGAAATAGAATTTAAATAGAGATGTAGTAGTTGAATGATTTCATGAAATCAAGTGTAACAACATTTGTGGACAAATTCTTCACATATTTGTTACACTTTTCAATGTAACAAAAAATTGTCACAGAAAAATAACAAGAATTTCCACAACTTATAGGCCCAATTTAACAGTGTGATTATATATATATACATATATATATATATTGTTGGTTTATTAAATATACCTTTTAAGTTATCATGATTCGTCAATTGGGATACCTCGTTAAAGATGCATGCAGCTTAACAGTAGGTATGAACATACAATGTACATTTCTACGTACAAAAGTGCATGTATATGCGTGAATACAAAATACATACCATTTATGTATGTACGTGTGTGTTTATTGTACGTATGTTGTATGCAATTCAATGTTAAAAAGTTTTAATTTAGTAAACCAAACAATAGAATTCATTTAGATATACAATACATGTATTGTCATAAAATGTAATCAATTACCAACGATTCTGATAATAATGTAATCAATCCCACCTGAAATTAGGACAACATTTAATAGTGCTGTTATCATATATATTTCAATTACTTAGAGTATTTGTAAATGTTAGGCTATGATCACTGAGAATTATGATTACTTGTATTTATACTTCATGATGACACATAATTTCTGACAACAATCCTAGGATTTAATTACTTATAATACTGATTATTTGCAATCACTTTTTGTTGTGATAAACAATCATAACTGTTTATAATGAGAAATAATTATTTGTTACCATGATGATTACTTGTAATTATGATTACAAGATGTTGATTACAATGTAATCATTATTATCTGTAATTAATTACATTTGTTTGATGACATATCGGCGGGAAAGTTGCAGTAAAATGACATGATATTTTAATTTTGTTCCCAATATTCAAAAAAGTATTCAGAAAATTTAGTGAAGACTAATAAATTTATTCATCAATCATTATTCAAAAATAATGACTCAATTTTCATGTGAATAATCATTCAGAATAAATTTATTCTGTCTAAGTTTAGTCATGAGTAAAATTTCCATGAATGATGTCCAACACTGGAAAACATACATTTTCAAAAATAAAAAAAATACAAAAACTATTCAAAAATAGGCTAGGAAAACCTTGAATAAACTTTAAAGGAAGGAACATAACGATTGCAAGGAATGTGACGCAAACAAAATTCCTACTAATCTGTCAAGAGGGGAATTAAAATCCTTGTTCAAATTATACCTTCAGTCAGTTACTATGACCTATACTTCCTATTATTTATATTCTCCAGTTTTTTGACAGGGAATGAGAAATGAACAGGAATAAAGAAAGTGGTCATCAGAGCAACAGTATTGGGTGAGTTGTGGAGAGTATAGACTTAGGAAGTCTATTGGGAAAAGATGGTTTTTATTGGGTCATAATTTTTGCAATGAGGATCAAGTGAGATAAGGGTATTGGCAACATTTTGATAAAGATTGTGGTGGTAATCGTCTACCAATTTCACGTTAAAACCCCCCATTGATTTCATATTAGGGTGCATTCTGGGAAAAATCCTTATAAAACAGACAAAATAAAAGCAGAGAACATCATGAAAGTGATCCCAAAGAATAGATTCTTTATGATGTTAAAAAAAAAGGTTGGTGATGGCAAAGTTTTCAACAACTTAGTTTTTTTTTTTTTTAACTTTAAAATTTTATCATTTAAGTCACGTCTATATATTTGTAATTTTTAAATTTATAAGCACCACACCAATCACAACTGAAATTAGGGTGCATAAAACTAATAGTTTTTACTACAAAAAATAACAAGCATAGTAAATATTAACAATGAGTTTACTTTGTAAGAATTAGGCCTGTTTGAGCCTTGTTATATAATATCTATATTACTTTCTTTTAGCATTTAATATATAGGTCAGAAAATTCAAGATCATTATACAATAACAAAATAAATTAAACAAGGTCTACAAGGTTTCCAAAATTTTATATATAATGTCCCCTATTGAAAATATTGTATTAGAGTTTAATGAAAAGTGTGTTTCTACACAATTCTTCAGGGACTAAATAAAGAGCACAATGCACTATTAACAAAAACAACTATACCACTAAATAGCATACTATGGTATTATAAGTATATTTTGCTGAACATATTTTCCAATATTACAAAATCTTACCTTTTCTATATAATACAAAGCCCAGTGCCAAAAATTATGGCATGCTAACAAACCACAGACCTGTAACATTTAAAAGGAAGAGTTCAATTTTATGATATTTATTAAAAGAATATTTTAGATCTAACTAACCAGCACCACACTAAATTCATAAGTAATTCAAGGATACTTCATTCAATAAACCAATACAAATTTTGAAAAACTACCTAATTCTTTTTCCCATACTGTTTTCAACCGTATAGATAAATTAATAAAAAGTATTTTTATACATATTTTTTTTCAAAAATAATCATTTGCAGAAATTAATGTCAATGTTTTCACTTACTTCAATATGCTTTTTAAGGAAGGAAAAAAAAATTTTTACATAAGTCTTAAAAGCAAAATTAAGGAAATAAGGATGCAATTAATAAAGGAAAAAATGAAAACTCAAATGGAATTAAAGGATGATAAAAAAATAATTTAAAAAATTTAAACACAGGGCTGGAAAATTATAAATTAAATTAACCATTTTTAGACAAAGTTCTTAAAATTGTGACAATTTAAAAGGATGATTTTTGTAGAAAATATTGACTTCAAAAAACTTAAATCTTGAGAAGCAAAATTGGAAAATGATTAAAATATCCTTAGTAACATAATAGTTCAATCATATTTTCAAATAAAACTTGAAATTTACACTGTCATTTTCAGAAAAGATTATCACCAAACACTGATTCAGCCCCCCATCAAATTTTGACAAAAAAAATTTTTTTTTTAAAGGGAGTGTTTAAATGATACCAGCCGTAAGATGCCAACTCTAGTTGGTTAAATTACATGCCTTATCAAAAATATTTTTTATCATAATAATGGGATAGATACACAATATAATTACAAAAATAGATTTCTAAAATATATTTAGTAACTGCATTTTAATCTGTTTGATTTTTGTAAAATGTCAGCACAATTGTAACTTGTAAATTAAGAATGCTCATAAATCGTTTAAACAATAAACAAATAAAATTATGATAAACGAAATATTAATATGAAATTCAATGCATTTATTACAGATTTACAAGCACATTTAATTATGTCAGTTTTATAATTTTCTTCATTAACATTACAAACCGGGAATGAAACAAGAAATCTTTGCTTTCCTAAAACGAAAACAAAACTAAGCAACTCAATATTAAACCAGTAATTTCTCACCCCCTAAGAAAACTAAGCCATTCCTCGATTTTCTACTCTTTATTCACTTATCTTTTTTCTACCCCTCCATATCTGTTGTCATTATCGGAGAATGAAACAAACTGAATTCTATCATCTGCTTGAATAATAAGAAAGCAATGCTCTTTCCTTTTTTTTACTATTCATTCTCTCACTATTTCCCCCCCCCCATTTATCCTTTTCCATTTCATCTAGTGTCGTCAATTTATAGTTTTGTCAATTTACTTTGTATTTATTCATCCAAAATCGCATACTGTAAGGAAAATAAGCACCTTCCCTTACTACTGGCGACCCAAACGTGATATGATCATGTCTATGTCGATGGGCGGTCCACATTGAACAGTTGACTAGCTATTTGTGACTGCTATTGTTTCCCGAAATACTTGCTGATTTTTTAAATTCACAAGGCTTTAAACAGTGATGTGCCTTGTTTCCAAATTTATAATGGTACCAACATAGCTTATAACGAGAAGATTGGGGGTTGGGATCTCGAACGGTCTCGAGCATTTACAGATTTATTTTGAGATCTACCCCTTGCGATGATTCATCGCAAGGGGTAGAGGATTCATGTGATGATTCATCACAAATTTCCTTGTCAATTCTGCAATACTAATCTCCAAGGAATTAATATTTTCGTTATTAGTGTTATTATGTTCAAAACTTTTATCGATACTCTATTCACTGTACATGATTCTGTTGAGCTAAATATACCAATGATTTTATCTGCCATCTCGGCAATTTTGCCCAAAGAATCAGAGTTTAGAGATAATATCGCTTGAACCTGCCGAGGTAACCTCTGTAGCCAAAGTGATTTTAATAATTCTTCAGAAATGAAAAGTTCAGCCAAACCTTTCATTTGTCGTAACGAGTCAGATGGACGTTTATCGCCAAGATTAAGTTCAGTCAGTACCTTTTTCAACCTGGCTTCTTCAGTATCTGTTAATCTATTCATCAAAGCATTTTTTAAAGTATCATATTTTCCATTCATTGGCAGGTTGGACAAAATATCCACAACAAAATCTAAGACATTTTCTTCAGAGACAATGACAATGTTATACTTAGTTAAAACATGAGTAATATTGCCGTTAACAAACGGTGCTTTGAGTTGTAAAAACCATAATTTAGGTTTATGTCGCCAAAAAATTGGTGTTTTATCGCCACTTTGTTTACTTCTAAATTCACATTATCTTGAGTTGATGAATTTATATAATCATTTGTGCCTTCCTCCATGTTTAATATCAAGTTAAAAAAGAAAATAATAATGATATTTAAATACACCTTGATATAATGATATTTGAATACAAACCTTTTTTCATCCAATTAAATTCTTTGCAATTTTGAAGTAATCACGTCCTGTGGTCACCAGTTGTGTGGGGAGTAGATATCGACAATGCCTACCTTCATCTATCAGAAGGTACCTCAAGATTGAATCGAGTTCGTGTGTCTTATATACTAGTGAATTGGTGTTAAATAATCGTAGTGGTAGTTACGCCACACCAGTATAGATACGATACTTTTTAAAAAAATCACAACTTATCTATAAATGTTTAATGTTGAGTTAAGCAAAGTTAAAAAGCTAAAATGTTTTTCATTCAATTGAACAATAATTGGGTTTGGCTTATTGCCAATTAAAAAAATAAAAAGAAGGATTCAGAAAAAATGTATTTTAAGTTTAATAAAGACATAATAAGTGAATCATAGTACTAGATAAAGTTTTATATCTTTGATAGAAAGAAAAATTCTGCTCAAAAAACTAAGTTCTGAAACATTTTTAATCAGATAATACGTGATTTAAACAGTTTATAATCAGCACAGCACTCATAGTTAAATAAACAGAATGAAATTTTCCAGTTTTGACTAAAAATTATCAATTAAATAACCATGAAAAGAGTGTTATTATAACAAAAGATAAAATATCTTTCAATATATACAATTTTGATGCTTGAATAAAATAGTGGTTGTAAAAGAATGTCAGGATCAAAGAAAAATACAACAATATGATACCTAAAAAATATCAGATTTTTGGAAAGATACTGTAAAAGTTTTACTCTGAAAAAAATAAACAGCACTGTAAAATTCTAAAAGTTAAATATTTGGAAAGTTTTGATGATTTTAAAAAAAATTTCAGAATAAGTTTCATTAAACTTTAATTCCAAAATTTTCTTTCTACGGACTGTGATAAACATTTAGTGATAATTTGTATGAATTTAAATAATAGTTTTCCAGTAATAAACCTAGAAATACTTGATTTTATAACTCTTTGTTTCTTCCTATCTCAATGTTAAAATAAGTGTACCTAAATTTAAAATGTCAAAATGCTAACAAACCTTCCAATCTTCCACAGTATTTTGAAGAAATGTAACACCTTCATCTACTCTTCCTTCCATTTCAAATACATGAGCTAGTGCATGAGTAGACCATGCATCCTTTGCATTAATTTCTAAACCCTATAATTTAAAATATATAATATAAAGAAACAATACATTATATGTAAAAAAAATGAAAAAACAAATTTTAAAATAATGTCAATATAGAGTACTCACACCTAAAACCTTGCCAGACCAAACCTCGATTTTGATCATTAAAAGAAAAAAATTCCCCTTCATATTTTCTATACACTCAATGTTTAAAAAAAAAACTTATCTTGACCAAAAAAAATTCTCCTTGTTTGACAACTTTTCTTTCCAACAGAAATTTTCAAAATAACAAAACTATTCTGCAAAAATACTTTATGTGAATACTGCCAAAATCACAAAACTACATAAAAAATTATAATTTAATAGTAATTGTTATTTAATATAATTAATAATTTAATATTATAATTTATAATTAAAATACAATAATTTAGTATTTTCACAAATACAGTCAAACTGAAATAAAACGAGTCCTGATTTAGCGAAACCCAGATTTAATGAAGAAATCAGAAATACTTTGTTGATATAATATTAAGTGTATTACTCATAGCT
This sequence comes from Parasteatoda tepidariorum, assembly GCF_043381705.1. Classification (NCBI taxonomy): domain Eukaryota; kingdom Metazoa; phylum Arthropoda; class Arachnida; order Araneae; family Theridiidae; genus Parasteatoda; species Parasteatoda tepidariorum. The sequence continues at coordinate 7,278,812 of NC_092214.1, forward strand.
CACTTTCAACAAGCAAACCCCAGGTTTATTGAGCAATATTTTTGTGATTCATAAAATATCTACATAATTACACATCTCCAGCTTAAAAAATTCCTCTTTTTTTTCAGGACAACAAATTCCTTTTTGATTGGAACAGGGCCAGATTTTATAGACTAGCAAGTAGCAAATTGCTAGTTTAAAAATCAAATGCTAGTTACAGAAAACATGGTAGTGAAAATTGGCAATAATCTTTTAGTCTAGTTTTGCAATTGTTTTTTCATCCTTTTACAAGTGGTTTTTCAAACTCTGATATATGTCATTATAATAAGTGAATTTTGAATTATAGTTATCACTTGTGACAGCTCAAAGGCACTCGACACACTCAAATAATGATAATTCCGTCGTAAATCTGGGTTGCTTCCTGACACAATAAATTGGTAGTTATTTATTGCTTTGTAAGCCATTTCCATATGGATTTTAAAATTCCAAATTTAATTGCGATGTAATTAGGAAAAGCAAATTTATATTAGAATAATAATCACTTTTTGACCTGATTGTTTTGCAACAATTCCATTATAAATCCACATTGCTTCCCAATAATTTTTTTAACAGTAAATTATTGGTTTTTCGGCCATCTCTGCATGGTGTTCTCTAACTCCAATATTTTTTATACCTTATTGTAACACCTAAAGTTGGAATTTGAATTATAACTACTTTTAACTCAATTTGTGAGGTTCTATCATAAATCCACATCGTTTTTCAGCATTTTTTCATAATGTTTTCGAATTAAGACTTTTTAATATGATGTCATTGGGACACACTAGTTTCGAATTTGAGTAACTACCACTTTACTTGCTTATTTTTTACTATTCTATTGTTAATCCACATCGTTTTCAGACAGCTTACTTGGCAATACTTTTTCGTTCTTACGGCCTTTTTCACATGGTTTTTCAAAAGCAATAGTTTTAAAGCAATGTTATGAAGACACATAAATTTCACAATTGAGTATCACTTTCTGACACTTTTAATCACTTTTTAGAGTGATATACTTGTGGCTATGCCATCGTTGTAAGTCAACATCATCTTCCCTACATACACTTCATTTTTGTAGTCATTTCCACATCAGCCTTATATACACTTCTTTTTGCAGTCATTTACACACTAAATCTTGGTATTTAAAACATATTTGTACTGCCGACTAATTTAAGTAATAAAGTTTTGATAATAAAGACTAATTTAAGTAATAAAGCCCAACTTGCGACTATCAAAATTTACTTTCGTTTTTAGACCACTTCACTGTTTTCAACATGGTTTTTAAAATCTCAATGATTTTAATACATTATTACAATACGCAAAATTTTCAAAAATGCAAGGTACTTTAAAAAATCAATTCCCAGACTGTGTATATTCATCGCAATAATTTACCCATTAAAAGCTATAAATATTATGAATTCCTAAAGAGTCACACCCTTTCTTTGGGAACTCTATTATACCAAAATATACATGTGATACATAAATGTATAAATGTCATATTATACTAAATAGATAAATGTTATATAATACCAAAATAAAGTCCTTTTATTCATATAATTTATTTTAATTAATAATTTTAAAAAACTGCATAATTTTAAAAAACTGCAAAAATTTAATTAATGAAACAAAAATTTACAAATTTTATATTTTGTCAAATTTAGTGCATTATTTTGATATAATGAAACAGATATTTTTACAACAAAAATAGCATAAAACAGCATTATTTTAAAATATTAGTCAGAAAATTCACAAAAGTTACCGTGTGAAAATAATATTTTGTGGAGAACAAACACAACCCTTTAAAATTTTATCAAGAGTAAAACAGGGTTATATTCTCTCCTCAACAATCTTTTAATAGTCATTGATTGGATTATGAAAAAAGTAGATAACAACAATAAGGCTATAAGATAGTCGCGAATGGAATATCTCAGTGACTTGGATTTTGCAGATGATCTCAGTCTTCTAACAAGCAACCTACAACATACGCAAACCTATACAAATACCCTATATACCGCAGCAAAAAGATGTGGATTAAAGATTAACAAAGACAAAACAAAGATCATGAAAATTAACTCAAAGCAGAATACCAACATATATCTCAAAAAAACTGTCTATTTGAAGAAGTTTTACCTACCTTGGATCAATTATTAATGGCAGAGAAGGTACAGATAACCAACAGATTGAATAAAGCACAAAGTGCTTTTGCTATTTTAAATAAATTTTGAGCATGCGGGACTACATCAAATGAAAAAAAAATAAGAATATTGAACTCAAATGTTAAAACAGTACTTCTATATGGATCAGAAACAATGTACAACTTGAAAACCAATACAAATAAGTAACAGGCTTTTATCTACAAATGTATCAGAAGAATTCTTAATTTAAAATGGTTTCACAAAATATCTAACAATGAATCATTCAAAATCAGTAAGCAAAAAGTAACAGAAATTAAAATCAGAGAACGCAAATAGGGATAGATTGGACACATTATCAGAAAGCCAGAAAAATTTAAAGTAAAACATTGGCTGGACTGGACATTTCAGGTAAACAAAAGAGGTGTAGGCCTAAAATGATATGGAGCAGAGCTATTATCAATGAATTAAAGACAATAAACAAAACATGGAAAGAAATAAAGTTTTTGGCTGCCAATAGGATGAGATGGAGAGTCACGACAAAGGTCCTATGTTCCCTATAGAGTAAAGAGGTATAAGAAAAAGTGGTACTTGAACTTTCATACAAGTATAAACATTTAACGTTAATCATTTAATAAACCTTTTATAGTAATATGTTTCACAGTAACAATTTTGTTTCATTTTTCACATCACAAAATATATTACAATACAACTTCAAAAAATGCTGGTTATGAACCCTGGTTGTGCTACTGGCATTTTTCCATGCTAACAAATTCTGCTACTGTTTTTAAAAAATTAAATTGTGCCTTGATGTCAATGTTTTTTGGGAAATCAGTCTTATCCCATAAACAATAACACAACATAGAGACAGTATTACAGTACAAAACAAATTGACTATTTTTTGGACTGCGCAGAAATAAAAATAAGAGTGCCATATTTATAATTTAGTAAGTAGGGTAAGAACTTTTATGACTTTTTAACAGATTCATTTTTTCTGAGCACTCATTTGCAACGAGCAAATATTACGCTCATTTCAAGCGAGTTCCAACGTTCTAAACCAGAGCCTTAATAAAGAGAACTGTTATAATTATACTAATGAACAAAAAATTATTTATCAAAGAAATTTCTGTGAAACAGAAAAAATATATTAGCATAAAAATTACCTTTTTAGCATTGTTTTCTGCTTTTTTGTATGATTCAATTTCAACCAATCCAAATGCATACATTCCAAATAGGTGGCTAAAATAAAAATACACTAACTATAACATTTATAGCCAAAAAATTAAGAGATAAGTATAAAACTAATCATTCATTGATAACATGCACATACAAAACTTAACAAAATTGCGTTTTGCTTTAATTACTCATTGATTATATCAATTGAACATTGTTGACATTAGATATTATATGACACAACTCTTCAATTAGTGGTGGGGAAACCAGTAACCACACGACAAAAAAAAATATTATTAATCAATGAAACATCATGAACCCTTGTTATCACTTACATACACTACCTGACCAAAAGTATCCAGATACCCAGCGGTACAAACTCAAGAGTCAAGGGGCATATATTAATATGATACTGGCTCCCCTTTCGCATTAATGACAATCTGCACATGTCAGGGGATTAATACCAGTTTTTGATAGGCCATAGGAATTGACTTCCAAACATTCATCATAGTTGAGGAGTGTACTGGTAATGAGAATTGTAGATTTGGCTGGTTGTGTTTTAAATTGTCCCATAGGTGGTTTATAGGATTTAGGATCAGGACTCTGAAAAGGCCAGTCTAGTTTTTGAACATCCATTTCATTAAACTGTGGCTGTAGAAGTTATGAGTGAATTGAAAAATTATTCTGCGGGAAGAGAAAAGGGCCTCCCAGAAATATTGCCACAGAGTGGGGAGAGCAACAGCGTTCAGAATGTCCACATACAACTCAGAGTTCATAATTAAAACCAAGGACAGACATGTCAACCTCAAATTCAAAAAGCCTGAAATTTTTTGTGACTACTACATAGCATGATAAGCAAAACAATAATAAAGATTAAAAAAGTGAGTGATTTAGCATTTTTGTTAAAACTTTATAAAAAAAAAAAAAAAGCTGTTTGTTTTTACAAAGAAAAACAGAATTAAGTCTGAATTTTTGTTACTTGGCTGAATATTTTCTAACAAGTTGCATCGTTAGAAAGAATGATAAATACTGCCAGCTTTAATCGACCCACACACTTTAAGCACTACTTTTCCTATATTAACTTTACAGCATTTTGTATTATATTGTTGAACATATTGTTTGAAAAATATTACCAAAAGAATGAAAAAATTCTGAAAATTTCATTTAAAGCAGATAATTAAAGTGTTATTATAGATGCAGAAAGAGAATATTCAGATTACTAGTTTAATAAGTTTAACATACTTAGAAATAGAAACCTTTCTGCCATTTCTGTTTATTTTGTAAGCCATGATAAACAAGAATATTGTACTTTTGTTTGTAACTCAGCAGCTTACAAATTGCATCCTCAAAGGATGCGTGTTACACAGGTTACAGCTAGGGGAAATAATTAGTACATAGTCTAACCACCTGATGTTGTCTGGCAAAAAAATAAAATTTAAAAAAATAATAACTTTCAAGCAAAATTTTTACAAATTTGTTTAACATAGATTTTGATGTTATCATTTAGTGCATATTCCTTAATGAGTTTTTTATAACTGAAGTTTTCAATTAAGAAATGATTTTCAGATAATAAGAAAAAACTTAATTTTAAAAAGGAGAGATTGTATAACTAAAACTCAAAGAATTTTTTGAATTCATTTCACAAAAGTAAAGAAAACAGGAACTTCATACTAGGATACATTCTAGATTTATATTAGGAACTTCCGTGTTTTCTCTCTAGCACAATCATTCTGAATTATAATATAAGTTTTACCCATAAAGAGGAATATCAGGAGACCAATGAGGAAGAACTCTTTCAATAGAATCTTTCATTTCCTTTTGATAACCCAAATAAAAATATGTATCATGCGCCATTTTAAGAGCTAAAATATCAGTAGGATGTTTCTGTAATATCTCATCCCATATCACTGTTGCATCAATCAGATTTCTGAAATTGAATAAAAAATGCATTCAGTTGAAATTAATAAAAATATATTTCACTTAAATGAATAATAAGCATTAAATGCATTGAATTAAATTTCAAAAAATTATTCATAACACAAATCTTGAAATATTGACCATTATTTATTTACATACATCATTAGTTTTCTAGCATCGCATATCTATTGCAGAAGAGTTCTAACTTGTTTTGGAGAACTAAAACTGTTCTAGTCTGAATGAGCCTGAGATATACGTTGAATAAAAGCTAAATTTTGTGGCCACAAAGATAAAGAAACCAAACGAAAGTAGCGGATCATCAGAATTTTTTATACCTTATAATTTCTATATTTCTTATATTTCATGACTGAATCAAACATATATTATAAAGCAGTAAAAAAAATTTATGTAAATTTTATCATGAGTCTAACCCCAAAACCAAGTCTTTTTAGTAAACAAACCTGGGCCTGCATCGGACTTAGAAGAGAGAAGGCCTCAGCACCATAAACAAGAAACTTGATCTTTTAGTAGACCAAACAATGACATTTTTCATAATGTCGGACTACTAAATTAATCCAAGCTGAGGTCTTCTCTCTTCCAGAAAGTGCTGATTGGACCCGTGCTGAGATTGTCTCATCTCTAATATCTATGACCTAATTTAATTGCTCATTAACTCATTATAATACTCATCTCTTTATACTATGAAGATAGAAAAGCGGTGGTTCAGGGGATAGAGCAACAGTGGCTAATTGATACAAATTCTTCTCTCAGCTTGCACTGACCAAAGTGCACACGCAGAAAATTTTAATGTGTTGTGGATAGTAATAATGTATTCAAAATGTCAAAATGGTTAAAAAGAATAAAAAGTAACAGCAATAACTGCTGATAAATTTATCAGAAGTTAATGTGGATTTATGATCCAGAATCGTCAAAAAACTGCCAAAACACGATGTCAATGTGGATTTATAAAGGAATTGTTATGAGTCAAACATGACAAAAAGTGATAACTTAAATACGAAATTTGCGGGTCAAAATAAAGTATTAAAAACATCAGATTTTGAAAAATCATGTGGAAAGGGCTGAAAAAAGTATAAATACTAACTGAAAATTATCATCCAATGACGCTAAGTTACAATGTAATTGTCACAAATCAGACGCATCAAAAAATGATAACTTAAATTCGAACTTAGTAATAACAGTATATTAAAAATAGCAGAGTTTGAAAAATTATCTGAAAGAGGTCAAAAAAATAATAGATAACTTCTGAAAGACTTGATAAACGACTTGAAATTTTGATGGGATCATCACAAATTAAAGGTATCAATAAGTGATAACTCAAATTCAAATTTTGCATGTCATAATAATATTGTATTAAAAATATCAAAATTTGAAAAACCATGCGAAAAGGACCGAAAAAATTATAAATAGCTTTCGAAAAATCTATCACAAAATGAAGTGATATTGGGCTTAAATCATCACAAATTGAGAGCGTCAAAAATTTATACCTCATTTCAGAAATTCGCTCATTGTTATAGCATTTTATTAAAAATATCGGAATTGAATAAAACCACATACAAACTGCCAAAAAATTATTAGAAAAACTAACATTACAATGATATGCTATGAAAAAAAATTACAATGGAACCATCACAAATAGATCAAAAATAAATATCGCAACCTCTGGTCTGGCCAATACTCATAGTCATAACTCGACGTCATAATCATAACTTCTGATCTGTTGTATAACTAGGCCAATGTTATAATTGTGAGAGCAAAGGCATTTTAAAACTTAGGCATCAAAAATAACGACTGGGTGTAATTTCTAAGAGTCAAATTTAAATATTTAGGTGCAAATAAGACTACCAACCACTTATGTCAAACCCTGACTGCAGGTTATATTAATAAAATCAAGATGTAATAGAAGTACATAGAATGTTCTGATGAATCTTCTTATATTGATTCTAAACAGTAGAAACTAATTTATACCATCTCTATGAATTATAAGAGTTATTGTTTTCATTATTGTGATACATCTTTTGCTTTTAAATTTGAGCACTTTTAACTTTTTATAGTTTTCAGACACTTGGGATATCTCTACAGAATATTTGCTAATTTTGTTTAATAACTTAATATTCTGAGCTATCTATCTAAAATCATAATTTAATAATATTAGCATACCCAGAAGCCCAAGATGAAAGTGCTTTTACATGGTCTTTTTCTCTAGGAGTTAAGACACAAGCTTGACTTTCAACCATGTGTTCCAAGTTCTCAACATCCTTTTGAAAGTTTTCATCCAATAAAACACTTCGCCCAGTACCAAGCAAATCAAAACCGACTGAAAGAGCTTTTCCCATTACTGAAAAGAAAAAATCCACATTATCATAAAATTGGGAAATTTTTTAGTTATACCATAATTTAAGACTTGAAATATCATTTAAATATTTACTTTTTAAAATAATTTTTAAATATTTTGTCAGACATACATGCATTATAAAATACTACAACTTTTAATAGAACTGAAAAAGAAATTCAATCAACAAAAAATTTGACTTTTATCAAGTAAACTATAAAGATAAATTTTATTTTGCATTCTTATAGCTTCCATACATCATATAATTTGAAGCATTTTGGTAAAAAAATTCAAACAAATTGATTCTCAACAAATATTAAAATAACTTACCTAAAAAAGTAGTGGTGTTTTTATAGCTGCATTATTTTTAGCTGATTATGACATGCTTAATTGAACATGGTTTAAATTAAACTTTGAAAATGTTTCAACTTAACAATATTCGAAATAGTATTGACTTATGATTATAAGATTTTCTTTCAAAAATTACAACACTCCGCCAAAAGCCGTGGTGGCTCAGGGGATAGAGCTTTCATCTTCCAATCAGGTGAACCGGGTTCGAATCCCAGCAATGGATGGTCGATAAAAATTTTGCACCTAGCTCACACCAACCACAGTGCTGATGTAAAAATATCTTCAGTGGTAGACGGTTCTTGAGTCTCTTTACTTTGGAGGTAAATGTGGTTTTATTCTCCATGAAAAGCAAATGCGGGTTAGTTCCATCAAAAAATTCCTCCTGGAAGGCAAATTTTTCTCAATACTTGAATACTTTTTCTCAATGCTTGATCTTTCCGGGACAGTGTAATATATAGAGATATTGTACATGCTCTATCACAGTGTTTCCCAACGTGGGGCCCACGCCCCACTGGGGGGCAATTTAATTGTTAAAGGGGGCAATTCGAAGATGGACTACACGACTTTAACCCTTTTGCTCTGGGCCATTTAAATGTTTCTAATTTAAATGTTAAATGGGTCTAAAGATTTCGATGCCAAAATTGAAAGAAAAAAGCAAATTTTTGAATAGTTGCAACCAATTAATATTATAAATTCGTTTGACGAGACCAAAATATCAACTGGGTTTTTGGTGGCGTCAAGTTGACCTCCCTGCGGTCGACGGCAGGCTCCGCGTGAACCCCCGGACGCTTTAAAGTCTCGCTAAACAATGCAGTTGTTTGCATCTGAAAAATAGACGAAATGAGTGAAGATATTGAAAAACAACTTGTTTAAAAGCTGAAAACAAGAAAATTCTCAGTGCAAATGGATGAATCAACTTTGATTGACAGTGTGGCAGTATTGATAACTTACGTAAGATATATTGATAAAGGGCATTTTAATGAAGAAATGTTGTTCTGTGAAAAATTAGAAAGCAATGAAAAATATAACATTAGAAGAATGAAAAATATAACATCTTGTGCTGCAGATGATGCTCCTAATATGATGGGCAAGAAAAATAGTTGCTTACAATTGATGAAAGATGAGAATCCAGAAACGATTCTTGTGCATTGTGTTATTCATAGGGAAAACTTGGTAGCTAAAAACATCTCGCCTGTTTTAAATAAAGTACTACATTCAGTAATAAAGTGTATCAATGCTATTAAAGCTAATGCCAAATGTGAGTGTCTCTTCAAGCTATTTTGTGAAGAATAAAATGCAGACCATGTGAGACTTTTACTTCACAGTAAGATGGCTCTCTAAAGGGAACTGCTTGAAAAGATTTTTGGAATTGTTTGATACTCTTAGTGATTTATTAAGCGACAAACCTGAAATGAAGTATCCGTTAACAGTCGATGGTAAAGCATTTGTGAGTTATTTAACCGATATTTTTGAAGAACTAAATATATTAAATAAAGTACTACATTCAGTAATAAAGTGTATCAATGCTATTAAAGCTAATGCCAAATGTGAGTGTCTCTTCAAGCTATTTTGTACTATTACTTCAAGGAACAAATAAAACTCTTGTTGATGCAAAAGCGAAGATATTTGGTTTCATTACCCTTATTGAGTTATGTCAGAAATATATTAACAACAAAGTCTTCGAACAGTTTCATTGGCTCTAAAAATGTGAAGTAAATGATGCCGCTTTACTTGTTATTGTCGATCAACTGAAAACTCCATCGACTGATTTAAAAGAAATATTTTCTGATTTAAAATAAATTGATTTTCCAGCATGGATGGTGCAGCCAACGTTAGTGGATTTGTCTGATATGTTAAATATGCAGTATCAAAAAGAACTCGCAGAAATGCAAAATGATGAGTCAGTTAAAACTTTCTTTAATATAAAAGGAGTGATGGCATGGCTTTGCGAGGAAACAGAAATCAAATACCCAAATTGAACCAAATGTGCAAGAAAACTATTGTTACCGCTTCCATCTTCATGTTCAACTGAATGTGGATTTAGTGCTGTAAATGATTTACTGGTAAAAAAAAAGAAATCATCTGGATATAACACAACGGGGAGATTTGAGACTGAAGCTAACCAAATTGGAACCTAACATAAAATCTCTGTGCAGCAAGCATCAAGCGCAAGGATCTCACTAAATTGAAATATTGAATTATTATAGAAAAATTTTGATTAAAATTATTTCGCATTTGTATTTTAGTTTTTCACTATATGTTTTGAAAATGTACTTACTATGTTTCGTTAACAATTTCCTAGTGATTTCTTCCTAAAACCTATCATTTAAGTTTTTTAAGGGAACAATTCAATTTTTGAATATTAAAAATAACTTATATGTTACATAGGGGGGCATAAGAATTTTAAAAAGGTTTAGGTGGGGCATGGCACGAAAAAGGTTGGGAAACACTGCTCTATCACATTTCTGTGGTATCTAATAAAATTGAGGTAGCTGAAATTATTTTCAAAATCTAGTTGCAGTTAAATTTGTCACTCTCACAGCATGCATTTACATATGGAAAAACCATTGGGCATAGATATTATTTATCTAAAAGCTGAAAAAACCTTTAAATTTTAAATTAACATCGTATCTAGAAAATATTAAAATGTTCTAAGAGACTTCAATATTTAATTAACATAATGAAAAAAATTTTTATTTAAGAGCAATAATATAAAAATCAATAGTTGTAGCATACTCTGATAGTTTTAACATGCATTGTATAAACAAAATCTCATAATTTTTAATCATAGTTATCAGTAAGAGCAGTTAAATTTTTAAAAACAAAAATTTTAAAGTATTTGTTTACCAAAGTTTGGATCAGCTACAATCATCTCTTCAATAGTTTTCGATAATCCGCCAAGTGAGGGATCTTCATACCAACCAACATACTAGCAAAGAAAAATGGTGTTCAATTTGTAAACAGTAACAACTTTTAAGAATCAGAGACAGCATTAAGAATCAAAGGTTTTAGAAAACCAAATTGCATAGAAAAAATGTAAAAGGAAAGGAAAAAAAACAAAGTACATAAACAATAAAGTTATACTTCTAAAACAACCAATGAAAATTCTGAATCATTAAAAAAAATATATTGAACTGTTAAGGCATACCTGAGATATTGCTGCATCATACAATTTACATGCTTGATCATTTGTTGATGAAAGAGGAAGGCCTTCTTTTCTCCATTCCTATAAAAAAGATTTTTATTACTACAATAATGAGTAATATTTTGTTAATTATAATTTTAAAGCCAATTAAGGCCCATGCTGAGTGGGTGGCTAGGAAATGCAATGGAGAAAGGGTGATGAAATTGTCTTAAATAATTTTCTGTAACACTCTCCAGCTTTTGTCTCTACAAGTAAAACCTATCTAAGATAAAGCAATTCTGTAGTATGTACGAATTTTTTTAGCAAGTGATTCAATGGTCAATTATATTCAATTATATTTGATGAAATTTTTCTAGCATCATTTGCTATTAATATGTAACAGAAACAAATGAAAGAATAGTACGGTACTTGATTTCCACGGCGACTGCTGTTCATAACGACGCAAAGATAGAATTATTCTAATTTAGTTTGTGGCTTTGATATCTTCGTGCTTACTTTCAATATTAAAGCAAAAGGATTGTCTTTCCCATAGGATTTTCACCACATAAATTCCGCAAAATAAGACTCTAGAAGATGATGAGCCATGCCTCCATGACTTTTGTTCCCAACATGAAAAAAAATTCTTTTTTTTTTTGACAACTTTTACACATACTCGATAACAAGGTAGTACCTCTTTTTACTGGAAAAATGAAACAGCACTCTCAGTAAATTAAAAATCTTCGAATTTTTTTTTTCAATGTTTAAATTGGAAAAAATTAATTACTATATCACACGATTTGAATGCAAAGCCTAAATGGAACCGAAAGTGCATAGTTACTCTTAGTTTAGAAACTTTTGGATGGTTTTTTTTTACGTGATTTGGTGGTTTAGCATGATTGCTATGAAAATCAAGTTGTGCTGAATAAACTTTTATCTAACATTTATATCCTAAATAGCTAACATTTATTCAAACTTCTACTCTTATAAGTTAGAACAAGTAATGTTAAAATGTCACCTTTTTAATGCTTTCTGTAACGAATTTTAGTCTAAACTTTTTAAAAAAATTTATATATATATTTTTGTGTGTGTGCATGTGTGTATATATATATACATATAAATTAATTTGATATAAATTTATCTTTAAAACCACACACTTTATTTTTTGCATTCTGTAAATTAGAAAGTTAATTTTAAAATGAAAGCTTAGAACACTGACATATACATTATCAAATTGATTCCATTCTTTATTGATGCTCAGTTCACATGGAAAAATCCAAAAAACATAATTGAAATGCTTTGTTACAAAATGTATTTGTTTGGTGTTTATTTTTTGTTTTCTCTCCATAGAATGAGTATTTCTTGCAATATTTCTCAGCTTCCTATATATCGCATAGTTTGCGAAGCAAGGAAACAGGCTTTACTTCCATGATATTACACCATAGTTTGCCTGCAATACCCAGAATGTTTTTTCATATTTTAAAATATCTAATATTTAATAAACAGTATTATTTTAATTTTAAAAAAAATTAAAATTTTTAAGAAAACAGTAATTTGAATTGATTATGTTAGCCAAATTTTTTTTCTCTCGATTTTTCTTTTCAAGAATAGATTTGATGAAATCATGCACTTAAGTTCTTTACTTTTGTCAAATTAAAACAAAATGACATAGTAGTTCACTTTTAAGATTTTAAACAAAGTAAGAAAGAGCAAACAAAACAAGATAAACTTTAATGCTTTAAATAAACTATCCCAGGTGAAGTTTAAAATTTTCAGCAAAAAACTTGAGGACAGTTATCAATTTTCTTAACTTAAATTATTAATGTGACTTTTCTAAGTAAAATAATTATCAGTTGCTAAACTTAGAAAAGTTGTCATAATAAGTAACATCTTCAAATTTCTGAAAAAAATCTAAACTTTTTAAAATCATTATGTATTTTAAATAAGGATACCTCATTAAGTCCAAGTACAGTAAAATTAACAGGGGTATCTAAGATTGTACGGTATTATTTTTGTTATATTCCTGTTTTAACACTTACCATTTAGAGATTTCCCTTGATATTTTTTGGGAATTGAGAAATTAAAATTCTAGACAAGTTCAAATGTTTTTTAGTTTTTTTTAAAAAATGCTCTGAAATTACTGTGATATTGGACACTGGATCCAATACCGTTAGTAAATTCCTATGATTCACTCACCATGTCACACATAAGTAGTCAGTAGGTGGTCAGCTATTGTTATTGCTGAATTGCCAAAGACGGGAGTCACGCCAAAACACTCAATAGCAATTTGGGAAATTCACTGTCTTTGGCTGCTCAACTCTGTATCAATGTTGTGGAATCCGTTATCTCAGCTATCCATAGCATCTTAAATTATCATTCCGATGTCATTGGGGAAGAGGTCTATTGAGCGCGGTCTTTCCATTTCCCCCCCCCCTAAACTTTTAACAAATATTTACAAGTACTTCAACAGTAGCTGATGCTGTGATACTCATAAAATTTTCAAATTTCACTGGTAACTCAGCTGTCATGGATTTTAACAATAGCTCCTCATCTATGTTTAAATCTTTAGCCGCTTACTACTGTTCTGTCACATACTCTGAAAACTTTTGTTGAGAGTGATCTCATGGATAGGAAAAGTTCATATGCTTCTTTTCTAGAAAGAAAACATTTTGGACCATTCCTTAATTTCCATGCATTCAATGATGTAGAAGGTAACTAAGTCTTTTTTTTTTTTTTAGATGCTCAAATATGTTATTTTTTAATTTTTTTCCAAATCAAAGATTTTGCATTTTCTATTGAAATATTTAATCCAATTACAAAAGTTCTCATCATCCACCCATGGAGAAATAATGATGTGTGCTGTAGCGCCCACCTATTCTTTCTCAGAATCAGACATTTGTTTAGATTTTTTTTTTACTCTCAGCTTTAAAGTCATAAGGTCAGGTGGGATAAAATGGGTATAAAACAAAAGCATTAAATTTATTTTACTAAAAAGTCTGGTGCATTTCATAAACAATAGATTCACATAGATTAAATATGAAACATAATGTATCTATTTTATTACAACAATGCATTTAAAAGAACATGTTTCGATTTAACGACTTTATCCCTGAGTGGGGTTAAATGGGTAAAGTTTTAAAACTAGTATGTATCTCACTAAAAATCATTTGTAAATATCGTTTCAGAAATAAAAATGCTCGTTAATGAATGTATCATGATTATATTTTAAAAATAAATGCTGAAAATTATTCTTTTTGTATTATTAAATTAAAGAATGGCTGTCCATGGTTATCAATATTAGGTTTCACATCAGATGCAGTATATTTTGCTGAATTCTACACAATTTCATCAAAAAACAAGCTTAAGTGAAATACAAATAAGAAAGCAAAAATTAATATCTATAGTAACAATTTATAGCAGCTACACATACTTTTATTCAATTTGCAAGTTTTTCATGATATTAGAATAAAGTTCATCAACTCATTAAACTAACATACCTACAGCATAATCATGGCTTAAACTAACATATTATATAAGTTGATCATAAACAGTTAGAAAAATTTAATTTTTCATTAGTTTATAAAACTTAAATAAATATGCTTGCTGTAATCCCAGTAAATTTTATTTAAATAAGGATTGGAGGTCCAAAAATGAGATCATTACATTCTGGTACCTAGATATAGAAGATTGATTAGGCTTTTATATCTCTCTGGGCAATATATTTAAACATTAATAGGTCTCAGTAACTTGGAACTAATCAATGTCCTAAGCACCTCAAAACACGTATTTTCTGAGATAATTAAATCAATATTATTACTTTCTTTGTGGGAAAGGTTTCAACTGACAGTGAATTAGATAAAGATCTATTTAAGTATCAGATTTAATAGATAATTCTTTTAATATTACATAAATATCTAGTTTTTAATTTTTATCGACTAAATTTGTTCAGTATTTTGCATATATTTTATACTTTGGTACGTATATCGAGAGAGTAAATTACTCAAAATCAACGTCCTTAAATTTGGAAAAAGTTTTGTCTTTAAATTTTATTTATTTGAGATCTAGCCCTAATTTAGAATATAAATTTTCAAATATAGGTTTAAAGGTGTTTGTGTATTACAGACTATTAATATTTGAAAGTTTTTCTTTTAAACTTCCATGATAAAAAAGAGATAAAAATTGTGGTTAAAAACATGAATTTAAAAATTAGGCCTAGCTGAACCACTTTGACACCTAAGAAAAAATATTTAAGTGCCATTAACTCCTTGCCTCATTCTTATTTTTAACCCAGAACCTAACTAAATATATTAGCAAGATTGACCTATACAGAATATTTAGTGAATTTCT
Organism: Parasteatoda tepidariorum; assembly: GCF_043381705.1. Classification (NCBI taxonomy): domain Eukaryota; kingdom Metazoa; phylum Arthropoda; class Arachnida; order Araneae; family Theridiidae; genus Parasteatoda; species Parasteatoda tepidariorum. Next base: position 7,294,215 of record NC_092214.1, read on the forward strand.
AACAGTATAACGTAACAACTTGTTCTTCTAATACATGTTTTAACGTTTTTTCCTCACACTTCTTTTTTTAAAAAAATTTTTACTATTAAAAAATTGTGAACCACAATTTCTTCATTCAACTTTACCAACTAAGAAAAAATTCTAAAACAGAATTCTATTTCCATACAATAACAAAAAAGATTACTAATTGGTTTCATAGACAATATTAAATTGTATCAAACTAATTTTTTTTTATATTCTATAATCATAAATAATATCAATTTATAAATTATAGAGTTTGCTTAAGAAAATTCAATGACTTTTTCAAGCTAGGCTACATAAATAATTTTATATCACAAAAACTGATAATCTGATAGGATCCTTTCTTTATTTTTCTTATACGAACAAATACTTTACTTTTTCATCCTTATAAAAGAGAGATTAGTATATGATCTCAAAACAAGTTTATTGCATTTCAATTTATGTATCAAGTTAATTCATCATCAATTGTTTGTAAATCTTAGTTAAACTGACAATAATTTACAACTACTTTGCTTTTGAAATGAAAACCTATTGATCTAGTACACCAAATTTTGAAAACCCTATCTAGCAAAAACAAAAGAATTTTACACTTGGGCTGACCCAAAAAACCCCAAGGTATGTTCTTATCGGGCTGAGTCTACTTTGGCGAACCCTGCTTTTAGACACTTACAAGCAGGCCATTATATATCATTTTTAAAGTAATCTAAATTTAAAAATTGGATACTTCATTAGGCAGGGATATCAGAAATCACCAAGTTAGCCCCAATCTATGATCTTATAATTTTTTTTCTTCTAATTTTTTACCTAGGTCACATTCTAACTGCTTATCGTCAAAACTTAGCAATTTTATATTGACACACTCCTTTCCACTTAACCAATCAGCCATTTCAGTAAGCGCTAACAGATACCAGAAATTGAAATATTTCCACCCCTGCATTCGAATTGTGAAGAATTTGAATATATTTAATATTTGGAGGATATTAAACCTGTATATGCCAACCTGTTACCTGTATGTGCCAACTACAATTGCAAAGACTGCAAAAAGATTTTAATGTAACAAAATTTGACAAAATATGTAGAGCCTTGCCCAGGGATGGTTATCAGTTTTACTCTTTGAATTAATACGTTTTTCTATTTTTTTTAGTTCCTCACTACACTCCTTAGAGTTCACCGAAGCATGACGATTAATTCAGCACAGGTTCCGAAATTTTCTTAATATCTGGCTCCACAATCATCCAAATATATTTTTCATTTACTTAGAATTACAATTTAAAGTACAAATACTACACTGCAGTTGATACAATTAGAAACGTCAATCAACTAATGAAATTGAAGGAGAAGTTAAGATAGTTCTCTAAAGATACTCAGAAAATTTGAATAGTAGAAGTTAATAGCTCATATTTTTAAATTATCAGATTGAACACGTTAGAACTAAGTGATCTACAATTTAATTGGTCAAAACACCGGAAACAAAAGTTATTTTAACTTAATAATCTTTGAATAATTCAATAAGCTTTCAAACCCATATAAAACTAACAATAGGCGATTAAAATAATCAAACAATGAATAGACGAATATGTGTCCAAAATATTTTAAATTGAAGAAGGTACGAAATTTACTAAGTAAATCAGAAATGAGTATTTATTAACATGTAGAAGCATGAAAATAAATAAATGATAACAATTGAACTAAAAACATTTAATACAATAAACTTACAGAAATACCGCGCCAAAATTGTCTCATCGTTGTACCATATCTCAAAGAAACACAACCATTCAGAAGAAATTAAGCTAAGTATCTACAGTTATCAACAAATCACTCATAAAAACAACAGCTGATCTGCCTACCTTTTGCTCACTAAATTAAAGCAACTTTTTGAACTACTGCTGAAATCGAAAATATTTCCTTTAAAATTAAGCAATGTAATTTGGTTGGTGTAGTTCATATTTGCGAGACGCATATGAAGCACTAAAGTGACCAGATCAATGAAGCATCCGCAAAAAATTTTGCGATTTGAAGATTTATGGAAAATATTAATTTATATTATTTCCATTCCAACCCCATTAATAAACTCGTAACCCAACAAGTTTTTTAAGAAAGGTGATTTCAGGTCGCGTTCCAATCATACAGTACAGTGCGCCATCTGGGGAGAAGATCGATTCCATGTCTTGACCCTTCCCTATCCTGCTCTTTTCAATTGTATAGGAAAGCACTCCGATATTTTCCAATTTCATAGTATTTTTCGCGTTTAATTGTCAAAAACATTTCTTTTTAATCCGCACGATGCTTTCTTTTAGAATTACATTCAATGTAGTTTTCATTTCCATATAGTTTCCTACCTTAAACTTTTTTAATCTATTTAAAAATCACGACTGAAACAAACATACTTCCTTCTCCTATGACTCTCCACACGTTAATGGTGAAAGTATGCGAAGTGTTGCCATAGATAGAGAGTTCTGCCCTAAGTCATCCGTAGCCCATTTCGATCACCAACCGTATGGAGGCATGGCCACCGAGAGTCAAGGCCTCTCAGTAGGTTCCGTAGGTTCATAACGTTATCCTCGGAAGTGTTAGCGAACCATAAGATAGCACGGTATTTAGATTTGTATTAAGAGAAAACTATATAATAAATAGTTCAAACTTTTGAGCGACGTAAAATATTTTTGCTTTAGCTAATTTATTTGCACTTAAATATTTTTGGTGGTGAATTTTTACCTTTTTATTAGAATAATTCAATGTTTTTTACCACGTTATAACTCAATAAAATGAAAATGTAGGACTGATGCTTTTCATGAAGCAATATTATGTGTATTTCATAAGAGAAAATAATTTAATAAGAATTTTTTTCCTTTAATTTTAAATCTTGATTCATCATAGCTATTTTTAATATCAAAAGAATAAACTTTATTTAAGTTAATAATTTATAATTTTCTAATATATGCAATCAAATATTAGATTTAATTACAGATTTGAAAATAAGAAATGATACATTTTAATAAGAAAACGAATACCAGACAAATAAAAATGTCATATCATGACAGAAAAGAGATATATAAAGAAATTATAATTTTATTGGCACATTCATAAAAAATTTATTTTGAAGTAGGTTCCAAAGAATTCTTTCAAAATGGTATGATATGCATTTAAATTCCAAGTGGAAGTAATCTAAACATAAACACTGCAAATATTTACAAATTAACGACGTATATAATATTAAAATAGAACAAAATAATTTAGCTAAGTAATAATTTTAAGGTAATAATAATAAATAAATTATAAGTAATTTAGCAAAGTATTTCGATCCTTAGGACTGTAGAACTTTAAAATAGTATTTATTATTTTCAGAAATAAATATACCTTTTTTTTTATTTTCTGTTGATTATTATAAAAAAGTAAAGTATTATAAAAAGTAAATTTTTTTAATCACAAATTAATCTTGATCTCTTTTAATATATCTACCAAAAGAGTTTGTATAAGATTTTCAGATATGAGTTGTTTAGATATAAATAATTCACTTTATTTATATTAGTTTTCTCAGAATTCCAATCTTATTGAAAAGTGGCAAAAAGCAATTCCTTCTGCTGATAAAAGTCTACTGATCATGTTTATGCTTTACACTTTAATAAAGACGATATTGAAATTCATTATCAAGTCAACCTGATCACCTGGTGGTGAATTTTAAATCAATTTATTACTGGGCTGTGCAGTGATATGCCAATTGGTGAGAAACAATGAAAATAATGTTTCATATCAAAATGTGTTTTTCTAGGTTTTGAAACAAGAAAGGGAACGGCATCAATTGAAAACTTTTACCATCCCTTCTAAATCCCCAAATGTTTCCAAGTATCCCTCATCTAATGTGAGAACAAGGAAACATCCTGCTTCAAGAAATAATGTTTTAACTGGTATATATTTTCATTTTCTTAGTTAAGAAATACATATCCTTTTCTTTATTTCACCCTCTAGGTACTAGGAAATAATTTTTTTTTTTAATATTTCAGATAAATCTGTCAATTCGCCGAATTTAACATCTTCCTCCAATTTGATTACCTCTGGTGAGTAGGTAGATCATTTAAAAACAATTATATTCAATTTTATTGTTTTTTAATGAGTAATGATTTTCCAGGTTCAGATAAGAACCAAGCACTTACAGATCTCGTGCAACTTTTTGCTGGTAATTATTTTCCTGCTTGTTACAAAATCAATTTTTATTTAAATATTTAGCTGGCAACAGGGCTGGATTTTTGACTTCAAAAACTGGTTTTTTGCATGACACATCAAAAACCTGTTAAAGAGTGCCAAAAACTGTTATAAATTGACGAAATCAGTCAAAGACCAGAAATAAGATTCTTTTTTGTCATTTAGGATATTTTAATAGAAATAAAATCATGAACATGGCGCCAGAAAAACGGACTACCCTGTATAACTTTTGATCTAATGACGTTCACGTTCATAATTTTCACGTTCTAGAACTCAAACTTAATGGTTTGAGGGGCTGACATCAGATATGTCAATTAATAAGTGCAGACGATATTTTAAGTTATAAAATCAAATACAAGTTCGCAGATCACCGAAGTCGAGCATCATTGGCTACGGTCAGTGAGCGGGTGGGTGACCACTTGGATCAGCCTGCGTAGGGACCGAGGGTGTGCGGTATTGGTTCTCGTTAAACTGTTCTACCGTAAAGTGCTTGACTTCGCGTGCAGGTCGTCGGGCTACCGAAGCGGGGGTGCCATCCCCTCTGCTGAGGATCAAAATTGTGATGGCATGTCTTCGGATCATCCTCAGGGATGTTTCCCAGACCGTCGCCAATAGCCCATTGTGCAGCTCTAGTGCGACGTAAATGAACAACAACAACAAATACAAATTCGTACTTTCCCTGAATAAACATACCTTTTTTTCGACGGATTCGGATTTCTGACCTCCAAAATACATAGGATAGCCGCAATCTCGGAAATATGATCCCATTTGTTAGGTCAGGAGAGCGCTCCAAACTTTGGATTCCTTAAGGTTCATTTTACTTTTTGCTGATTTCTCCATATGACGAGAACTTTTTAACCGAATCAGAAAAATTTTACACTCAATTGTAAAATCTTTTTTATCTAAAAACAATTCCATACAAAAATAACTGTTAATAAATATTTATAATTTTATTTAGGAATGTTGAAATAATTTTGAATTATAAGATACACAAATTTTTGTATGATTTAAAAAATTGCAATTTTATATGGAAAAATACAAATTTCGTGCGAAATTGGTCGAATATTTCCCGAGAAATTGCATTTCAAAAAAGTCTGACACTTAAGATTCGATTTCTCAGGAACTATGCGACAAATTTCACATGAATTTTGCCATATAAATTATATTCTTTGAAATGATACAAAAAATAGTATAGCTTACAATTCAAAATTCTTTTGACGATTCTTAAATAAAATAGTAAAAATAATAAATATTTACTGAAAGTTATTTTTCACTTGGAATTACCTTTGGCTAAACGCATTTCATAATTGTGTGTAAAATTTTTTCAATTAGCTTGAAAAGCTCTCGAGATATAGTAAAATACGTAAAAAGAAAAATTAACATTAAAGGGTTTAAACTTGCGCTCTCCTGACCAAACTATTGTGACCATATTTCCCAGATTTCTGCTACACCCTATTGTGGGGGTTAGAAATCAAAATCTATCCAAAAAAGGTATGTTTATTCGGAGAAAGTATATTTTTCAGTCTGATTCTGTAACTTAAAATAACGTTTGCACGAATTAATCAGCATATTTTAGGCCACTTCCTCGAGCCATTAAGATTGATTCCTAGAACGTAAAAATTCGATCATTAGATCAAAAGTTATTGCTACCAATCTCCATTACTAAAATGGCATCATATCACAGATTTGACCACGGTGGCAAAAGAATGTCTAACCCAAAGCCATATGCTACTCTCGACCTAGTTAAGATCAAGGAGGTGTGCCAAAATTATGCCAGCGAAATTGCAACTCCAGATAACATCGACAGAATGATCAGAATACAACGAAATGACATCGCTGAAATTTCTGAAAAACTCGACAGAGGACGGAGACTCAATGAACAAGAGAATGAAAATCCACATCGATGTGCATTTATGCTTGAAAGATACTTGGAAATCAAGGAAAAATGAACTACTGAGGAAACAACAACGCCAGTGTTTACTGAAAAGATGGAAACATCAACCGAGCCAAATATTCCCCAGCAGACCGAGAACTTGAAAAGCTTAATACTCAAACTCCAAACAAAGCAAGGCCTTTTTAGGGCCAGAAACTACAGACTCAAACCCCATCCCAGAGACTGAATCACAACCACAGAACTCCATCGACATTGAAACTATTGATACTACTGCTCCGAAACGGAGAAAGAAAAAATAGATGAAAACTTGCGACAACTCGACGTCGCAAGCCCTTGAAACACCGGACGGCGATAACACCCAGCCTGAACCAACTCCTAGTCCCGCAACACCTGTGGAACTAATACCGACGGAACGTGAGAAAGAAACCGAAGCCCAGGCGACGGCGGATCCTCCCTATTCCACTCCAACACCTAAGGACTCTCCACCGAGTAGAAAATTGAAAACCCTCATCAGAGGATTAAAGACTGATATCGAAATTCCTGAATTGGAGAATTTGATTGGAGAAATTGGAGAATTTCCTGAATTGATGAATACCTAAAAGAATTTGGACTTTTTCCCGAGAAAATAATTCAACTCAAGAGGAGAAGCGGACAGGACCTTAGGCCCCTCCCACTTTCCCTCATCATCCAATAAGAATCCAGAGCCAACAGAAACATCTTTAACATCAGTTCTATGCTAGAGAGAAAAGTTCAGATCGAGCGTTTCCGAGGCGGACATTTTCAAATTCAATGTTACAGAATCTACAGATGCCAAAAATTTGGACATACCCAGCATAGCTGAACAGCAGATCCCGCCTGCCTAAAGTGTGCTAAAGCCCATTACTCGTATGAATGTACGAAACCTATCTCAGAACTGGCGACCAGTGTCTACTGCAACGGTGAGCACCCAGCTTGTTTTTCGGGCTGTGGTGCAAGACCCAGGAAAGTGCCCAAAGGAAAAAAATACTCTTCCCAAAAAAACAACTGATTCTACTAGTCGTTTTTTACGACTTTCTACTGAGATGAAAAAACTCTTAAAAGATGAAGAGCTCGTTAAGCTTCTTCGATCCCTGCTCCCAAAGACTTAGACTATTGGCCAATCACGAGCCAACATCCAGGAAGCCACGCCTTCTCAGCTTTTTGTTTTTTGTAATCGCAGCTTGCTGTGATATTTTTTCTTTAACAGATTATCTTCCTCTCCTAGGAGCGGATAGTGCCAGAATCTTCACCATAGATCTATCCAACATCCGATGAATCGGTTAAAACCGCTACGCGGCTGTGTACCGAGCTACTTGTAATTTCCTACGTTCTAAATGTTGCTTATTATTTGTTGAATAAATATCTGTTTTAATCTTTAATTTGTCAGTACCAATCTTATCTCTACAATGGTGACCTCTGGACAATAGATATACGCATCTAAATTATGATTTACTGAACACAATATCGGCTCCAATTCCGTTAATTTCAACTTATAACTGGACTAGCAATTAAAATGGTCGACGCGGTAAAAATACATTCATACAATTTCGCTGGCCCAGCTCTATGATTTACAATTTGTGCAAGTACTTTCCAACTAGGATGCCCGAAAGCAGTTACAGAAAGTAAGACCAAATTCAACTATATCATTGCACACCTGCGGCCCGATTCAACCGCAATCATCAGAGACGTAATTTTGAACCCTGATGCTACAGATCCCTGCGCACACGTGAAGACAGAGAACTGAACTCAAACGAACTGGTGAATCATCGCAGCAAGAAATTAGAAAATTGCTTGTCGGGGAAGAACTGGGAGATCGTCGACCCAGTGAATTGCTGAGGATTATGAAGCGGGGTGCGGAGTCGCATAGTGTTTCAAACGAATTAATGTTGGAACTTTTCCAGTCGCATTTGCCTGCATCAGTTCAATCCATCCTTGCTGCTATTACCCCTCTGACTTTGGAGAAAGCCGCGGAGGTGGCAGATCGTATCCCGGAGGTAACACCAGCACCGGTAAGTACCTGTTCAGTTTCTTCTACGTTCAGTGAAGATAAGATTTTAGAAGAAATTCGAAAAATAAATTTGAGAATAGATCAAATTTCGCGTGGTAGAAATCAGAGTCGCGATCAAAATTTTAATCGGTGGCGAAGCCAATCTAAAGAAAAAAAGTTTGAACTCTGTTGGTATCATTACAAATTCGGTAAAAAAAAGCCCTAAAATGATCTGCTCCTTGTCGATTTGAAAAAAACGAGAACGGCCAAGCGTAGTGGCGACTAGCGCCGTGCCACATACTTCTCGTCGCCTTTTTGTTCGGGATAGGCGTAGTAAGGTTCATTTTTTAGTTGATACAGGCTCTGATGTAAACATAATTCCGTCATCTAAATTTCAAAAGAGACACTCCTCAAAAATGACACTTTCGGCTGCAAATACATCGCCGATACAGGTTTATACCTCTCAAACGTTTTTGGATTTAGATTTGAGAAGAATTTTCAAATAGTCATTTTTCGTTGGTAACGTTTCAACACCAATCATTGGTGCAGATTTTCTTTATAATCTTAATTTAGTGCCTGACTTAAGTAAACAAACAATACTCGATTTGAAAACTAATCTTAACTGTCATTGCAAAGTGCGTAATAGTAATATTCATTCAGTTAAAACAGTGACAGGTGATACTATTTATCATGAACTCTTAAAAAAATATCCCGATATTACAAAACCGCCTCGCCCTGACCAAGAAGTAAAGCATTCGGTTGTTCATCATATTTAAACAAGAGGACCACCCGTATCTGCCCAAGCTCGTCGTTTTGCACCTGATCGCCTTCGTATTGTTAAGGAGGGATTTCAAAACATGATTGAATTAGACCATATACAGCCTTCTAAAAGCAATTATACGTCTCCCTTGCACATGGTGCCTAAAAAAGACAGTAAAGTGTGGAGGCCAGTTGGGGATTATCGGGAGCTAAATGCACAAATAGTGAAAGATAACTATAATGTACCAAATATTTTAGATTTCACTGCCGATTTGCATGGAACTCGCGTGTTTTCTCATATCGACTTAATTAAAGCGTACCATCAAATTCTTATCCGCCCTGACGATGTTCATAAAAGTGCTATAATTACACCTTTTGGCTTATTCGAGTGCAAACGAATGCAATTTGGTCTTCGCAATGCCGCAGTTACATTTCAGAGATTTATGGACCAAATCACGCGTGTTCTCCCATTTGTTTATGTCTTTGTCGATGACATTCTTGTCACGTCTTGCTCCCCCGAAGAACACCTTGAACATCTTAAAATTTTATTCAAACGCTTACAAGATTATGGATTGAGCTTAAAACAGTCAAAATGCATATTTAGTGTTTCGGAAATAAATTTTTTAGGTTTCGAAGTTTCGGAGTCAGGTATAGATCCTTTATCAGATCGTGTCGATTGCATCATAAATTTTCCTCAACCTAACACTCTCACGCAATTAAAACGATTTCTCGGGTTGTATAATTTTTATCAACGGTGCATACCTAAACCAGCTCATATATTAGTTCCGTTAAATAAATTTTTAGATGGAATCAAATACTCTAAAAAGAAATCTAAACGTGCCGTAAAAAAGTCAGACGAATTAATTCCCTGGACAGAAGAGGCTGAACAATCTTTTACTGATGCCAAACAAGCTCTAGCCACTGCAACTCTCTTACGTCATCCGATCCTTGGAGCACAGTTAAGCCTATGGATCGACGCAAGTGATAGAGCCATTGGAGGTTCTCTTATGCAGCTTAACAACAAAGACTGGGAACAGAGCCGTTTTTATGTTTACAGGGGCCGTGGGCCTGTCCTTATCTGGAGGCCTTTTATGAGTAAATTTAGAGAAAAAAAATGTATTTTAAATAATTTTTAAAAATTATTTTATTTTAAGAGTAAAAACATATAAATTAACTATAAAAGCTTATATACGTTATTTTTATCGAAAATTTAAGGTAACAATACTTTTCGCGCTTTTTGAGAGGCGAATCTTCTATCATATCATCAAAATCAATTTCCTGTAAGACATACATTTTGCTTTGCAGATCAAAATCTGTTAGACTTATAAACATTAAATTATGAAGGTGTGTAGAAAATATGCAAGGAGTTAGAAAAAATACAAGAAAATACAGTTTGATTTTTAGTTTTTTTTTTTATAATCGCTGTTGAAAGACTGACTCAATTTTGAACCAATGTGTACCTAGCCTTGAAATTTTAAAACCAATCCAGAAGAAAACAGAACTCCAGGATCAAGTAGTGGAAGAAAGTTTTGCCTTCGTGGAGGACGTTTTGATGGAACTAGCCCGCAATTGAGTTACATGGCGAGGAAAACCTCGAAATCCTCCCACGGTTAGTCTGATACCGAGGGAACTCTAATCCATGATCCCCTTACCACTGAGGATATTTCACGCCAGCACTGTGGTCGGTAAAAGCCGGGTGTGGAATTCATATCTATCAGACATCACTGGGATTCGAACTCGGTGCACCTCATTCAGAGGAGAATGCTCTATCCCTTGAGTCCAACTTTATTGAGTAATAACTCTGCGGCAGGTACCAATTTTCCAATTTTATTGATTGGTACCAATTTTATTGATCTGCTTAAATTTAATCATCTTGAAAATGCAAATGGTAATTCAATTGTAATTTTTGTAGAAAAAAAAGGAGATAAACCGTTTTTCCTCTTAACTTGCAATGAATGCAGAAACAAACACGAGGGTTAGTGAGCAAAATGAACAGGCAGCGGAGCCTTCCAGTTTTTTAAATAATTGTTAAATTATTAGTTATTAACATGCGTACTTAAAAAAATAAGAAAAACATTTCTCAGTATTAAGAAATAATAATTAAAAACTGTCATCAGCTGGAATAGAACCCACGATCTCACAGTTTTGTGTTAGATTTCATGATCATTAGCCCCAAATATACACACCTGCCTCGCGGATATTTTTAAAAAAAATTTTTTTAATTTAATAAATTAAGTCATTTGGATACTTGCACATAATTCGGCTTATCTTATTCACTTTCAGTTTATGTATATGCACCAAAAATAAATTCAAAACTAGATTAGATATAACACAAAGACTGCAAATTTAACTGTCGGATATAAAACCGTATTTAAGATTGAAAATGATAAAACGATGAAAAATCTACGTTCCTCGAATTAAATATTTTAAAAATAGTCTGTTTTTAGGTTATAATATTCCTAATACCTTAATAAACTTTAATCGTAATGTCGGGGTTCCGCCGATGGAAGACATTTAATATATCAATGGAACTAACACTAACGCTTTATATCAATTAGCAAATAGTTTTAGAATTACAATTATAGAATAATTATCATAAGATTATTATAGAATGGATATAGAATTAATAGTTATTATAGAATGAAAGGTTTTTAAAGACAAATATTTGTTAATGTTTAATATTTAATCTAAGAAAAAACATAACCCGTATTCAAATCTAACGAATAGCCCCTGATAAATTTCATGACAAAAAAAAATAAATAAATTGAAGCCTGATTGATTTCCGGATTTTAGAAATACCTTCTAGTTTTACTATTCAATCAAATTGGTTACGATGTCTTTCATCCCACATGTCTCACTATTGATTCAGCATAATTTGATATCATTTTTGTTTCGTTCTTATTTAATATTAATTTGCTTGCGACACTTATTTTTTCACTACTTTCTTGCGTATTAATTGTTAAAGTATTAATTGTTTTTTGAATTGACAATTTCAATAATTTTTTAGGTATTTAAAACTGCAGCTTATCACGTGAAAGTATTAAATATATATCATTTTTACAATAAAGTAAAATAAAAAAGAATTCTGATCCTTAGGAACAGATATTAAATAGTCTCATGATCGAACATAATTACCTTTTAAACAAATCAAATTTTTTTTTACCTTTTAGACAAAAAATTTGCTTATTTTTAAATGATTTATTAATACTCAAATTGTTTAAAAGATATGACAACGAAGTTTCTTACTTTATTCAGTCATTTACTTATATTTTTTCCATTTTTTTTATATATTTTTATTTTATTAAATTAAATGCACACGTTTAAAATAAAAACAAACCTGTCAAAATTTCATACATAGTTTCGATTTATAATTTTAAGAAATTGTTTCGACTTTGATTAGGAAATTTAAAAGCCTTATTAATAAAAAAACTGAGAAGCCTTATTAACTTTAAACACATAATAACAACAAAAAGGAGTTAAAAATAGAAACAAATATGATCAATAAACAATAAAATCATAAGCTAACTAAATAAATTAATTTCGTGTACGAAATATAATATTACAAATAAACATATTTCATATTTAGGGGAAACATGGAAAATTTGGTCATACATGAGTTTTAAAAATTTTTTTTTCCCTCATGTTTAAACACTTTTTTAGCTGATGATCATTTGATTTCAATGCTCTATTAAACAAAATCATATGCTCTTTCTGTCTATTAGCAGTAAGTAAAATTAAAATAAAATTACATTTGTTGTATCAATTTTATCCAGAACAGACCAAATCAAGAGTTTTGGCAAACAGGCCAGTCAAAGAGGGAATTGAATAGTGGCCCGCCATTTAAATAAATAAACAAAAAAATCTCAATGTATATATAAAAAACTGCGCAAACCTTTCACGTTTTCCCTAAAATCAAATTAATTTACCAACATTGATTTAATAGAAACATTTGCTTACCTCCAACGTAAAAGATTTATGTCTTCTTAATAATCCTACGAAAATTTGATATAGAAATTCCTATTTCATTCTCTTACGATTGATTTGAAAAATAACAAAATTATATCAACTACAATAATTAAATAAATCGAACAATTAGGCTCGCTGAAACATTTAGGATGATTAAAGGAATAAAAAGTTTTTATAATATATTTGAAAAAATATCTAAATTTTGTAAGAGAAATCTCAAGACAGATTCTAACAAGACCCTCCCCCTATTTACAGCCCTAGAAATGTCTTCTTCTTAGAAATTTATGACCAGAAATCAAACAAAAGGGTGTTTCTGTGGATATCTGATAATTCCGAAGTTAGGAAAAGACAGCCCCTAGGCAATACTAAGAAGCTAAGCTAAGAAGCTCCTATCTCTACAGCTCACATTTTCTCACAGTGTAAAGTGAGGAAGTTATTTGACAAGTCTGTGGGTGGTAGCAACGAAAGTGGGGATATTTTTATCAGTGGAAAAAGCGTTTCATTGCTCTTTTGGTTAGAAAAGTGAAGAATAACAATTATTTTATATTTGTAAACACTTCCATTAGATTTTGAAAAGCCTCCGACTATGTAAAAAATAATCTGAATAAATCTCTAAATAAAACTTTAAAAAAAGAAGAAAAAAGTGGGATCTGGGGACCCTCTTGAGTTATAAATAATAAATGAGTTAAAATAAAAAAATTAAAAAAATAATGCACTGAGATTTTAGACTTTTCGGGGGCCCCATCCTTAAAAACGGTTCTGACTGGGAACCTATTGCTTTTCTCTCAATGAAGCTATCGAAAAGTCAGCAAAAATGGTCCACCTGACTCTTTGCCATGTACAGTTCAGTCAAGCGCCTTCGTCACATGCTGGAAGGGAGAAACTTCACTATATACACTGACCAAAAGTCACTCATCTATGTCTTCAAGCAAAATCCAGACAAGTGTAGCCCACGTCAATGGCGTCGTCTGGATTTTATCTCACAATTCAGTACAGACGTGCGCCTTGTTAGTGGTGTGTGCAACACAGCGGCTGATGCTCTCTCCCGAGTACCAATCCTATCTCTACAGCTCACTATACAATACTTGAATTATAATTATTACATTAACTATGATTTATATTATACATCACGTATAAAAATGTAGTCAACATTATTAAAACTATAAACTAGGATTTCAGACAGCAAGGTACTATAAAAAACCCTAAGATCAATATTATAGCTGTCGAGTTTATATTATAAATAATAACCATGAGTTGTTAATCCTTATTAATCTAAATATTTTGTTTTAATACTATCTTGCCACAATTTAGGCAGATGTTTTAGTTTAAGTAAAATGAGAGTAGTCCCCAATAATTGTCTACTCTCAATTTGGGATTTTTTTTATTTTTTTATTCTTAATATTTGTTAATACCTAACGCACAGTGAGCAAAAAAAAAAAAAAAAAAAAAAAAAAAAAAAAAAAAAAAAAAAAAAAAAAAAAAAAAAANTTGTATAACTTTCCTGTAATCGGATTTTCCCTTACTAAGTGCCAATCTTAATGGTTCTTGGAGATGACCTTAAATGTGCTAATCATTTCGTACTAACTATTAATTAAGTTACGAAATCGGACACAAAAGGTACTTTCTTCCGAATAAACATAATTTTATTTTTTTACACATTTGGATTCTTAACCTTCAAAATAAAGGGGGTAGCCTCAATCTGGGAGATAATGTCCCCATAGTTTGGTCAGAAGAGCTATCCAAAGTTCAGACCCCTTAATGGTAATTTCACTTTTTGCGTTTTAAGTCATATTTTTAAAATTAAGAAAGCAATTAAAAAAAAAATAATTGTTGTTNAAAGAGATTAACGTAATATTAATATATGCAACACTTTTTCTTGCCCTTTCAGTGGTTAGATTCGACTCTATATTAATAAATTCAAAGATTTAGTTGACCCACTTTTAACTACATGAGAAACGCCATATTGTTTGCTCCGTTCGAAACTTTGTTTGGAACGGGGAGAGCTAGTGACGTCGTTGATGACGTAGGACTAACCCTGTCTATTGGCGACGGTCTGGGAAACATCCCGGAGGATGATCCGAAGACATGCCATCACCCCAGACCTTATGATGTATCTAAAATGCCTAACCCAGAAAGGAGAAATTATATTTCTTCCTTACAGCGCACGAGGAAGATTTTATTGCATATCAACCCCTGAAGCTCATACAATAAATCATGTGTATCTTTTATCCAATTTGCTACGTGTCACTACTTTACCAGCTNCAAAGATAATTTGATGCAAAAAAATAATTTTTAACAATTATTTATTATTATTTAATATAATTGTGGATGAAAAAATTTTGAATTATGAGGTATAAATTTTTTTTATACCATATTAATCTACGTATTTTTCCATTGCAAAATCTAAAGTTTGAACAGTTTTCATTTAGTAGAAGCCGTGAAAAATGAAATATTTTTAAAAAAATAATTTGGTGACAATGAAGAAATATTTAATTGGGGTGATTAATATTTAAATGTAGATAACTTACGCGAAACTTGACTGAAGCGCCCGTAGCGTAAAATTTCATTCATATTTGTTTTTTCGATCCTTTTTTTTTTTTAAATTATAAAATAAGATGTTTCTTTTTAGTCGTTTAAAAATTTATTCGTAATTTAATAAAGATATTTGAATAAAACATTTTATTGAATAAAAAAGCATTTTACTCAAATGTCGAGTTTTTTAAAAGCATGTTTCTGATAGAATGTAACTGATGACATCTTTTTTAAATTTTAATTTTTAGTTTCGATTCTCTCTCTCTCAAACGAAGCACTAGGTTGAGTTGACAGCGTGAAGAAAATTTTAAAAATCTCAATTTATTAATTTAGGCAAACATTACTATGGCTTCCTTGAACTAATATTCCAATAAATTCTTTTTTCAGAAAAGTAGACCAAATAGTGATGCTATTTTGGAAGAAAAAGTGAATGTTAGGAAAGTGAATAAAGGAATTAAAAATACAATGAAGAGAAAAAATTTTTCACTTAATAATTTTTCTTCTTCTCCTTAATAAATTTTTTTACGTCTTTTTTGTATTTTCAACTTATTTCATGGGTTCTATGTACTTGTGGATTATGCACAGTAAATAAAACTTTTAATTTTTTTTTATCTTCTTCGTTAATTTCTTGTTTGTCTTTATGGTGTTAGATACAGGGGGCGGACAAAATAATGTAAAAAATTCTATACTAATACATATTTCTCGAGAAATACTTAAAGAATAATTTCTAAAGTGTTTAGATTATGCGATTTCTCATACATATCAATGAGGTTTAAAGCTTTTTAGAGGCTTGAGATACCGAAAATAAATTACAAACGATAAATAGCGTTTATAACAACCTATGCAAAAAAAAATTTTGTAGCAATAAATTTTTAACTTGTAACAGCTACTTTAGTCATTGTATGCAATGACTGCACAAAATTTTGTAAGCCTAGTTTAAATATTTATGGAGATATGGACAGTTTTATAAAAAAACTAATTTTTTGCTATAACTTTAAAAATATTCCATGAAACTAAACAAAATTTTTGTAACAATTCAAAATAATTACAAAATTGTTTTAAATTTTTAGAAAAATGTGTTTAAAATTGTGCAAGATATGAGATATGAAAGTATTTCTTTTATACTACACATGCGAGGAAAAAATTCACTATTCTTTTCATAATTTTGCAATGAATCATATTTGGCAACTAATGAAAAAAGTCCGATTTCAATATCTTAAAAATTATTAAAGTTGTAAGCAATTTCCTAAGTAATTTTCGTACTTTTTTAAAGAAAGATCAAAATTATAAGGGGTTTCCACAAATTTCAGTTTCTACTATTAAACAAGATTTATTAAAAATGAGACCGGCATTGTTGGGGATCATCCCAGATAAGAGTTTTTTACAAAAATTATTTTGTATCATAAAACAAAATAAAATAACAAATGATACCTCACAATAAACGTTCATATACCGAAGTCTGATTGTATAAAGAAAGAAAACATGCAAAGAAAAGATACTTTCATGGGGATAATTTTCAATAATGCGTGTCATTTTTAATAGTACAAAATAATATTTCGCGAAATATTTCTTATCACTTTGAGCTTTCTTATAAAAGTACGAAAACTACTTACAAGTGGCTTAAAACGTTTTGAATTTTTAACAAATTCAAATCAGACAGATACGACTCATACAAAATTAAGAAAAACCAAATTAAAATTTTTCCCGCGCCTGTGCAGTATAAAAGAACTACTTTAATTACTCATATCCTGAGCATTTTTAAAGAAATTTTTCTCAAATTTTAAATCAATAATTTTGTAATTAAATTTGAATTTCTCCAAATACTTTGTTTAATTTTATTGAATAAGCTATAGCTAAAAAACGTAAGAGAAATTTTTTTTTTTATAAAAATGTCCTTCTCTCCATAAATATTTAAGCTAGGTTTACAAAATGCTGCGCAATCATTACAATTAATGACAAAACTAATTGTTGCAAGTTACAAATTTATTGCTACATTTTTTGGCATAGGGTGTTTAAACACACTATTTTTGGTATGTAATTTTTGGTCAATCCCCCAGAACTTTAAACTTCATTTATAAGTATGAGAAATCACATATACTAAAGAGTTCTACATTTATAAAATGATTCTCTAAGTTTTCTTTTAGAAAGATAAAAATATGTGTTAGTATAGAAGCGTTTATATATATATATATAATGGTGGTATAAGGTGCCCCCCCCCCAATGAATTTCATCTGACAACGCCCAATGCTTGTTTGAAATAATTGTCTTTGTAACTAGTTAAGATTTATTCCGGGGTCCGGGGCTAGAGGAGATTTCATTGTCTCATTTGAGTTTCGGAAATACAATTGTAAATGGAATTTTATCAATACAAAATGTTTTTAAAGGTAGCAGTCCAAAAATCAATCTATGTTTTTCAATCTAAGAGCCTAAGGCATTATCTATTGACTTTAAAAAATGTGAAGATTATAATAAAAGTAAACATGTTGTAAGCGTTCAAAAATTCGCGTCAGAAGTCATTCCCACTTGGCGAGTCTTGAAAACGAGCGCCTATTTTTGAGCGCGAAACACTTTTATTTCCATCTTCATATTTTTCGGAAGCCAATTAAGTCTTTATCATAAATTATAAGTGGAACCCCGATTTTACGTTGTCCGTTTCGTACGTTATCCCGCTTCTTACGTCATTTTCTGCTGATCCGTGAAAATTGCCTATACCGATAATGTTAAAAAATCCCGGATTTTGCGTTACCCCTTTTATGAAAATCCCGCTTGATGCGTTTTTCTACAAACAGATAAAAAAAATGGTTTTACTCATTTTTCCGTGCTAGCATACCAAATGAGATTTTCAGTCGGTTTTGTTTGAGTTTGAAAGCTATAGCATTTTTTCTCATTTTCGAAACTTCAGTCATCGTGTTCTTTTCTCAAAAGAAGATGTCGAAACGAAAATGCTTTTCTCTGGCCGAAAAGGCTGAAATCGTCGAAAGAGCTAAAGAATTTCATGGCACTAAAGTTGATCTTGCTAATTCGTTGGGTATTGCTTATTCAACTTTGCAAATGATTTTAAAGCAAGAAGCTTCAGTAGATCTAAAGGCTGAAAAACTCGGAAAATATGCCAAGAGAAAAACCCTTAAAACATCTCCGTATAATGAGTTAGAAAATTTTTTAATGAACTGGTTCAAGGAAGCCAGAGCAGCAAAGATTCCTATAAATTGATCCATCCTAAGAGAAAAGGCGCTTGAAATTGCTGAAAAGGCTTAAACTCCATGGCTTCAGTGCATCAAATGGCTGGACCGATTGATTAAAAAAAAGGAACAATTTATGCTTCAAATCTATCTGTTGCGAATCCGATAGTGTGGATATGACAACTGTGCAACAGTGGAAAGAAGAAACTCTGTCAAATTTATTAAGGGGCTATAATCCAAGTGACATATTTAATGCGGATGAAACGGGATTGTTTTTCAACCTATTGCCGAACAAGACATTGACAATTAAAGGTGAAAATTGTCATGGAGGAAAGCTTTCAAAAATGCGCTTTACTGTTTTGCTCTGTGCAAATGCCGATGGAAGCCAAAATTTAACGCCTCGTGTGATCGGTAGAGCAGAGAAACCACTGTGCTTCAAAAATATCAAAAGTTTTCCCACCGATTATGCTCGGATGACGCAAGCATTATTTAAAAATTTTCTTCGAAAACTGGATAAGAAAATGAGTTTTCAAAAGCGCAACATAATTTTATTCCTAGACCAATGCACTGCTCATTTAAACCTTAAATTGAAAAACGTGCGAATAGAGTTACGCCCCCGCTACGTATCGGAGAAGCGAGACTTCTTCACACTTATATATTCTTTGCTTCAACCACTGGATTTAGGAATTTTACGATCATTTAAAGAGAGTTACCGGAAGCAACTGGTTAGAAAATCTCTAATNAATTGAAAAACGTGCGAATAGAGTTTTTTCCAGCTAACTGTACGAGCAAAACTTCAACCACTGGATTTAGGAATTTTACGATCATTTAAAGAGAGTTACCGGAAGCAACTGGTTAGAAAATCTCTAATGTTTCTTGATTCTGGTGACTTTCAGGATGCTTCTAAGGCAAAAATTCATGTTCTTGAGGATCTTAATTTGATATCTTCAGCTTGGGACAGTGTCGACAGAAAGTGCATTATCAATGGATTCAATAAAGCGGGATTTTCAATATCGGAGGAGGAGGGCGCTGTTACTTTGGAGGAAGAAGAGGAAGGTAACGTGTCTGAAGTTGAGGATCTTCCGGAAGTCGATGATGCATACATCGACTGTGACACAGATATCATTACTTCAGAAATCCCTTCCATAAGTGATTTAATGCCTGATTCCGACGATAGTGCTGATGACGATGAAATAACAGAAGACGTGCCAACAGCTGATCAAGCGATACAAAGCATAAAAACTCTAAAACAATTTTTACTTGTAAATGTAAATCAAGAAGCAAATTTGCAAAAAAATTTTAGTATTGAACGAGTTGTATACGAAATTGTAGCTAAAAGCGAAAAGCAAGTAAAGATTACTCATTTTTCCAATAATTTGACTGGTAGGTGTCAATTTTTAAAAATGTGCATAGATTTTTCTTAACCCCGATTTTACGTTATTCCGCTTCGAGCGTTTTTTATCGCTAGTCCGACAGAAAACGTAAAATCGGGGTTTCACGTATTGTGTTACATTTGGTATTTTGATAATAATTTTATGTTCATAGAAGTAAACATCTGTATTTTAATAGGGTTCATGCAGTTCTTAAGAGCAAGAGAACTGTGGCGTCAATATTGTAATTATGTTATCTTTAATTTAAGAAATTTGTAAGCAGATGTTGGAAGTTGATGAAATTGAACATTGTGGTGGATGCAAACGTGAGATAAAATATATTTAGCTTCCTAACTAGAGAAACTTTTATCTTAATAAGGTCATTAAAAGTAAACAAGATAATTTTTACAGTATTTGAGACGTACCTTCAAAAAACCTCCCAGGGTTAGCCTGACATAAAAATCTAACATATAGTCTATTTAATTCTGGATACATTCGAGTAAAATAGTTAATATCAACGACAAGCAGTCAGAATAAATTTTAATATTTAAGTGTTTGAATTTCGAAACATTATTGCGGCTCATGTTAGATAAGACTGAAAAGCAACAAAATCTATCTCAATGATTTTATTTATTTTGCTATAGTTAAAGCATTTATAGGGAAAAGAAGTTGCACAATTACTATAAGACAACTTATTATATATACAATTTTATATATATTATATAGACAATATAACATATTTTGACATTGCTTGTAAATGTATAAAATGAAGCAAGCACAGACTGCATGTTAGGCAAGAAAGAAGCTATGGGAAGTTTTCTATGATTAGCCTGATAGCAAATTAACTCAAGATGAACTTTGGTTCACGTAAAGGTGTTTTAGAGTCTGTGCTAAAAAGATGCAAAGACATTATTATTATTTTGTTACGTGTGGAAGCTTAGGTATTTTCAACAAAACTATACAATTTCAATTATTGCATTTTAACAAAAAACGTTTTTGCGCAGCTATAATATTTAAAAAAAAAAAAAAAAAAAAACTTACATTAAAAATATTAAGGAGTGAAAGTTTTGCAACAAAACAAGAAGTTAACTAATAATAAAGTTTGCAGAACTTTTATTCGTTTACATCCAAGAATAAATTTTAAATAAGAAGTTCACCATCAATAGATTATGAAATCTACATACATTGTTGTGAGGATATATATATTGTTTTGGTGAAAAATAACATGTCTTGTCTTGATGTAACAACACGTATTAAGCCTTTGCCATCAAGTTTAAATCTTTTGAGATAAACTTAACTATCTTTTGCAATTCATTTTAAATAATAGTGTGTGTGAAGATGTCTCACGTAAAGTAAAATCTCCATATTATAATTACTAGTATTACTATGCTTTAGTTGCAGGGATGAGAGTGGTTGGAAAGTAAAAAAGAGGAAATTCAAGAATGAATGAATATATATATATATATTCCTACTATTAACATTATTTATTTCCTATTATTTTATTCAGAGAAAAAGACCATTACAATAAACAAAGCTTTAAATCGATAAAATGCTTTCTGTTTAAAAAAATTTCTGGAAAAACAGGAGTCTGCATAGACTTTTGATGAGGAATGTAATAAAATAAATCATCATAACTATTTACGGAAGCAGTCGTAATTTTGATTCGACACAAATGACATCAATTTTGAAAGCNTGATATTACAACCGCAATAGCGAATCACGACATTGGATTTTAAGCTCGCGTGAATACGAATCGCTACATAGGGTTTTAGAAGAGCGTAATTACAAATCGCGATATTGGATTTTTAAATCTCGTAAATAAGAATAGCAATGTACGACATTTAAATCGCCTGATTAAGAATAGCAATGTTCAACTTTTAAATCAGGTAAATACGATAATCAATGTTTGAGGGAGGAATGAGGACTTCCAATACTTTCGCTTCGCGGAAAATTTAATTCGTCATGAAATATTTTAACTTGTGCAAAAAAATTTCAGCGGAAATTAGCGGGAAAAATGGAAAAATGCGGATGTCCGCGGAAGAATCACATCCCTGTTTAGTTGTCAGAAATGTTTTTCCCTCAAATTTATAATAAGGGGTTCAAATATTAGCCTGAAAGTTTAATATGACAAGGATCAGTCAATAGCTCACTTATTTAGGTTTTTATTTAAAATATCTTTATTTATAAATTTAATAGTATACTTCAGACGAACATCACTTATTAAGCTAAGGCAATAGTAATTAATAAGTGTTTAAGATAACCCCAAGTTTATATTATAAAAAATAAATATTTTGCCTGATATACGGATGAAAAGAATGCCTTGAATAAAAAAATAATAATTAAGAAACAGAAGCCTGGTAGCAAAAAGTAATTTTAATTAATGAGAAAAGTTCTAAGAAGTTTTTTGATTTTAATCAGCATTAAAACTTAGATAAGTTACCAATATATACTCAGATAGTTCACCAATAGAATGTAAAATCTCCATATTGTTGAAATATTATATCATAATATGATTTTATAATGTTTATTATATTGCGATGTTCTGTATTCATTTTAGTTAAATTTTATGAAGGGAATTTAAATATTAACCTAAAAGCTCAAGCCATTGAAAGCCTTGTTGTAACAACACAGGCCAGTCAACAACCTTTGCCATCAGGTATTACTCAAAATCCTTTCACACAAACTGAACTTTTATATAGTATCATCTGTTATTAATCTAAGACATAGATTCGCATATTTGCTGAAAGGGCCTTAGATCAGGATAGATCTCCATATCATCACTACAAATCAGAAATGATTAATTTAAAAGGGAATTCAAATATCAACCTAAATTCAACACATTGAAAGATTAATTGTTGTAACATCACAGGTCAATCAACAGGGCCGTTTAGTAGGATTTATATTTGAAATCCCTTTAACCGAAATCTGAATAAATCTAACACAATATAACTAACAGAGAATGAAAAGATTTCTATATTGTGATCTGTGACGGAATAATCGCAAAGTCTTAGCAACTAATATAATTTTAAAAAAACTACAAATGGGAATCAACTGGAAGCTCCCCTCCCCCCAAACAAACCCTTGCATGTTCTTTTTTTTAAAAAACAATTGCAAGTTTAAAATCCATTAGGCACCTTGGCGACTGCATTTGGTGTGACAGATAACAACGCCGAAATATCTCCAATAGTATCATTTGTTATTAAACTAGAATGTTCTCTTCAAGTGTTTCAAAAAAGTGATAGGAAACATAGACATATAAGAAACACATTTAAAACACAAAAGAAATGCATTCAACAATCAAACATTGATTGGATTTGTTGATTTTGGAAAGAATATATATACTGGACAAAAGTGTTTAAGTTGTTAATTACACATAACTTAAATTCAAAATACTTACAAAGACAAATGAGATTTTATCTCTTAAGTATATTTAATATTAAATCGAATGAGATTGAAACAAAATCGATAGGGTTGATAATTCAAAAGTTATTATGATTGAAAAGTAGGTTTAATACTTATATACAGTGGTAAAAGAAAATATATCGCCTCAAATAACTTTTGGTTTAATTATCGGGTTTTCAAAAACTAAGAACAATCGTAATAATTCAAAAGAAGGACCTGAAATACTCTTATTAATTGGTGCTAGCTATTAATCAAGTTACAGAAACAGACACAAAAACACCTTTTCTTTGAATAAACAACAGATTTGGACTTTCAACCAACAAAATATATAAAAGGGGGAGATAATTGCAATTTGGAAAATATGGTTTCAATAGTTATGACTGTCAAAAGATTAAGATCCTTAATGTCACTTTCTCTTTCTGCGTATTAAGACTAAACGCGAAAACACTGTAAGCAAATCAAAAAGTTTTTACATACTATTATAAAATTCATTCATCCAAAAATAATCCCCTGCAGAAAAAAAACTTTTCTTTGTTTGTTTTTTTAGCAAAGATCTATTAAATATTAATTGTTTCTTCAGCAGCTGTACATCGTCATTTATGCATGGTTTTTCAAATTCTGATATTTTTAATACGTTACCACAGGAATAAGTTGAATTTGAGGAATATCGTAGGCCTATGTTGTTCTCCAATAATTTTTTCAGCCAATTTTAAAAGTTTTTTTTCTTTCTTTTTTGATAATTTCAATACATTATGATACATGAATTTATCACTTTACGGCACACTTGATTCACGACTATTCTATGGTAAATCTATGACACTTCAGCCATTTTCACATGATTTAAATTCACTTCAATAATTATATGTTTACAAACTCGCCATTTTGGTGAAAATATTTTTTTGAAAATTAACTCTTAAAATATTACTCACCAGTTTTTTTTAAAAGTAGTCATTCTTCAGCAGATTTTTTAGAAATATTCATATTTGCCTCAATTTTAGTATCCATGAATTGCTCACGGGGGTTCCTTACACTAGATACAATATAAAGAGGCTCTTAGGTAGGAAAAAAGTTTGACAATCTATTGATTATGAACTTCTTACCTTCAGAATTTTCAAAAATACAGTAGAAATTTGGGAGAGCAGCAGATTGCTCATAATTGGAAATATCCCAGGCTTGTTTTTAGCTGTCATTTATCTCTTTTTGGCCAAATGGTTTTTCCAAGTCAAAATTTTTAATATGAATAATCATTCTTTGAAGCACATGATTCACCATTAATCCACGCACTTTTCTGTTTATTTATTTTTAGCATTTATGCATGGTTTGTTTTTTAAAATCATGTTTTTACTCCTGAATTTTGAATTTTAGTAACTACTTTAAACACACAAAAAACAGCGGAGATTCTATCGTTCATCCACATCATTTTCTATTTTTATAGGCTATTTGCACAGCCAGTGTTTAATTCGAAACTTAAAATGATATTAAAATTTAATTTAGAATGAGAGTTTTCATTCTGACATGTTTGATTTTAGGCTTTTCCATTGTCAAACTACAATCGGTTATAGACCATTACAACGTTTTAAAACTTAATATTTTCATTTGAATTCGATAACTAGATTCTGCAGACTAGCAAGTTTGGCAATAATATTTTAAAATAGTTGACTTTAAATAATATAAGACACTAGATTTTTACAAAATATCACTTTTTGTAAAAAGAATAGCCATGGTAACCTGCTTGTTAGTAACTAATAGCCACCAGTGGAGGCCCTGTACACTGTAAAATGTTTAATGTAAGCGCTTCAGCAGACAAAAACTAGAGCATTCCTCTTATTAAGAATAATCCAAATGCTTGTGTTTTCTAGATAGATTTACGTAAAATTCCAGGATTTAAATAAAAATTATATTTAATAAAAATGTGAATTAGATTAATAAATAAAATCGCAACTGATATTGGAAGCATTAATAAATTACTTTTAGTTTAAAAAATCAGGTAATTTTAATTATGCCAATTCTGATTAGAAATAATAAATTGCATTAATTATAAATGGGATGGAAAGAGAAAATAAGAATGAGGGAATTTACTAGGCAATATTAAAAAACAAAAAATAAAATCTTATTTAATCAACGAAAGCACATTTTTAAAGCAAAAATTCAATAAACAATTAAAACCCATTATAATAGCATTGATTAAAAATTAATTATAGGAAGGATAAGCACCAATAAGTTTGCAAAATTTAATTGAGCTCTACTAGTTTTAAAAAAAAGTTGTATATGTAAAAAAAAAACTTAACACCAAATATCAGATTATGCTAAAAAGAAACTAACATAAATTAAAGCAAACAAGGTGAATACAGCAAAAACGAAACCATGAATTTATGTATTGTCATTTGTGCTTTATTCAAGTTTTTGCTTTAGTCTACATAGCACAAAGTATGTCCTGTCCTTTGTTGGATAACAAATATATAAACAATCCATATTTAATTAAACTTAATCTACATTTATTAAGTTAAATGACATAGAATACATAACTAAAAAATAACGCTGTTATCAACACACAAGCAAAAACAAAACAAATAATAAAATCGTAATTTTTTTCCAATCTTAAGCTATTAAATAAAAAAATTACCCTAAATGTAAAACAAAGCTGCGAGAAAACAAAAAATGTAAGAACTTATTAATCAATAAATTAAAAGAACAACTTTTTAACAAAATCATCCTAAAAAAATAAAAAATCTAAATAAAAATATTACACAAATATGTATTCAATTGAAATTATATCATATTTAATCAACTAACAAACGTGTTTAGGAACAGAGAAAAGAAAAAACTATAAAAATGCAAAATGTTACGATTTTTGGAATTAATAAAAAAATATTAATCAAAACAAAATTAAACTAATAAATATATAAGTTGATTGATGTTAAGCCAAATTATAATAAAAACAACAACACTTAAAAATTACCAAACGAAAACAATAGTTAAAAGAAGAGCTAACATTAATATTAAAACATTGGACAAGGCAGGATATATTGATATAAATTGAAATTTAAAAAAAAAAAAATTCTACTTTATTCATGAATAAGAACTAATTTATTAGACATAAAATTTATTGAAAAAAAAGTTCAAAACGTAGTGTAATAAGAATTGGATTACTTCTAAAAATAATAGTAGTCTTTTGCATTTGGTAGTAAATAATTGTATGCTTATGAATAAACAATCTTCTGATTTTATTTCTTTTTACAAAGGGGAAAAATATTAAAAAAGCAGACAACTTTTTAATAAAAGCAGACTATTTTTAATGAAAGCAGATCTGTTTCCACATCAGGCAAGACTTGTAAATGATACTGTATCTTTAAGGAATCAGAATTCCTTCAATAAAATTTTTTTTTCGTCAATAGATGTCAAATATACATAGCAGACGGTAAAAAACGTCTTGTTTCTAATAATTAATGCATCATCCAAAATTATAAAACAATAATTTGTCATAATAAATCAAGGATAGTGAAAATTGAGAAACGAAAGTGAATAAAAAAAATACTTATTATGTCAATACTCTCAAGGCAGAAGTTAAGCTCATTGTTTTTGAAAATTGGAAAAAAAAAGTTTCTTTTAAACAGCTAAATTCACGAAAAAAAGTAGACAATTTTGTGATAAATTATTGTTACATATAGGAAATTTAGAAAATAAAACTTAAATTTGGAGGAGAGAAGAAATCAAAAGGCTAAAGAGTTTCACACTTGTTTTAGATAGTTATGATTTATAACCCATTGATAATCTGCGTCATTTATGATGGTTTTTCAAAACTCCATATTTTAATTTTTATTTAAAACCAAAATTTTTACCAACTCCCTAATCTGGCAACAATATCTTTTTTAAATGACGACTCTTCAAAACATTAATCACCAGATTTTTGACATAGTAGTCATAGTCATCTCAATTTTAGTAATAAATGGCCGTCAGTGGAGACAAAATATATTTTGAAAGTTCAACAAAAATTTCTATGCATATATATATATAGGGATTTTGGAAAAAGAATTTTTTGTAAAATAGTGTTAAATAACACCCTCTTCATGAAAATATTTGTTAAAAAATTTATGTAGAGTCTGCCATATGACATTTTCCACCTAATACCATATATTATGTGTTTTGGACAAAGATATTGTCACGGTGTTCATTTATGGTGAAATATGAATAAGCCAATTAGCAAAGCTCTAAAAAATTTAATGATCTGAAAAATATGTACAATTTTACTGTAAAAAGACATCAGTGTTGCGGAAGCTTGTTTTGTCCCTAAAAGGAAATATAATGAATATGTTTTTAAATGAAGCATATTTACATTATCAATAGAAAAGCACTAAAGTATCACTTTTCACATTTATGCATACAAAGATAAATTAAATATAAACCAGGAGCCCTACCATGAGCTACTGGGAATGGAATAGAGATTTTCGGCTGGAAAGTAACCATGGGAAAGTTTGGTCAATAAACGCTCAGTACTGTACCATGAACACTCACTTGAAATCAAACATTCCCTGATAACTGCTCTAAAAAATAGGGCTATAATTTAACCAATCGCACAATTTTCTTTTCAAATGCGGTAACATTAGCATGAATAAAATGAAACTGAATGAGTTTATAAGATTACGAAATGAGCTGAAATAAAATGCAAAATTTTGTACATGAGTACTGCATGTGGACAGACCACTACTTATACTTGATTCTAAATCATAACTAATTAGCAAAAAGAAATCAAATTTTCTTGGATGAAAAAGTAATGTTTACACATTGGTCTTATGGAAATTAATTAATTGAATTTCAGAAAAGTTCATTAGTTTTCCTTTCAATTTGTAACAATATGACTTAAGTTACTACTTTACTTATTACTTTGCTTCATTTTTAAAGTGACTTTTTATAGATAATTAAATAAACAGGTTCACATGAAATGGCATTAATTCATAGATTTGTGTAAAAAAAATTAGGTGATTAGTAAAATCATTTTAAGTAACTTACAAGGAGCTACTTTTGCAGTTTTTATACTATATATTTTAATGGAAGAAGGAGAATAACAATTTTTTAAATTAGTAAAAGAAATAAATATTTATGCCAAATGTATTTTGAAACCTTTTTATTCTAATTCACATCTTTAATTGTAATTAATATGTCTTCTTTATCATACATTTCTGTTACAATTTTTTTTTAAATGTATTGCCATTTGTGCATTGTATAAAGAAGTAGCATCGAAAAAAAAAAATTATTTGATAGAAATTGATTAGAGAGAAAGTGATTAGAAAGAATTAAAAAAATAAATAATTGGGACTTTAAAAAGAGGTATTGGCGAGGGAATATACCCTGTAACATTGAAATAGTAAGAATTATTATATAATGAGACTTGAAACTATAATTTTTATTTTGTTGACAGCAATTTCTTAGTCAACTCTAAAATTATATCTTCGTTCACACGTACTAATGAAACAAAATATTTCTCTTTCGGTTATTGTCTTGAAAATTACTTGGGCACAATTTTCTTTTAAGAGTTTTGTTATCGTCTGTTGTGAAAAAAGCTAAGAAATTAATCTGTGCTGTCAATAATCATTATTCCATCAAAAAATGACGATTTTGTGCAGAAGCTGGAGAAAAAACCGGTTGAGTTTTTTTTTGCAGGAAAACATTTCAAGGAGGTTCATGGTGCCGAAAATGAAATTCCCACTTAACATGATGTCATTTCTTGATGAAACTTTACCCCAGAGAGCTCTAGTAGGGCACCAGATGGTTGGCTTTGTGATATGAGAGGGTTGAAGAGAAAAAAAAAAGAACAGAAGCAGTACACCACAGTCATTACACGAATAATCACAATCTAAAAGTTGCTGAATCATTCGACTCTGACAGATTTTTCGTTTGAACATTTAAAGAAATAAGAAAATGTATACTTTAATAATACTATAGTAGTTAATTCAGTTGATTTATAATGATTTGATCATTACACTACATAAATTATTTAAAGTTCTAACAATATTCTTAAAAATATTAAGTGTTTGCAAAGTGAAAACTAATACTTACAATTGTAAGTTCAATTGTCATTTTGTAACCACTATAGAGAATCTTAATCAAAAAGTGGAAAAAAAAACAACATCCATGCATTTTGTTAAAGTCATTTCATAATGTTGACACAGGTAATGGGCCAAGTGTGTTCTGAGAGGCTGGGAATTGAATTGGAACTCTGCTTCCAGTTGTTAACACTTTAGCAAGTTAAGTTTTAAAAAAGTGCAAAAATTATTTTGAAGATGTTTTCTAAAATTAGTACTTAGAGAAAATCAAAAACTGGCCTATTCAATGAGAGGAGTTTGAACCCCTAAACTTCTTCTTCATCTACATCAGAGAAATTAATGACATTCACTAATTTAGTGAATGCTATATGTGCACACAGTAATACTTGAGATATTTTATTGCTAAGAAAATAACATTAATACTCACCTCAAACTGTCATTGTGTGTTTTATATTCCATAACAGTGTTAGGAGGAAGATTTAAAACTCTCTTAAGAGTATCTCGTATTCTGCCATTAGTGTGATTGTCACGAGCACTTCGGTTCCACACAGATATAATATCCTCCTTTTGAAAAAAAAAAAGCTTTTAATCTTCTGACAAAAACTAAATATGCACTTAAACACAGTTATATCCAAATTATCAACAGATAATCAACAAAATGGTCCAAAAATATCATCTACCTATCAGGGTTCGATTCATTTCAAATTTTTTATATGCCCTGATAGGCATGTTAACAGCTTCTGATTCGGAAGATCTAGAAATTAATAAAGGAATAGTTATGTGTAAAAGGAAAAATATGCAGTGAGAATATATATTACTTCCATGAGCAAAGAAAATTCTGAATGAATTATTAATTTTCTTATTGTTAATGTTTCCTTAAAGGAAAATTTGTTTGAATATGGAGTATTTTTGTCACTTATTATTTTAAAATCTCAATATACACATCATCCATAGACATACATTATAACTATCAAATCATGACATTTTTATTTGCTACTATTACATATAATTCAAAAGTTCTTATAAACAGGCACAAGAACACATTATTTTTTTTAAAAAAAAAAGCATATATAATACCCCTTTGAGAATTCAAATACAGTACAGGACCATTTATCTGGCATCTAGAAAAATTTTGCTTGGTTTTCATGCCATTTCGAACTAGAACGATTGAGAGAAGAAAAAAAAAAGCAGAAATTTTACACATCCTTGAAGTTGAGTAGAGGAAATTGTCGGTGGGTTATTTATCTTCTTTCGTAACCTAGAAAATCTTTCGGTTGAGACGGGACAGGAAAAGGAAAAAAATTTTATTTTCTACTGTGTGTCCCAAAGAATTTGTGGTTTTCTGATAAACTGTCATCAATCTAACATAAAGGAGTGGCAAGCTGATTTTGTTTTCTCTTCGATTTACAAGAAGGAGGGAGAATGCATTGCACACCTACACCAGTGAACAGACGGTAAGAAGTAACAAAGGAAAATATATCCCTATACTTTACTAAGAAAAAGTGAAATGGAAATACAAATTATTAATTGGATCACGAAGACGATTAAAATATGGCTATTTTTCTTAATTCAAAAATAAAGTAATAGTTAAGCTGCATTTGATCATTTAAAAAATAACTCAAAACATAATTGGCTGTGCCTGTGGAGGAAAAAATACAAGAACAATCAAGCTTTGTGTGGACTACTGTGACTAAAGTTTATAATTTATTGAAATAATTTAAACTAATAAATTTTTATCATTGGTACCAACTAAGTGATTCGAAAAAGAGAAGAAAAAAAATTGGTAACACTTAATTTAAAATGCAGCAAAGTTTTGCTACTCTTTTTAAGAAATGCTTTGAACAATAAAAATGAATCTTTTTTTTAACTTGAATCCTGTTAAATTTAGAATCTGGAATTAAATTTTGGAAAATGAACAACAATTTCGTTTGAAAGTAAAATTATTTTTTCTGGACCGTCATTAGGTGCATCCTCAAGATTCTTCGATTGGATGCCCGAGTAAAGGAACTTGAAACTTCTGCTATGTGATTATTGATATGTTAGCTTTTATTTTTTTAGATCTATTTTAATTTCTCAATTTTTGTTATCCTTGAATCATTATGCCAAATTATTGTTTTACAATTTTAGATAATACATTATTATGACTAATTACTTTTTGTGCAATATTGGAATTGTTACTCAAGTTCAAACCTTATTTTTATTTCCTTATCCATTTTTGAAGTGACAAAAATGAATAAGATGATCCTGCTATTTTCATCAACGTAATTTTACAACTACCTGACCTGTCTCAATCCTTTCCAACCCCCTTCTGTGAAATGGATGATTCAGGAGGACTTTTACCCCCTTTTCTCTTATTTTCTATATAACTCAAAAATTCATAGATCTACAGAAATTCATAGATCTACAGAAATTCATAGATCTCAGATATTCATAGATTAGTAGATAGATCTCAGTAGTAAAGATAGATCTCAGAAATTCATAGATTAGTAGAAATTCATCATCTACTTCTGTTAAGATTAGTTAAAATGTGTTAAGTGAATTTCATCAGCTAAAAGTGGAATGAAATTTTTAAAAAAAATAAATATTTGAATTTTGTATGTTTTAAACTTGTTTTTCTTATTTAAACTGGTAAATGTTTCCAATCTTTAAAATGTCTTTTTTCTCCCACATTTTTAAAAATTTAAGAGCGCTTTTTTCTTACTTTAAAATGTGTTACTCTTTTTCATTTTAATTTGGATCTGATAAAACATCAGTAAATGACATTTTTTAGTTGAGCCAGAAAAATGGGAAATTCAGCATCTGACATAGTGATGGTCCCGGATAATTGATTCTTTACTGTAATAGAAAGTAAACATTTTCTCACACGCAAAAAAAAGTTAAAGCACTGAAATTGGAGATCTCTTATCATTTTACTATAAAAAGGATGACCTTATGAGTTTTGAAATACATTTCACCCAAATGAACTGGTATTACCCATAACATAATGTAATGCTGCTATATGAAACAAGGAAAAATCAAATCCTCTTTGTCAATATGGTAGTCTTTTTCTGCTTGATATACAATGAGTTTAGTCAAATTTAATTACGTTCTTTTAAAATACATTTTTTCTCATTTCTTTTATTATAATTACCTTCTTTGGTAGTTATTGTTACACATTTTCCTAAGTTTTTAAAATCTGTTCACAGCACTAACTCAAGAAAAATAATTAAAAATAAATGCTTCTGTTTTAAAAATATATTCAGATCCATTTGCTTATTGTGGCCCATAATTTCTTCAAATTTTTATTTGATTTACCTCAATTTGAACAAGATGACTATTAATATTGAAGTTTGCTTTGCACATAGTTTTTTTATATCATCACTTTTAGCTGTGATATGTTAAATGAAAAACTCTTTTAAAAAAATTCTTTTTAAAATTTTTACTTGATTATATAAATTTTTAATTGAT
This sequence comes from Parasteatoda tepidariorum, assembly GCF_043381705.1. Taxonomy (NCBI): domain Eukaryota; kingdom Metazoa; phylum Arthropoda; class Arachnida; order Araneae; family Theridiidae; genus Parasteatoda; species Parasteatoda tepidariorum. The sequence goes on from NC_092214.1 coordinate 7,327,031, forward strand.
TTAATTTTTATTTGATTTACCTCAAAATGAACAACATGACTTTGAAGTTTGCTTTGCACAGTTTTTATTTTTATTATCACTTTTAACTGTGATATGTTAAATGAAAAACTCCCTTAAAAAAATTCTTATTATTAAATAAAAAACGATGAATGTAATCAAAAACATCTTAGTGTAATAGAAATTACATTAGTAACATACACTATTAAATTTTAAATCTAATTGAATGAAAATTTGTGACTTAAAAATCATTATGTAAAGTCACAAAATCTTATTCAAAGTATTTGGTTAGATTTTTTTCCAGTTTGGAGCAATATGTCGCAAAAAAAAACATATTGGTTTTGTTGCTAAATGCTGTAAGAAGTAGGTTTTGTTGCAGCTGTATTAACCCTGCTAGTAAAAGATCAATTTTATTGGATTATCAAAAAGGTGATGTGAAAAGAAGTCATATGACAGTGATACATTATATGAAAAGGAGAAAAAGTAGCTTTTATAAGAAAAGTGGTTCATTATTGAGAAAATGCAAGATTCTCAAAATGCTGACTAAAATACAGAAAATTTTACAATATATATAAAGCTGGAAATCTGGCAAACGGTAAAAAAACCATATCCCTGAATCCATATGACAATACTGCTAACGCCGATGAATCCAACACAGATTACATTCAGAAATCTTTAAATTCGCAGCTTTATGGTATGTTTTAAAAGTTTTCATCATGCTATATTTTTTGTAATACTATTGAATAAATTATTTTAATTTTCTTAATCTTAATTTTTTCTAAATGTAATCTAAAGCATTGCTTCTAAAAAAACAATTATATTTGAAGAAAATATGAGAGAAAATGTGAAATTGCATAACATATTCAAAATAGTTCTTGGAAGAGGTAATTTATAAAGGTATATTGATACAGAGTTTTTGATACCTATTTCATTGTTTGCAACACACTGATATTTCACATTCACCAAATGTCCAACTTTATTACCAGTGTATAAGTCGTATTTTATAACCTTGTATTTCATAAAATTTTGAAGGTTTGAAAAGTCAACTTATACACCGGAATATATTTAAGAATTTCTTTTTTTTTTTTACCTGAAATCTAATAGAAACAACAGCTCCACATATTTCATCACCAACCAAAAACTGTTCACCTAATATTGCTAAGATCAAATCTTCCCAACAACGAGATGCAAGACCTTTTTTAAGCCTTACTATCCACTTACCTCCATCTTTATTTGCATCATCCTAAAAAGTATAGAAGAACTTAGCATTTAAAAATATGTTTATGTATTGTATTTAGAATACAAAATAATCCTTTTTTAAGTTAAAGTAAATATGAGAAAGAAAAAGGCAAATTTAGGAACATAATACAAATGATGATATTTACATAATCAATATAATGATCCATTTCTTTTTTGGAAAATTAGAAACTTTTTTTGCATTTAGAAGTCTTTTCTGCATTTAGATTTTTACTACACATGCTCAGGGTGGGAAAAAATTTCTATTCATGTAAAAAGCTTCTGATTAATACAAGATTTCCTTTAACATGAGAGATAAGATTCAGAAATCACAAGAAATTGTTAAATATAACCCAGCCACAGTGGCTGCAATATTTATTAAAAATGCAATTTTACTTAAAATACTGAAATGATAAAAGTACATTGCAGATAGAGAAAAAAAACTTAAATACAGCAATATAACGAACAAATTTATTCAATAATGGATGAAAAATCTTTTAATCTTGAGGTCTACAAATTTTTACATCGTTTGAATGAATGTAATTCTTCAGGACAAAATAAAAATTTCAACCAAATCAGTACAGTAGTTCCAGAAAAATCAAATTTTAAATATCCTTATATTTTTTTTAAAATTAGAGAATGCAAAAAACTATTTGACTGGTTGTGCATAAATAATATGCTCACATATAAATTATTCTAATACCCTTATCAATGTAAAATTTCTTGTTACACTCTAGTCATGGTTATTTAATTATTAAGAAACTATTTAGGAAACTTTTCCACAGTTCTCCTTAGGATTAAAAAGGGCAAGGTGCTTCCTCACAGGAAAGGAAACTCAATTTAACAAAATATGTAATATTATATAACTGATTTTGATCCCAAATTTTTAAATTACTATATTATTTCATGTGTATATTTCATAAAGGAATTCTCAGTTATCAAAATAACAGAAAAATTAGAAGCTTTCGAAAAATAATTAAAAACCAGCTAAAAGACAATGTCTGTGCGTATATTCTCTTTAAAAAAAAGTAAACTAAAAAAAAAAAGGATATTAAGGATGTAAAATCACTAAAAACTTCATTAATATACCACCTCTGCCAATTAAAAGATGAGAATATCTCTGGGGCCAAGTATAACGGGAACTTTAACAATATAACTAGACAACATAAGATAAATCTTTCTAAAATGAAGGAATGAAATAATTATCAGTAACTAAATAAATCAAAATGGACTTTTAACTAAAACAGGTGGCGAAGAAAATAATCTTTTTCCGAAAAAAATAAAAAGGCACTACGTTTAAGTGATGGCGGCTTATTTTTACAAAAACTGCAAGGAAGATGAGAAAACTCGATAAGTTATCAATTTATATACTATTCACAGTCAATAAAATTTTTTTATAATTAAATTACTTATCAATAAGGAATATCCCACTTTTATAGTAACTAATTTAAGAAAAAACTTAGTTCTTACTAGAATCGGTATATTGGATTTTACGAGTGTGAAAATACAAATTGCATTATTGGATTTTTGAATCACGTAAATACAAATGATTTTTTAGATCCAGTGAATAGGAATAGCGACATCGGATTATAAACTCGCTTGAATATGAATCACAATGTACGATTTTTAAATCATATGAATACAATTCACAATGAGTAACTTTTATCAGGTAAATACGAAAATCGATTTTAGAGGATTACTGCATAGTTTCAAACATTAAAAACTATGAACCACAAACCAAAAATTATAATTGCAGAAGAGTCACGTGTTTGAAAACAACTCGTTAATGCGATTCACCGAAGGTTTTAAAATTTATATTCTTGTAGAACTTAATGCTTACTCTAAATTTTGAATTGCAGTGAAAATTTAGTCGGATTATAAGCTCTGATTCGAGGAAGTTTGCAAATCAATGGTCTTGATAAACTCAGAATTCTGCGAAAAAAATCACATGCTTCGCTACTAGTTTCTGAACATGGAGGGATGATACGAAAAACCTGGAATACAACTACCCCTGTATAAAGCACACCATATGATTTTAAAATATTTGGATTAAAAATATTGATGTGTGGCTTTTAAATCATATGAGTTCAGAGCATGTTGTGCGATTTTTCAAACCCTTCGAATGTAGACTGCAGTGTGATTTTTAAATAATGTTAAAAATCACATTTTTAAATAATGTTAATCCATTGTTAAGTACGCAAATAAGGATAGAACTGTTTGACTTTTAAGTAAAGTGTTACAAAACCCAATGTGAGATTTTTTAAATTGCAGGAATAGGGATGGCACAAATAAGGATCATGTTGATGGATTTTTTAAATTGCAAGAATGTGGGTCACAAGAAGTGATCACGTAAGATTTTTAAATCATGCGAATACAAAACCTGATGTGATTTTTAAATTGCACTAATGCGGATCGCAATGTGTAATTTTAAAATTTAATCGTGATGTTTCATCTTCAAATTGCACAATTGTGGATCTCGATAAGTGATTCTTAAATTGCAAGATTCCAGATCACAATGTGTGACTTTTTAAATTGCACAAATACAGATCATGTAAAAAATTTTTAAATCCCTTAAGCATGACATGTGATTATTAATTCATGTGAACACCTCATGGGATTTTTAAATTGCACAACAGGATTAAGGGCTCCAATACCAGATTTCTATGATAAACTGGGGTTTTCCATGATTCTTTAGCTTTTATCACAGAAAATGACTTTTCAAAAATCCATGGTTTTTGTTATAAACACGATCAAGATCTAAGCTTTTTAAGCTAGATTCCACCATCACAAGTGGAATTTTATTTTGTATTGATGACGATTGAAAGATGACATTACCCCCAAGAAGTATCGATAAGATCGATCTATGATGTGTGTTGACTAGGCAGCCAAGGATTTCTTAAATTACCCCACGGGGCATTTGAGCTTAACCCTATTTTCATAGCATCCATTTTTATAGCATTTATTCTTCCCGCATTAATAAATATTGAAGTTTTAGTTTTAAAGGTAATTTTTTTGTTTCTTTTTAAATTTGAAAAAAAAAAATTTAAAATTTTGAAGTTTAGAGATTGAGTATTATGTTTGAACCAAATGAGTCTTAGGTCAATTTTATAAAAAAAATTAAAAGAAAGCTTAAATTTAAATTTTTTTTTTTTTAACTTTGTAATTTTATTAGAAAATAGTGTAGTTATGTTTTGAAGACAGTGCTTTTCTTGCATGTTTAATTTGCACTGCAAAAAACTTCTAACCCTAGTCATAACCTATTGAATATTTTAATAATTCTGAAGCAACTGACAGAAACATCGGTGAAAATCTACAAGGTATTACATAAACTATACTAATATCAAAATATTCTATGAATAGAAAAAATTACTCACCTCCCACATTGGTTTTATTCCATGTTTGAAGAGGTGAAAATCACTATGAACAGCCATGTCTGATGGCCTAATTAAATGCCCATAAAGACCCCAGAACCTTTCAACCTAAAATAATTTCAAAAAACACAGAACATTAAGTATCTTTATTGATCGACAAAAATAAGTATCAAACTTTAAGTTAAAAATTTTGAAATGCGTTTATTAAAAGGCAATGTTTATAAAGAACTAGAGGAAAACTTTTGGCTAAATTTATGTGGTAAGTGAATATTTAGTTTGCTGTTAAGCTGTTCAAGCATAGAATAAATTTTTGAGCATTTCCTACATTGCTGCTACTGTAGCCTTGTGATTGAGAAACATGAAAACATTAGCTAAGTTTATTTAAAAAATGCAATAATTATGAAATAACTTAAACATAAAAATTGAGGCTATTCTAAAAACAAATTTATCTTTAAGCAAATTTTAATAGATTCAAAGAAAGTAACTCAAAATTAACAAACTTACTGTATTAAAACCACCAACTAATTTTAAGTTCTGATCGTATGGTTGTACATTATTTTGTTTAACACCAGGTCGATGAGAAAACCATAATACATATGGACACTGAAGTCTGTGTTCATCATCTTCAGGATCAGAAAATTCAATGTACTCTAGCTGCAAATGATAATTTAAAATAACTGTTATATCACTAATATTATATTTATCAGACATATTTATTGCTAATACGGCAAATTCTTAGTTTACCATCATTCAGTTCTATAGCAATTAAAAGAAAGACATTATATAAAGAAATATTCATAAAGAAATATTCATAATACGGGCTGCAGAGATTTAAATAAAGTGATTTTTTTCTGGAAAAAATTATTTAAATCAATTAAAAATTAAAAGTATTATTGATTTTTTTTGTTGAATAAATTTATTCATCAAGATTTAATTTTTAATGCTAACTTAAAGGCATACTTATTTCATAAAATTCATGTTACCAACTAATATCTTTACACTTGAGAATACATTTAAAATATTTCAAAATAATTCTGAAAATATGAGCCCAAATTTTAATAGTTATCTTAAAACTTGATAGACGGAGCATGCTTTTATACAGATCAAACAAGAATAATTTTTTCCTTATAAAGGTTCTTTTAATTCCAATCCATGCATATTAGTAAGAGCAAGGTAGGGTTTTCACCAGGGAGAAAACAGAAAAATAGAGCAAAAAGAAAAACCAACTAAGTTATAAATTTACAAAACTAAATCAGGGATCTGTCCAAGCCAAATTTACTACCGTTTAGCAGTACCTTCACAAATTCAACTTTAGGTAAAACTTTCACAAAATACTTTTTCTTAAAATTTTATTTTTGTGTCTTGTAAGAAACGATAAATCCATATTTTTGTGTTGATTTTTTAATAAAATTTTTAATTTTCACAAATTATGTCTAAATTTTCACAAAATAGGTACCTCTCAGAAAAACCTAGACAGATCCCTGTAAATACATATCTGAAAAGTTATTATTTATAGTCTGTTTAAAAAAGAATTTTTTTCCAACTTCATCAAAACTAATACACTGAAATTTTATTCCAAATATTTAATAAACTTTTTGTTTCAGAATGACCATATTCTATAATAAAAAATACATAATAGTTCCTATGATATTTTAATATTTAGAGTACTGATAAACTTGCCTTAAATCTGAAACAAGTTAATTAATAAAAATAAATGTTTCGCAAGATGTGAGGAAACAATGAAATGAACGGCAATGGCTTTTGACTTCACTGATAACACTGAATGTTGATCTCAATAGTTAGCTATAAGATGGAAAATAGAGGGCATGATAGATTGTAATCAACAAAAAACAGCAGTGGTATTTTTCCTTTAGGAATTAAGACAACTTAGCCTGTGGCCGCCTACATGTTCGCACATAAGCATTTGAGTTTAAGATTGTAAGTGAAAACAAAGTGAAATGATGTTTTTCACTTTTTTATATTGATACCAGAAATTAAAAAAAAAAATGTCCTTTATTTATTTCTATGTCGAGTATACATTGCTTTTGAGTGCCACTGCCCTGTATGCATCTAACTGGTACTTTTGTTTCTCCTATTTTATTCTCAGCAGATATTAAAATATCGAATAAATATAATAATATCAACAAATAAATTAACATCAGATTGGATATAACAAATATTTTGGACATTCACCAAAGCGGCTATATGGTTCACCAGTGAAAGTCGACATTCTTTTGATTTTGGTCATTCACGGTATCATATACAGGGGTGCCACTCTAAAAAAATTTCAAGTCTGAACTCATTTTTTGACCACATAATACTGTTTAGCGTTGTTTACCAAACTTTTAGAAATTTATAGCTCACTGACACCAAAATTTACCTTTCCTTGATATTAGCCTACATATTAAATCAATCATTTGATTATTTTTTCTAATTTTTTATTTTATGTTTTTTTAACAAACAAAACGAAAATAACAGCCAACCTTGTATATTTTTTAACAACTATTACTGAACAACCTGAAACCATTCGTATCCCTGTTTTTACTTCACCATTACTTATTTTTTGCTCTAGCACTATAATTTCTTTCTTTTTTAAAAAAATAATCTTGATTTAACTTTGACCAGCATGACAATAGGTTATGGTGGAGGAAGCAAATTAGAGCAGACTTAGATTCATTAATAGTACAAAATTTAACTATACAAGTAGATAAAGTTCAGTCAATCCCAGTCAAGACTTTAAACAATGAGATTTAGTGAAGCAGACAAAAAGAAGATAAATTAAAGTCCTGACATCAATACCATATCATATGTTTTCATTAAGATACAATATTTTTTTACTTTGACAAAAAAAAAATTAAAAAATTTCTAATGAAAAAAAAAAGAAACATTTATTTAATTGATAGAATTTATAAGTCTATTGATTTTTCTCAAGACTGATTTCAGTCCCTAGAACTGAAGAGTGGCACCCATGATCATATATATGTTCTTTATATCATACATATATCTATCATATATACACACACATGTATATATACACTTTTACTTTTATATGTATATATTCTATTTCTACCCTAAGAGTTTTTATTTCTCCTCTTATTCTAAAACTGTATAAATATATGTGTGGATGATTTGATTGACGTACTTCCTTTAGTTGCTAAAAGAACTTTATAAAATTTTAAAAAAATAAATCATACAAATTATTATTTATTTTCTAATTATTGTTCTAATTTGGGATGTGTGCCACCCCATTACTTAGTTCATAATTCAATGCAGCATGGTAAATAGTAAGAAGTAAGAACAAAGCTTATTAAAATCACATTCGTTCATAAGTCATTTTGATGAAGCCGGTACTGCAGACTGGCCCAGAAAATTTTGCTATGAGGCTTATAAAGAGTAAAATTTAAAGTAACAGTGTTGCTAAAGTTAGCACCTGAAAAGTAGTCTGCAAAAATGGCTTAAAATTCCCTGATGGCTTAAGCAACTTCAGATAATGGTATATAATTTATAGTTTATTTTTATTATACATATTGATACAAAAATAGTTACATTTTATATCAAAGAACAAAATATATTCATACGCATTAGATCACAGGTATTGAGTTACTTTATGAATAACCAGGTAACCCACAGGCTTGCATAATTAAAATGTGATAATTCTAATGCAATTATATGAAAAACTCTTAAATTTCAAAGAACTATCAACATTACGTCAAATAGTGGAAACCGGAGTCATTTGCATAAAATGTGTAAACTTTGATTGGAGCAGAAGTTTTTATAAATATTCTGTAAAGATGAACACAAATTTAATATTATTTTGAAATTTCAAATAGTAGAGACAGGAAAGAAAAGGTTTATAATATTTTAGATGACAAGATTGTCACTGTTACGACATTTGTTGAAAACTGTGACACGACCCTATATCCAAAAAATTTTAGCTTTCATATTACATATAAATTGGTAAATAAGTAAATAGAGCAGATTCATCTAATAAATAAATCAAATTCTAATATTACAAGTTAATTTTTTTTTAATAATTTGTATCAGATACTACAGGTATAAATTTAAATCTAATTTTTAATTTGAAGAAACTGATTTATGATTAATGAATTGGTTCAATAGAACTAATTTTAACTATTGATCCAATTATTATAATTGTATTTAAATGCAATGTTCATAAGAAAATTACTCTAACAATTAATAAAATACTTACCTGTCCATTTGAATTATGCCCATTTTCTTGAGGTGGCGGTGATGGTGCCCTTATATCTGATACTTTACTTTTCAGGCTATAATAAAAATAAATATAAATCAGCCTATAATCACAGCAGCTTTTAAATATAATAGAGCTGCAGATAGAGATGTGAAGAAAATCAGAAGTGAAGGAGATGGTGATTACCAAAAATCAGTCGAAAATTTTAATCAGATTCGAATCAAGAATTAAAGATTTTCAAAGTTTTAAATAGTTTAATTAGTATAACTAAGAAAAGGAAACCAAAAATAACATGAAAAAATAAATAGAAGTATATTTGATCCAATGTAAAATGAAGTTCTTCAATAGCATAGAACCACTTTTGTATATAAAATTATGAGTATAATACCGATATAGGGTAAAATAAATAAAAAAATATTAACATCAAATTATAAAAGATAGTGAGGGATAAAATCTAAATGCTATTTTCATAGACACATTATAAATTATTTACCAAAATACACGATTCCAATTTAAAAATCAAAGAGGAATAGTATATAATCTTACATGAGAGTTGGGTATCGATTACAACTGTAATTGATTACAGCTAATTACTGCTAAGTAATAAATTACTTGTAATCACGATTACCGGCAATTCAGATTACAAGTAATCATAGTGTTTTATTACATCAGAGTAGGGCAAAAATGTAATCGATTACATCTTTCAATAACAGTAATCAATTACTGATAATCATGATTACAAACATTCATAATTTTAATTACAACTGTAATCATGATTACATAACCAATTACTGCAATCAATTACTTGTAATTGTGATTACAAGTAATCAAAATTATACAATTACATGTAATTATGATTACAATTAATCTAAATGCAGGATTACAAGACTATTGTATACCAATATATGATAATACTTTACTGTAGAGAGTACAATGTATCGTATGATACATTTTGTACGCATTTACATACAGTGTACGTTCGAATGAATATTACAAAAAAGTATGTACGCATGTATTTATCTAGTGCATATGTGTAGACATTTTAGTTACATACACACACCTACATTGTATGCATAAAATATATGCAGGTACGTATATATCAAATAATTATGAATGTATGTACAAATTATACAGACATGCACATTTGTACACAATAAATGTATGCATTTTATGCAAATACTTGTGCATGTAAAATGTTAATCCATGCTCGTGTATGCATGTATATACAAGTTCTTGTTGTTTGTACAAACATACATACAATGTACACCCTATACATGTACCTACAATATATTTATATCTTATGCCTGCTTCTATGTACCTATGTATGAATGCCCTATACATGTATGTCCAATTAAAGTACAGTAGAGAACCGATTATCCGGAACGATTGGGACCATCGCGATTCCGGATAACTGATTTTTCCGGTTTTCTGAATCGCTACAAAATGTCGTTTTTTTAATGTTTATAAAATGAAACTAAGAAATTATTTTAAAATAGTTTTAGAAACAATAAAAAATTATAAATAATAATACACTTAAGCTTAAATAAGGAAATAAATTATGAAATCAAAATTATATACAGGCTTATATATGTTATTAATGAAAATCTTGCAGGAAAAAAAATTTTTTTAATGGAAGAAAATTAATTTCCAGTTCCGAATTTCATTCCAGTTATCTGGTTTTCTGATTTCCGGATAAGAGGTTCTGCACTGTATGCCCCATGCATGTGTGTACAATGTATGTATATCCCATGTTTGCACGTACGATGTATGAATTTTCCATGGATGCATAAAAGATTTATTTATGAACAATATATCTGTATATGTATACAGATATATGTATGTACAATATCAGGGTGGCCACTCAAATCAGGTTTCAAATTTCCTTGATTTTTCCAGGTAAATATCCTAAAATTTCCAGGTCAATGTGCTTTTTCCCCCGCAAAGTTTAGGATGGGTACAAGAAAAGTGTCAATATTACAAAGTATTTTATTTAAAATATTATTTTTTTAATGTTATATTATCATCTTTGACTCAATGGATAGAGTGCTAACCAGGTCACCTTTTGGGAATGAGGTGATCTGGAAAGGTTCTCTATTCTTTAAGAAACCATGGGAGTTTGACAGGGTTATAATGAACCAAATTTTGGTGCAAGCGAAGTATTACTAATTTGATGTTTGGCAACAAATTTTCGTCTAAAAGTGGGTATAACAGTTGGTAAAATAATTTTAATTAAGAAAATTAGAAAATAATTTAAATTAGTGAAATTAAGAAAAATCAAAGAAAAAATTCCAGCTTTTCTTTAAAAAATCCCTGATTTTTCCAGGTTTCTGTCCAAATTTCCCTGATTTTTCCAATATAAAAAAATTCCCTGATAATTCCAGGTTCTCAAGGTTTTCCAGGAGGCTGGCGACCCTGATTATATGCATGTTTAACGCATGTAAATATATACACAATATATTTATGTTCAATGAATGTATCCAAATATGCATAATACTTTTGTGTACAGTTTTAAGTACATATACACATACATACATTTGACATGCATATATCGTACAGATGTATATATATATCGTACAGAGATGTACATTCGTGTACAATGTATGTTCATGCATTGAACATACGTATATACACTGCATTTATACATATGTACATAGAATAATGATACATAAATCGTAAATACGTGAGCGTATGTACAGATGTACAATACAAATGTCTAAATATATGTATAATACAGTGCAGAACCCGTTATCCGGAAATCAGAAAACCGGAAAACCAAAAAACCGGAACGAAATTCGATAAATTGTCCCGCCATTTTTCAAAAAAAATACTTTTTTTCCTCAGAAGATTTCAGGATTTTACGTTCTTTTTTGAAAGATGTTTACCTTACCATCATTTTTTTAAATAATCATTAGTGTATTACTTCATTGTTTTTTCTTCTTTTTAAGATTATTTCCAAACATTTTTTTTTTAGTTGGGTTAAACAATAAAAAAACGGCTTTTTGTAGCGATTCAGAAAACCGGAAAAATCAGTTATCCGGAATAGCGATGGTCCCGATCGTTCCGGATAATCGGTTCCCTACTGTACAATAAACAACGTGTATATAAGTTAGGTGTAAAAACCACTGATAACGATTCAAGCAAGTTAAATGATAAAAATCAAACAATATTTAAATTATTTTTCAGCTTTCATTGTTCTATATCCTTTTTAAATTTTTTGAATAAAAATAATTTTCAAATATTTGACACTACAAATAAATTTCTTTATATAACATAATGAAAGCATAATTCCTAGAAATTTTTAGAAGGCAAAAAAAATGCTTAATTTTAAATATGGAAAAAAAACATAAAGGAATTTAAAATAAGATTGTTTGCTCTAAAAAAAACAATAAGAGATTAAGTTTTATATGTTTTAGAACACTTTTTAAAACAAACTTTAATAACTGGTATAATTTTTCCTTAATTATAGTAATCACAATTACTTGTAATCACGATTACGTGTAATCTTATATTTTGATTACTTGTAATCATAATTACCCGTAATCGTTTTGTTGTGATTACTTGGAACAACGATTACTAACGAGTGGTAATAAAAATTTAGGGAATTGCAATCAAGATTACAAGTAATTGATTACTGTAATCAATTATTGTAATCATAATTACAGCTGTAAACAAAATTATAAAAAATTTGTTAATACGATTACAAGCAATTGATTACTGTAATCGACTATTGTAATACCGATTACAGCTGCAATCAACTATTGTAATACCGATTACAGCTGTAATCATGATTACACCTGCAATCAAAATTATGTTATCTTGTAATCATTATTACAAGTAATTGATTACTGTAATTGAAAATCGTAATCAATTACAATTTTGGCCAACTCTGTCTTACATTTCTCTTAGTGTGATAAATCTTTTAAAAATAAAACGCCTTCAAAATATAAAATAAGAAACATTCTTATGCAAGTAGAAAAACAGAATAAAATTTATTACACATAAAATTGTGCTTTTTAATTGCATTAAATAAAAAACAAATAAAATCCCTATACAATTCTATAAATTAATACTTACATAGCGATGTTGTTCATTAGGGAATTCAATAATCTCGAAAAAATAAAAATAATTAGGAATATTGGATCATATAGATTTATAATACAACGTGACATAGAAGCGAAGATCACCTGTAATTCTGTTCAGAATTATTTAACTTTATTTCAGCATGTGAAAATATTTAACAAGAAAACAATAAATATTCGGAAGTGACGAAACGGATGAAGATTAATATCAGAGCTGTTGCCAACTTCAAGAAAGTACTGAATTAGATCTTATTAGATATTTATATTTAAATCAAAGGAAATTAATTTGAGAAACCCTGGTGGCAACGAAAAAAAAAGGATAGAAACTGTTACAGTCACTCGAAAAAATAGCTAAGCACCGTGATCCCTTCAAAATTAAATTAGTGCTCGACTCAGACCGTCGCCAATAGCCCATTGTGCAGCTCTGGTGCGACGTAAATTAACTACAACAACAACAACAACAAAATTAAATTGAAAACGGAAAACGACAAAATGAATAGAGTGATTCCTCAAGCCTCGACTCTCGCTGCCCTGTCATGGCGCAGTATTTTTTTTTTTTTTAAATGTGTGACGCGTCCGATGAAAAAACAAACACCCCATGCCCAACATGGGCCAGCAAAAATGACAAAAGAAAAACTGAGTGCCTTTGCAGAAGCCATTTCGAACAAAAATAGAAGACAGTGTGCGTGCCCTAGCGGTCAACACCCAAACGCCCAACGTTGGCCTCGTATGCATTTTAAAAAATTAAATCACTTTGACATAAAGTTAAATGACGATGGCTTGTCGGCAGAGGAGACAAGTTTTTTGACTGGAGCGCATCCATTGACTAGACAATGCTCATGGAACATATACATGATCTAGCAATGCGTGCGGTGCGGAATCTCCACCATCTCTTCCACACAAATCGGGCAGGTGTTGGGTGGGGCGTAGTACCACTGCTCAAAAGGTAACGCGAAGAGACAATTGAGAATTTCACTGTCTAGGCGAATCACCAATGCCTCTGTCATGAGATAGCCTTTTGCAAACCAGTGCACTACAATAATTCAAATCCGTCTCATACCAAATACATTAAAGGTCCGGTAAGAAGGGCCGGGATAGCCTGGTCGGTAGGGCACTGGGCCCTTATCCAAGAGGTCGTGGGTTCGATCCTCGCCGGCCGAAGACTCCCCGTGTAGTAAATGGTGACTGATGCACGTTAAATCTGTCGAGTCTCAAAGTCCTCCATGTTCCCACAACAAATCAATACCTCTGGGGGTACTGATCCAGGAGTTTCCTTGTCTT
>NC_092214.1:7341730-7423389 GCF_043381705.1 Parasteatoda tepidariorum
ACCCATCCATATCACACCTGATGCGCTTCCAAGGAGTCATGCGAAAAATATACGCCAGATGCACTTTTAGGATGTCGTATGACAGGACATTAGATCATAATCACCGGATGTGCTTCCAGGAAGTCGTGCGACAGAACACATTCATCAGATACACTTTCAGGATGTAATGTGGCAGGACATCCGATCGAAACAACATAATCACCGGATCCAGAGGATGGGGACAGCATCACCCAACCCTCGATATCAAATCCATAGAGTGCCAACACTTTCGAAACTTTCCTAGCATGGGGTTAAACTGAAATCATTCGACAGGCCATCCCCCAAGTTCTTGAAAGCGTGACAGAATCACAGGGGCGAGGCTTTTTGGAATCGTGATTGAATTCCAGAGGGTTTTGAAATCGTTGAGACGTGTGTTTCGGTTGTGGATCATTTAAAAAGCTGTTGAAATGGTGTGTCTGAGGTCCTGGGGCCTGCAAGATGAATTGGATGGAGATGTCCTGGTTCCTGCGTTGGGGTGGTATCACTGTGATGACGAATCATTTGTAAAATGGGTCTGAAGAAAATGTGTCGAGAGCTGAAATTGTCGAGACTCGACACTCAGCTTCAAGAGATTTTTTCAAAGCCAATGATATCGCCAATGATGCCAAGAAAATAAACGCCAAATTGCAACGATACCAAATGACGACGACAACCAAAAAGTTGCGTTTCAAAAAAATCAAATTTTGTCTCGAGACAAGTTTTGCTCGACCCAACTCTCGCCCCAAGAGAAAAAAAAGAATTTCCATTCTTGGTATTAAGGTTGATCAATTAACCTTACCCGATTCTTGTCCAAATCTGTTCCATTTCAATAACATCATTTTTCATAAAATAATAAACATTTTCTTTTAAAAACGGATCCATTTTATATTTTCAACGATAAAAAAAAAACAATCACATTCAAAACACTTCAACCCAACTCTACGAGATCAACTCTGGAAATATGTACCATTTCAATCTTCATCATTTTTTATAAATAATATACATTTTTATAAAATAGAATAAATTTTTTATAAAGTCTTATCATTTTTTATAAAACAATATACAATATTCTTTTAAAAACGCCAATTTTTATTTTATGCGATGAAAAACGGAACAATCCCATTCAAACACTCCAACCCAACTCTATGAGACCCCCCTGGATGTCAGACACGCTAGATACAAACGTGTGACATTTTAAAAAGATCAACTACAAGTGGAAAAAAATCATATTCCCAGGGCCAGAACCCGACCTCTAAGAGCCATCGATACGGTTGGACACGGTAATGGTGAGATAGCACGATGACCATGGAACCCGAGGCCACATGAATGTCACCGCTAATGAAATGGTTACCGGTGGATCTCTGCTCTCGTTCCAACTCTGCAATTTTACGCTTCAGCGTTTCATTTTCTCGTTTCAGTGCGTCGATGGTTGCATAGACCGCATCCATCCGCCTTGTTTTTGGGTCACGTGCTTTAAAACATGCATTTAAAAGACTTGTTGTTTATTGATCGTGCAGTAGACGTCCTTAATGCTTTGACGCCAAGAATTGCCCAATCCAATCTGATGTATCATCGCCTCGACGTGATTCTTAAAGGTGGCCAGAGTGGGTCAGACGCGCATGATATCGTTCTCTGTCCAATACACTTTGTATTCTCCAGCAGGATGCGGTTCGTAATGCCATCGCAAATAAGCGGGGCAGTCTCGAAGATCCGGCAAGGCACCCAGCACGCGAACCCGATATTTTCTCTCGCGGGACGACCAGTGGCCTTCCGTGTTCCAATCGATGACGACTTGATATCAAAGCTTTTGATGGATGTAGGCCATGGAGCCTTTCGGCCATAAAGAGACCATGGAAGGGGCGGCGCTCGTGCAACGGGCGATTGATGTAAAAATGTCCACCTCACCCCACGCACGGCTGCTGGGATCCAGAACATTGGGCTTTTTCACTGTATACGTAGTGGATGGTATTGGCCAAATGCAGGGTCATCCTGATCTCTTTCTGTCCTTTGCAATAGCGCTTGGTTTCGCGAGACACGTTGATGTGTTTCCAAGCTTAGAGGTAGGCGACTCGATGTCGCACAGCCACAATCATGTGGCGATGGGGTTTATGACGCTCCAAGGTATGGGACTGGGCAACCATCGCTCAAACACCAAAAGGACGACACGACCAGTGCAGTACGCAACACCCCGCTTTGCGACAGTTACTAGCGCAATGCCCTACCAACTTGGCCGGGCCATACACAGTTTTCGTGCGGATATTTAGCTTAAAGAAAACTCTCCCGGTTAGATCTATATAAAAGTCTTTCGGTCCGAGTTTGAACCTTATAGCTTAATACTAATATTTTTCTCTGTTATCATTCGAGTTTTAATTAAAGTTAATCTATTTTAGTGTAAAACACATAACAAAATCCTGTTTAAAAACACCAAAAATGCTTGCATAAAAATTACGTGTATATTTACATATAACGTGTATATTATCCCGAATTTATTAATTTTTCCCATTAGTCGCTATTTCCCGAAGGAAAAAAAGTATTTTATATATAGAACCCTTTAAAATATCGAAAAACACATTAAAAAATATTAAATAAATAAACAAAAAAAATTAGAAAATTGCCCACGGCTGGGATTCAAACCCAGGTCATACTGGTCAACGGAAGTAACTAGCGCACAGCCCTGACAACTAGGCAACGCTATACACGGTGTTCCCACGAGCTTAAGGAGCACTCTTCCGGTTAGTCAAATTAAAAGGCTTATGGCCCATTGCGAACCCCCTAATTAGTCTATATATATTTACTTTGGTACGATTGTTTGGCACATTGAACACTATTTTCGGGCCGAGTTTCAAAATTATAGGTTAATATGAAAGGGATTTACGTGGCGCTAAAATAAGGAAAATGAGGAATAGCGCAAAAATGAGGAAATTTGAAGTCAAAATTCTGCATTACACCATGGACCATTATGGATGGGTGGTCTAATGTAAACAATAACAAGCGTCCTTAAACCGGAAGAAATTTAGAAAATTTCCGGTGTATCCAATTNAAAAATTTTGGAAAGTTAATATCTCATTGTGAATAATTCTTAAGGATTGCCATGTTTTGTATTTTATCCCTTATTTGGCTACATTTGAATAAAATGTCTCCAAAAATATCCTTAAAAATATCTTTTTAAGATAGCCTAATTAGAAAATATTCTAATGATTATAATGTTAATATGATAATGCTGAAGTTTAAAGGCTGAAAGAAAGAACTCGGTACAAGTGAAACACTGCAAAAGATATGATGCAATAATATGATGGCGCGTTTTTTCAATCTGTGGCGTAAAAATATATCGAAAGCAGTAACCCGGAAGTCTTGAAAGAGCAATTTTACCACTAGCGCCACCACCCTTAGCTTTACACGATCACCCATCCATATCACCTTAATATTGATCCATAATATTCAAATTGGAATACGTATTATATTACCGGGTACTAGTGTATCCTACCAGAGGAAATAATTATAGGCTTAAAAGGGACCTACAATGTGGCCCTAATAGGTTACTATGTATGTATATATATAATCGCATTAAAATGAGGAAATTCGAAGTCAATATCCTGTATTACAACATAGCCCTTTAGGTTCTTTTGACTTTAATTTTTTGCCACGCGTTTTCGGTCAATAAATCTATCAAGATGAGAAATGCCACTTGACTTGGAAGTGTTGTAGAGGATGTATTTAATTCCCTTAAGGTTTGGACGGACTCGGGTAAAGTGACCATTATTCTTTCCGCGAGTTTTTAGTCAATAAATCTATCAAGATGAGAAATGCCACGTGCATCTTTAAAAACTATTCCAATAGTCTTTGACTTCGTATGGGACCATTCATGCAGTGAATAATAAATCCATTGATAACGGTGAAAAAACCGAATGGAGAGACTGCCAATGTGTTTATACGTGACTAGGCGAAAGACTATGGTTTGTTCTTCGAATGAATGTGCGTCTCTCATCATCCTTTGGAATTGTCGGAATGAGTTTATCCTTTTTATCATATTCAGTCTCGCTTAATGAGTTTTTTTGCTTGGAGTGTTACTTCTGTCTCTTTTGTTTGTGCTGGCGCTCCTTCTGTTTGGTTCCTTGTGCTTGTGTCGAAGCCAATTTTACTTGTGCTGCTCGAACATTAGAGTTTTCAATCTTGTTTGAGAAGCTTTTACTGCTTCAAGGACGACTAGAGTTTTCAATCTTGTTTGAATGAGCATAGGAGTTTTCAACTTTACTTGAGAGACCATTGGAGTTTTCACCCTTGCTGGTGGTTCGTTTGTCCACCAGCTTTTAGCCAACAAACTGTTAACAAAAGCTTTGACATTTTTTTGACACTTTTACCACAATGAATAAAGTAACCTCCCAATATACTCGTTTTGTGATTTTTTTATTTTGATTAATTATTTTTTTTGTATTTTTCAGATTTGAAGGGAGGAAATGATACCTATGAAAAAGAGTGTAGCAATTTTTTATACCGATAGATGGCGGTCAAATTGGTTTATTGAATGTGATGTTATGTAAGTAACATTAGAGATTGTATGGAATCCGATCACTACAATCGACCATCCGGTCACAATTATTAATTTGTATTATGTGTTTATTTGTAACATGACTATGCCGTTTAATGGAATGGATATGTTTCATGGAATACACTAACTAATCGGAACTCAACCCGCCTTCCTCAAAACAACGTAGAAAGTATATCAAGAATTAATAGATCCCAGAAAGTTAGAGAAAAAAGCGGAATTTCAAAGACTGGAGAACACTCTGGAATTAAAGGCAACGACGCCATGGCGCTACGATGAATACATCAGAAAGTTCTTCTGAAAATGCGGAATACGGCCAAATGCCTTAACTAAACACTTGAGCATTGGTACACAGACTATCCATGTGGCAATGATGTTCATGAGAGGCAAAATACCTAGCGTTTAGGTCCTTAAAATTTCAGCACTCGCGCATCCCCACTTTTCAACATCCACGTAAGGAGTGCCAATTTTTTTCACATGTCCTCTCATGTTTTCTCAAATTGAATGGCCGACACATTTTCTGTGGAGAGGTACACTTCAAAAATTGCACTCATCAAATCTTGTTGATCGAGGGCCGATTCACGAGGCCTGGGAAAAAAGCTAGTCAATGCGCATCGTGATATACATGATTTGCATTTTGAATGTTCTTGTTGAAGGCCAGAGGTTTCACGTTGCACTTGATGCATGGAGATGACGGCCTTTTCTCCAACCTGGAAAATGTCATCCAACATGAAACCATGCATTTTCACAACTCCGCAAATGTAGTTTTCTGTGGTAGAAGTGACTTTAAGAGGGCTTTTAGAAATGATATGATCTGACTGGTTGCTCTTTTTATAGGGATCGGGCAGGATATAACATATCCTGTCGTGAGATTCCACATCTCTTTATAAGATGACGAGTTTTTTCAAGAATGTTCTGGTGCTAAAAGTTTTTATTTTTTATTATACCATCTTTGTCAGATTTGTAATTCAAAATCAGAAGTTAATCAGGCATCCTAAAGTCCTGAAAATCGAAAAATCTAAGGTTATCGACACGAAAAAATGGGTCCCTTATCATCGAGGCCTGAATTAGTCTAATTGCGGATCGGGGCAAAAACTTTTTTCGGGGGCCCCTCTGCTTCAATTCCTCGGTAATGAAGAACCAAAATTTATGGAGGTATTTAAATTTTTCTCCTAATTATAGATATATAACAAGAAAATTGACTAGAACCTTAAATAGCCATTAAGGCCCCTCTCATCTCCAATCGTCAGACGAAATACCGTTCTGTCCATTTTATTGATGTTCTGACAATTCCATGTCCATCATGCAAAGGCAGTTTCCGAAATGCAGTTATCCGGTTTTTAACTTTGTCATCTTATCTGCGAGAAATTCATATCCTTACTGACATTAGAGTGGAATTCAGCTGAATTATCGCAATTGCGTAGCTCAATTAACACAATCAGAAGCCCGTATTTTTGTAAAAATAGCGTATTTTTCGATATGTAAAAATACAAGCTTTTGACTGGCCGAATTTGTCCATCGTACTTGAGGAAATTTAGCTGAATTCCGTTTAAGTGAAGGTAAATAAATGCGTGTTCGTTAATACATGATATCCAAACGTTTAATAAAATAACATTTAATAATAAATTTCAACATAACGACATACAAACAAAACTGGGAGTCTAGAACGAAAAACCGTTAATGTAGATATACAAAACATCTCGATCAGAACTGTCAGAATGTAACGGTTGATGAGAAGTGAAAGTTATAGTAGTGCTTACTTACTAGGTAGAAGTTTTTAACATTCGCTCGCATCGCTACCTTGTAACATGCACTGGAAACGGAACTGATGGGGTCGGCAGGATTCAACATTCCAGTGAACACCCTCAGAAACTTAATTATTTTTCTTCCTGCCCGTCTCGCAGCTGTCTGCTCTGCGAGAGGAGGTTATAATAGCTTTTGAGGAGGCTATATGCTATTTTTATAACTGTTGTGAGTTTGCTACAGATACTCATGACTCTTAGGACAAGTTTAACTTATATAAAGCTAGCGTTGTCTATGTTTATTCTGAGAATGGCGTAAAACGTCAATATGGAGAAAAGCAACAGTTCTGTGAAAATGAAAAGCGTTTGTGGTCAAATTTTCAATATTTAAAATTTCGCGCTAAATTTCACGCTGCATTACTTGGGTTCATAGAAATTTGCGCCCCGCAGTGGACTGATCGTTAAGACATGGTTCCCAGCAGATCACCGAAGTCAAGCATCACTGGCTGCGGTTAGTGTGCGGGTGGGTGACCACTTGGATCAGCCTGCGTAGGGACCGAGGGTGTGCGGTATTGGTCCTCGTTAGACTGTTCTACCGTAAAGTGCTCGACTTCGCGTGCAGGTCGTCGGGCTACCGAAGCGGGGGTGCCATCCCCTCCGCAGAGGATCAAAATTGTGATGGCATGTCTTCGGATCATCCTCAGAGTTGTTTCCTAGACCGTCGCCAATAGCCCATTGTGCAGCTCTAGTGCGACGTAAATGAACAACAACAACATAGACATTTGCAAAACCTGAGAAAAAGTTTAATAACTTTTAAACTATTTAAGTTATTTGTCTGTTCTAAAGCTCAGATAATTCTTCACTACAAGATAATATATAAAGTTTAAAATTATCGCTTTGCTTCAAGCGTAAGGCACTTAAATTGTAGCCTTTTTTTTAAATTTTCCTTGGCGACAGAGCTTCGAAAAGCCTTGAAAATCCTATTTCCGATGACGGTGCTGATTCGTAGGGTTAATGTAATAAAACTGAAGAGGCTGCTTAAACAGTTTCTGCTGATGTTGCCAACAAAATTTTATAAGATTTGTAAGGTTTAAAGGGAAGCTTAAAAGACCTGGAATTCAAAAACAAGCAAGGCTTGAAACAGAAACTTCATCAAAAACTTTGTTTACATTGCAAATTCCCGAACATTTTCGTTATAAACACCTCGCTGACTTTGATTTATGATTTTATTAAGAATGATTGCAAAAACTAATAAACTGAGAAGAATTTTGTTTTATTTCTATAAAAGTTTCAATAAAATAAGCTTATTTAATTCAAACTGAAAAAAAACAAACAACAAACTTTGGAGATATTGACATACTTATTTACAGATAATATTTATTAGATTTAGATTTTTATTGTTTTAAAATGAGAACTTTTAACTGACGTGTTGAATTTAATGTGCCTTCTGCTTTTTGTGTGAGATTTTTAAAAACCGAATTTCTTTCGAGTTCTTTTTATAAGTTTTAATTTAATTATATTTATTGTTTGTTGTTAAAAGTGGAATAAGCAGACCAGTAATATGTTATTTCTATGAATTGAATGAAATAAGTATGCTGTTACAATAGGTTTTAACTTTGCTATTTGTGAGGTAAGCAAGTTTCTAGTTCTAAATTATTTAAAATAGTTTGTAAAATTTTTTTAAATAAAACTTCATAAATTCATTTTTAATTTCTGAAATATATTCAGATTATTTGATGTGAGGAAAATAAAACTAATATTTTTCTACTGAAGCCAGCATGTCTAGATTTCTCTTTCTATCAAAAAATATAACTTAAAATTTTGTTTAAATGTATTTTTAGAAAATTTTGTGATTTGCTATTAAAGTCTTGATTGAATAAATATGATTTACAGTGATCTTCGTTGCCGTTACATTTAAATAAATTAAACACATGTTCAAAATATTTGATAATAATATGATGTGTGTGCAAAATATAAAAATATTTTGGCATATAATTGTCAATTCATCTGTCAATACTGTGAGATGTCATTCTTGAAAATAATTATATTTCACAAAATAGAAGTTGACAAGTTTGATATATGTATAGTGTTTGCATTTTTTATAACTCTTTTTATTATGTAGAATTAAATTAAGTTATGAATCTAATTTACCTTAATTTGAAGTTGTTATAATATAGAAAATTTTAAACCAAGTACAGTTGGAAACGAAAATTTCTATGACCCTTCTACTTGTTATTTTTTAAGATAAATTGCAATATATGTTGGAAGTCTTAGAATTCTTATTCTGAAAAATTTGCCACTATGACACTGGTGCTAATTAAATTTTACCCAGAAATGCTCTTGACATATCTGTGGGTAAGTTAAGCTGTGATTTTATTTGTCTTCATCAAACTGTGATAAATAAGGACAGGTTGGTACCTGTAAATCATTCCAGGAGGAAAAAAAAAAAGCAAATAACATGGGGGAAACTTTTTTTTTATTTGCTCAAAGCTATTTTTAGTTGTTCTAAGACCCATGTAAGCAGCAATACTTATATCCATCTTATTTTATTACTTGTGGATGAATCTTTAAAATATAACTTTCGATTCCATGTCTTTATTTTTCTGAGAAGCATTTTTTATTTTGCTGATAATTATATTTGTTCTGAACAAAAAAGTAATTTTTTATCATTTTCAGAAATGAAATTTTTATTCAGATTTTCAAGTATTATATAGAAGCTACATTTCAAATTATAGTTGTGAAAAATCATTGAAAAGCAGATGTATTCCCTTTTTGAAGTGCGCAAAATTTTAGCTGTATCTAATCCTGGAGGTGGAAAAGATGTGGAAATTATTTTAACTGCTTATACAGAAAATAAAGAAAGTAGCTCATTAGCTTTGGTTTGTAGCAATGGTAAACAGAATTTTTTTTTATCTAAAGTTATTTTTTCGATAATGCTTAAATGTTTATTTAATAAAGAAAACGAAGGAAATAGAAATAAAAATATGACCACTGAAGCCGACGTCTTCAGGGGGTACCGGCCTCGGTAACCATAACAACAAAACCATTTCTAATTGAGGGAGAAGCAAATGCTTAAATTAACTCCCTCAGTACCCCTATGGTTTTGTATAGAAGTCCAGGGAAAAAAAAACATGCAATGCAAATAACAAATTAAGAAGAGATACTCAAACAAAATCATCAGAAAAATAAAAACTCACATAGTCACAGGTCAAACATCGATAGGTGACCTGTGACTATGTGAGTTTTTATTTTTCTGATGATTTTGTTTGAGTATCTCTTCTTAATTTGTTATTTGTATTGCATGCTTTTTTCCCTGGACTTCTATACAAAACCATCGGGGTACTGAGGGAGTTAATTTAAGCATTTGCTTCTCCCTCAATTTGAAATGGTTTTGTTTTTATGGCTACCGAGGCCGGTACCCCCTGAAGACGTTGGCTTCGGTGGTCATATTTTTATTTTCTTCGTTTTCTTTATTGTTACTTTTTTCTGAAATTTCTGCTGCTTTTTAGCGCATTTTTTTCAAAGAAGTTTTTTTCATTTTGAATTAAAAATATTTGTGTTTTCTTTTAGTAAATGTTTATTTATTTGGTCACTACATAATAGTTCTTGTTTTTATATTTTCCTGCATGTATCCTCTATGACAAGAATACATTTATTTCTTATATTATCCAATTTAAATACAAATATTTATTCTCTAAATAATTACTATTACAACTAGCTTAGAATAATGCTAATAATTTTTGTTTATATTGGTTACTAATATTTATTATTTGCAAAAATTATTTAGGGAACTGTGTTCTTTAAGTTGATATTTTTCATTATACTTAAGTTATTTCTTATTTCCTAATAATATCTGATATTTCTAACTGAAATATTTTCTTGTAAATTAAGAACTGTTATCCTGTAGTCTGTTGTTTTATTAGTTTTACTCAATAATCAAGAAACTCTTTTTTGTAAATTTGTTCAATTTTGTTTTTCAAATTGATTTAGATTTCAGTGGCTAAAAAGTTCTTTCCTCTGAAATGCTAACTAAAACATAAAACTTGATATACAGTGGAAAGTCGCGTATCCGGAATCGGCGGGACTTTCCGAAGTCCGGATAATCGATTTTTCCGTATAATAGACCCCCAAGGTAAACAGAGATTAAAATGATCTGAATCTAAGAAGCAGAAATTAAATAACATTATTTTTCGGGCAATAATGTTTTAGTATTAGAATGATATCTAATCAATCAAAAACAAAATATTTTAAAAAAATAATTATTGTTATTATAAAAATAAATATAGGAAACTAAAAAAATTTACAGTTATGAAAATATTAATTGCTCTCTCCGCCATTTTGAACTAGAACGTTTCAAGCAAGAAGGGGAATTCCCGTCATTCATTCATTAAGGTGGGTAGGTGAAGAAGCAAAATTCATTTCCTTCTTGCCATTCAAGTTGAAGGGGGGGAAGTGACAAGTTCTTATTTTCTCTCCTGTCATTGGCTATCAATCAAGCATAAAGGCGTGGCATGCTGATTGGGTTCTCTTTATTTTTTCTTGTGTGACTAAAGGGGATTCCCCCTCCACTTAAACATTATTTGAAAGTTTNCTTCTTTCCCTAACACTTTATCAAAAAGGTTCCAGGAAATGCCTCTTTTACTAGCCAGCTGCACAGGAAAGAAGGGGGGAGGGGACTCAATTGTGCTCTTTTGAAAACAAATCTCCCCCCCCTTTCCTGCATTCCTGAGGAGGAGCGTTACTAACGGTACGGTCTTGGTAGATCTTCTGTTCTTTTTTCTGTTGATTTATGGGTTTAATGCATAGATAACTAGAAGCTAAGAAAGGAAAAAACCTGTCAAAATACCTTTTTTTTTTTTTTAAGAGAGTGGGGAAGATGGAGAAATGTTTGTTTATTTTGATTGTTAAAAAGTGTCCGGGAAATTGACCCTTCCGGAAAAGGGACGTCCGGATATGGGACGTTACACTGTATATTCTTTNAAATTGATTTAGATTTCAGTGGCTAAAAAATTCTTTCCTCTGAAATGCTAACTAAAACATAAAACTTGATATATATAAAATCAGAAAATATGTGTAGTGCCTTTACGCCAATGTTTCAAGATTTTCTTTTTCTCACCAACATTAGTGATAATAACTTCCAAAATGAGGTTTAGATTGTACTTGTGCATTCAGATAAGAGTGATGTTATGATCAAGAGATTGGGAATGGAGTTTAAATTGATACACATGCCCAAAATCATAATCCACGCTTATTTAAAGGTTGCCTGGAAATTCACCATACTGATGTTTTTTTTTTTAAGGTTAAAGAATTGCCTTTTTTTCTATCTACCTCTAGTACGCACATAAATTAAGAATGTCCAAATTAATTTTAAAGTGTTGCTCAGAATGGCTTTGAAGTAATCCGTAATATGTCGGATCTCTTATTGCGAGATTAATTTTTTATTGTTCTGCATATTACTTTATATTACTTTATTCTTATAAAACTTTCAGCAGAGATATAACAAAATATGTTTAGTGTCGTAAAATAATAGTTTGGTATTATCTCACTATAAGTTTGACCTGTTTAATGGACATTTATTTTTTTAATAGTTGAGTTTTAGTTTTGCTGTTTTAATGCCACTGCTCAGTATATGTTTGCCCGGTTTATCCTAGACTGATGTTTTCTTAAGATTAAATTCCATCGTCTAATATGCCCTACACTGTTGCTCAAAATTAACTGCAATACAAGTGTGCTTTTAATTTCCTAGAGTTGTAATATTTCATAGCATTTTCAGCATCGAGTGCAGACGCATAGCAAAACAGTTGCCTGAGACTTACATTTGATATACATCTGCAGTTATTTATGAAATGAATGTTTTGTGTTAAAAAATGACCTTAATGCAAGTAAACTTCGAATTTAATGGGATTGCAATATTGTTTCCGTTTTCAAAGTATGATAAAAGCAGCGCCACCAAAAATTTGCCAAAAGGGTGTGGCGAGAAAAAAAACCCTGCCAAACACTGATAACAAATCAGTTCCATAAAATCTTTGTTACAAAGTTATATGCGTGTAAAGTTGCTCATAACTTTTACTTTTTATCATTGTTGCGTGTTTATTTTTAATAAGCCACCTTTGCTACTACAATTTCACAGTCTGAAATTTCGTAAGTATAGTTTCAGATGTAGACACCTGTAACCAAATTTAATTTAAACTGAATATGATAGGATAAAACAGATCTGAAAATTGGTTCACTTATTGAGGATTTTTTTATGATTTCATATTTTACTCCTTTTAAAAGAAAATATTTTTATTAATCATACATTTTTACTTGTTGACACATTTGTCCCTTATTTTATATTTTGGTTTCTTCGAAATAATCATTTTCAGCTTAAATTATGTTTATCAATTCTTTTTGCTTAATGAAGAAATTTATGATAAATATAAATAAACAGTTATGAAAAATGTTTATGCCCTGAATATTTAAAATATAAAACTTTGTTACTTGTTTTAGAAAAATAATTACCATTTTTCAATGCTATATAGGTTACATATTATTTCGCTATGTTTGTAATAAATGGGACTCTCCTCTCATGCGCCAGCTTTGTTGGTTTAATAATCCTGGAAAAGTAATAAAAGCTTTATGTTTTGATCCTTCTGGCTTGTGGCTACTTATTGTTACTCAAGATGCATCACTTTATATTTTGCCAGCATTTTCATTTTTTGTAAGTATTATTGAATATTTGATATTTTTAAAACTCCTAAGTTAGATACTGGAGTTAGATGAAATTAATGAAACACTTCTAAACTAAATTATTTTTCATATTTCTCAAGAAATATATCAAGAATTATTTTGTAACTTTAGAAGTGATTAGGTCATGCGATTTCTCATACATATCAATAAAGTTCCGAGATTTGAGGGACCAGCAATAAATTACAAATAAAGAAGAGTGGTTTTGAACACCCTATGCCAAAACATTTAACAATGAGATTATAACTTGTATCAGTTACTTTGGTTATCTTATGCATAAAATTTCTTAAACCAAGTTTAAGTATTTATTGAGATATGGACATTTATATTGAAAAAACTAATTCTTTTGCCTCACGTTTTCTTTCTATAACTGTAGAAACATTTAATAACGTTAAACAAAATTCTTGTAGTAGTTTTTAATTATCAAAAATATCATTTTGAAATGTAAAAAAAAATTGTGCAAGATATGAGCATTTAAAGTATTTTTTCATTCTGCGTATGAAGGCACGCTAATTTTTTTAAAATTCTTGTTATGAATTTTATTTGATAACTTATGAAAAAGGTACAATTTGAATATCTTGAAATTATAAAAAGTTTTTGGAAATTTTTTCAGCATTTTTTGTACTTTTTAAAGAAAGCTTTAAATGATTAGGTATTTTCCACAAATTTCATTTCATATTATGTAACAAAATTTAATAACAAATGATAATAGCCTACATTGAGTGTTCGTAAAGAAAATATAATGGTATAAGGAAAGAAAACATGTGAAATTAAACATATTTTAATAGGGGATGATCCTATATAATGCTGTTGTCATTTTTAATAAATATTGTTTAATGGTACAAAATAAAATTTGTGAAAAAACCTTCCATTCACAACTTTCTTTTCAAAAAACTACTTCTGAAAGTGTTAGAAACTGCTTTAATTTTATAGATATTCAAATTGTATTTTTTCATGAGTTACCAAATATGATTCCGAACAAAATTTTGAATTTTTTTCTTAATTTTTCCATGTGTGCTCAGATTGAAAGGATTACTTTAAATGCTCATATCTTGTGCAATTTTAAAATTTTTTTCTTCAGATTTTAAAACACTTTTGTTGTTAATTAAATTCTACTTTAAAAAATTTGTCCAGTTTTACAATTATATTAAGAAGACATAAGGCAAAAAATTAGTTTTTATAAAAATGTCCATGTCTTCATGAATGAGGCTAGGTTTATGAAAGTCTATGCAGCTATTGCATAGTTTAACCGAAGTAATTGATACAAGTTACAGTCTTATTACGAAAGGTTTTGGCATAGGGCGCTCAAAAACATTCCTTTTCATTCCTAATTAATTGCCGGTCTCAAACCTCGGAAAGTTTGACCTAAACATTTCTAAAGTTATTAAATAATTTTCTATGTATTTCTTGAGGAATATGAAAAAATTAGTTAGTTTAAAAGTGTTTCTATAATTTTGTCCAACCCCTGTATACTTTAATAAAAAAAATTTATTTCATTGTTCTAACTTTTCTATAAGTTTAAAGAAAAAGTATGATTTTCTAATGACATTCTATGAAATTGATACTTTCATACTGATACTTTTGATTATTGCCTTCTCTGTGCTTAAGTCTTTATACTGTGAGTTTGAAACTAACAACTGACTTCTTGTAAATGTCTTAACTGTTATACAAAAAGCCCTCCCAAAACTAGATTGGCGTACTTTACTTTATTGGTTTACATACTTTCATTGATTCACATATTTTATTGATTTAGGGTATATATTGTATATTTAGAGTGTATACTTGAGTTGGTGGAAATCAGTTTTGGGATACTTAGTACGAATGAAAATGTGTTCTCTTAAATAACTATACATTCATTAATACAGCAATTTCCAAATTAGGCTGCACAAAATTTGACAATTTTCCAAAATTATTAAACATAGTTTTAACAACAAATCTTAGTTTTTTTCATTACAGTTTTATTACTTTGTTACCTGTCTTCATTGCTTTTGGGCAGTTGTTGCATTTTCTCAAGTTCTTGCAATTTGTAACACACTTTTATTCACACACACAGCACATATTTGCAGTTCATTTTGTTTCAGCTACATGATTATTGAGTACTATGAGTACTATTTAAAATATAATGTGTGTTAATGTTGCATTTTTATCCCTTGTCTTCTAATGAGCTTTTCTAATAATAATAATAATAATTATAATAATAATAACATATATATATATATAAATATATTATTCATTTTTTGAATCTTCTATCTTCCATTATTGTTAGTTACTTTTATTGAGAATAAGAAGTTATTTTTTTACGATAGTAATTAATAATATAAATTTAAAGTTTTTTTATGAGTTATTATTTTTTGATATCTTTTTTAACAGTTTAGAAATGATGCCTTTACAGGTAATTTAGTTTTAATATGTATGATTTTTTTTATTTATTTGTACTTCATTTATTAAGGTATATGAATCTACAACTGGTTACATTTTAATTTGAAAAAAAAAAAAGACTTTTTTTAAGCATCAAGCTCAGATAAATGAATAAATTATTTTAGAATGGTTTATTAACTTTCTAGATGCAGTCCATATTTAATGAGGCCTTGATTTGTATTAAAAATGAAATGCTGTATTAATGCCTTTATTTTACTTTACTCCATCACAAATTTGAAAGAATGTATGCACATCTGAAATAATAAACTTATTTTTAAAAAAAGCATTTGATGTTTATACTTTAACTGTTGTTTAAGTATGATTTATTTTAAAAAAAATTGTTGCTTGAGTCCTTCATCATAAAATGTTTAATTATATTATTTTTTTGTTTCTAAGATGTTAATAATTGACAAAAAGGTAATGTTTTGAAATGGTATGATCAAAATTCTAAAATAAAATCACTACTTTGTATGTCTGGAATATAAACTTGTCCTTAATAAAGCGAAAATCTCTTGACAAATTTATGAAAAATGCATGAAAATTTAATAGTTTACGAATTTTTTTATTGTAAATTATTTCAAGAATGGTTTCAGATACAAATGTATATCATTTAAACAATTATTTACATGTCTCAGAAACGCAGATATCACACTGCTACTAACTTTTTGACTGATGAAATTTTGATGATAACATCACACTAAACTTAATATACTCTTTTCAAGAAATATATATTTAAAGATGTTAATAATTGAGGAAAATACTTTTGTTAAAAATCTAGATAATTATTTTGGCAGTTACGTGTTTGGCACTAAAATTTTTAATGTGATATCTTTTGAAAAGGTTTAGTTTCCTTTAAATATTAGATATCACGCATAAATATAACTTGACTGAATATAAAATTTCAAACATATTAGAATTTGTTACTAGTTAAAAAATAGTTACAGTTTATAGGTACTACTAAATTACGATTTTTAGTTATGTTTGGGAAATTAAATTGTAAATAGCAAAAGTTTGTTTAATGCATTGTTTATAGCAAAAAGATGTAAATGCATTCACTTCAAGTAGATGACAAAATTAAGGCATTCCATGGAATGTTGCACTTTTGAATCAAAGTTATAGGAGACATTGCTTTCCACTTTTATGCGAAAAACACTAAAATAGAAATTATATGGTAAAATATTGTTGCCCCTGTACCGAAAGTAAAGAAAAATATCAAATTTTGCTTGAATGCATTTACTCCATTGTAGTTTTTTTTCTTAAACGCTCTCATGGAATAAGTTTAGTTTTGTTGTCATATTCATGTTTTTCTCATTTTAGAATCCTGATACCAAGATATCTGCTAATTGGAAAGTGGATAATTTGACTGAAATAAAACTTCCTGGCAAAAGAGGTTTGTATTATATGTAAATATACAGTTTTCTTTTTTTTCTCTATCAGTACTAAATAGTATTTCAATAATTTCTTATTCTCCAGCGTCATTTACCTCGGTTCAGTGGTGGCAGACACATGCCGGAGAACATATTGCTATTATAGGCAGTGAGGTAGGTACTTTCATCTGGAAACACTTTCTAAGAACTATTTTAATACTTTACTACAAAGTATTTTTGTATTTAAATGTTTATTTGAAGGTATTAAATAAAATTATAATAAAACCTTTCATGAATTTAAAAAATTTACATGTCGAGACATTTAATTGAAGCAAAATTTTTTGCCTTAAACTTTGTTCATCTCTTCATCTTAAATGAACGTTCTTCTATGTGTATTTGCTACAAAGTGTGGAGCACTGATTAATTGCTCTAATTTTTGAAGAAAGCTTTAAGTGTTATTTTTCAATACTATGAATGGTATTTTTTAGTTGTATTTTAGTTTTTATTTTATATTGTATGTGTATTGTTTTTAGTATACTTAAAAGGGTGTTTACTTATGATTTGTTTCCTCATAACTCTTAACCTTTTTTCCAACAGAGAATTGCAACTGATTTAATAGTGGCTAAACTTTATTACTTAAATATAGGTGTACAATAATTAAAGTTATACATTTTCTTTAATAGCTTGGAGAAATTTCATTTGTGAATTTAGTTAATAAGAAAGAGGTTGGTGGTACTTATATAACCATTGGCATATCTGCACTTGATATTTTATATGATGAAAGTCATGATACTACTTACTTGTTGGTAAGTGTTTCATTTATTGTTTTAGTATATATTATGTCTTTTTTTTGCCAAGTTTTGGTAATTTTTGATTGACTTTTTCAAACCATAAAATTTTTGATATTTTATTTTGCATAAGATTTAATTTACTATAAAGTACATTTGGTTTGTAAATAGAGTGTATACTAAATTTCCTATGAATCTGTAACATATCAGAAAATTATGTTAAACTAAGTATCTTTTTGTTTGTTTCATGGGTTACAAACCTTTATTGTTTGTCTACTCTCTTCATCGTGCCTACCTTTATTAGTTTTTATGTAATTTATGAACTAGGTAAGATCTACTAAATGCTCTGCCTAGAAAATTTTAAAAAAAACTCCGATTAAAAAAATATATTCGATTAAAAAAATGTGAGCATGTTAAAAATCAGTGATAAAAATTGTTGTTTGATGAAAATATCTAAAACAATTACGGATAAAATACTAATTAAATTGTTTTTTTTAAACTTATAAATAATATGTTACTATAGTATTAATCCTTAGTTTTTTTTCCATTTTTTTGAAACTTGATTAGTTTCTGTATGTCAATATAGTTTTATGTTATGATGTTACTAACAACTACTATAAAGCACATGAATAACTTTTTGTTGAGGTTTTATTTATGACTTATTCATTTCCTTAAGATTACAGGATATAGTCAACAACAATGGCGCTTATTACTAGAGGAAAAGAAGTCAAATTTTTACTGGCCTTTTAGTTCTGATTCTGATGTTAGCAATATCAAGAAAGGAATGCCTGTTGCTGAGAGAATTTTACTTGCTGGTAAATTTATTTAATATTATATATAAGTGAAGGATTTTAATCAAGCATAAAAGAATAAAAAATTATGCCTTATAACTATGCTCATAAATGTTGAATTGAAATAAAAATCCTTGCTCATAAATGCATATTGTCTAATCAGTCCATTTTTGTCATACAGGCAAATACAACTTCTAATTATATTACAAATTTGCAAGTGGGCAAAAAAGTTTAATAAATAAATAAGTATATAACTACATGTTTTCCGTTTCTCCAGTTTTCCCTTAATTTCATATAGTATTGTGTTTTTAACATTAAACTTCAATCAAAATCTAAATATTTTTTTGATTTTTTTTAGTCAAATTATGTTGATTCTTTTTTCTATTCTTTTTTAGTGCAAACACTTTTGAGTTAAAGTGAAACTATTATACTTACTTTGTTCCTTTTCCAATTTACTCTTTAGGTGTTCTTAGCTTCTCTTTAAGAAGTTTTGGCCAAGGCTTTGTTTAATTAATTTAGCAATGCTGAAAATTGAGATGGATCATATTTAAAAATATCATACTGTAGTGATGTATTAATTATTGCTGTATTTTGCTTTTTTGAGCTGTATTGGAAAATAATGTTCATTCTAAATAAAATTTTTATCACTAAACTTAAATAAAAAATAACTTAAATGACCTTAAGATGTTTATAAGATGCCCTTTTTTATATTTTCAGATGAAAAAAATGGTGATCAGAGGCCTCACCGATTATCTAAATTTGAAAGTGGTACGTTTTTGACCCCTCAAGGGGGGGATGGCAGAAATCTTGTTTCAGCTTACAGTTCATCATCTTGCCTTCTTCAGGTAAATATTTTAATTATTTAATGTAGGTTTTATGTTTATCATATTATGCAAAACAAGGCAATGAAAAATATTGATTTTTCATACAGATATCTCATGCAAATTTTATTTTTGTTGGATTTTACAATCAGGAGTTTATTTTTTACTCTGGCTTTATTCTATACTTTTCCTTTATGATTTTTATTCTAAAAGACTTAGTAACACAAAACTGATATCTTGTTAGCATTTGATTTGATTTAAATACTTTAACATGAATGTGTTATCTTTAACAGAGAAACAATATTTCATTGTTCAATCAGTCCAGTCTTTAAAGAAATGTCCAGTCAAAGGTCACATATGAAGATGAGTTTCATGAATTTCACTCCTATTCTGAGATTTTTTTTTACTTAGAGTTGACTTGTGAGTTATGAATGTGATTTTGACTAGTATTGTATTTCAACTATGTCCGAAAGTGATTGGCTTAAGTATATTGTAACATGTTGACTAAATTTAAAGGCAATTTATTTTACTATCGGAAATTCATTATAATGGATAAATTAGATTTATTTTCCAATTAATCATAACTTCTCTTTGAAAACAACTTTGCTTTGCTTACATGGCTACTTTTTAAATGGCTTCATTCTATTTATACTAAAAGTGTTCAATTTCAAGGATGTTGAGGTAGAGAAAAGTTTTTTAGATAAGTGATCTTAAATGGTGGACTTATGTAGTGAACAATGAGCGAATTGTTTCAATCTTTGTTGCTTCAAATGCTTAACAATGGTTAAGAAATTCTCAATTTTCTTTTACATACATTTAATGGATTTTTCATTTTTATCACCATTTATTTAATTATGTATAGCTGAGTATTTTATCATAAGTAATGTTTCTTTTGTCTCATTTATGCTTTTTTTAAAAAAAATGCAAGTTTTTATTGTGGTGATTTTATAATTTTAGGCGGTTATACTTTTATTTTTGAAAACTTGAATGTAAACCAATATTTTTGTTGTCAAATAAAACTTTTTCCATGTTGTTTATTTGCGAGGAACTGCAGTGGACAGAAAATTGACTTTAGGTATTTAATTGTTTACTTTAGAAAAATTAAAATTGCAATATTTTTTTTTTGTAAATTTGACTCAACATAAAAAGTTCTTGTATATAGACCTTTTTGTCTAAAGCAATCATAAGTACTATTTAGAATTATCAAACTGATGTAAATTTGTTATTTTATTTTGCAACAATTTTTTAAAATAGAGGTATTTTAAAATGCACCCCGGAGCAGAAATTTCAAACAATTTCAGTTGAATCAATAAAATTTAAAAGAAGTCTCATTACAAAAAACTGCATTGATATTTTTTTAAAAGTATCTGAATAATTGAATCATTGACAATTTTGATGAAAAGGGAGAGAGAAATGCCATGTTAGATACAATGTTTTGTGTTTCCTAATATATTTCAAATGAACTGTTAAAAAGTCATTCCATAATATTTGATTGTAATAAATTTCCTCATAAAATTGTTGTTAATTAGGAAAAATTGGTTACACCTTTTACCAAGGAGCAGTTTGAGACTAAAATGATCTAAAAATAAAATTTTAAATTTTTTTAAGTTCACCCATTATAACTTTATTTGTATAACAGTATAACTTTAACAGTATAACTTTTATTTGTAGTTTTTACTTTATCATATTGCGACATCATAATCTCCTTGTTTTTTACTTCATTAAATTTTAGATTTTATTTACTTTATTGCCAATGTTTTCATTCAGAAGCTGTAGAAAAATCTTGATTTTCATATTTCTAATTTAGACATAAAAAAAAAACTAGTGCTGTCAAAGTACACAAAACAAAATTTGAGTTTTTGTTAAACTGAGTAAATTTTTTATTAGATTTTTTATAGTGTTTTAGTATTTAGAAAGATTAAACTTAGATAAATGTTTGCTATGAATCTCTGAAAATTGCTTTGTATGCTTTATAAATTTATAATACCATCATTTTTATGTAATTTTGGTCTCTGTGTTTAGGTCCTTGAAGGTGATTTGGATCAAATGCATCTATTTTCTTATAAAGTTCCTGCTGAGTGTGAAAGTATCGTGTTATCCGACAAATTTATTTTTGCAACCCTAAGAGATCAAACAGTTTCAAATCAACGTGTGTTTAAAATCATTTCAAGAAAGTTTTCTGAAATTTCTTCTGAAAATGCCAAAAAGGT
This sequence comes from Parasteatoda tepidariorum, assembly GCF_043381705.1. Taxonomy (NCBI): domain Eukaryota; kingdom Metazoa; phylum Arthropoda; class Arachnida; order Araneae; family Theridiidae; genus Parasteatoda; species Parasteatoda tepidariorum. The sequence goes on from NC_092214.1 coordinate 7,363,155, forward strand.
ATATTTTTAAAATTGAAATTAGGGGTAAAATAGTTTATGTATTTATATGTAAAATGATCTGTAAAATATTGCCTTTTATTTGGATTTGAGTTTTTAATTGCAAAAATATGAAAGCTTTTCTTTTTAAGTTTATCTCAATTAAAATGAGCTGAAATTAATTAGATTCTTTTCATTCTGTTACTTTAAACTTCTTCATTTCATACCAATTTTATCTTTTGAACAAAGTAAATATAGTTAAGTAAATATATTTTTAAGCTTGAACATCAAATAAAATTAGAATTATTTATTATTCATTAAGTTTATATTAAGTTAAATTTGTTAATTGATAAAAAAGGTTTTATTTGGAGAAAAATTGTTTTATGTGATTTGGAAAAAGGTACAGTCGAATTCCACTATAATTTTTTATCTGCAGGCTGAGAAATGAATCCACTATAAATGATGATTCACTATATCCAAATTCTTCTAAGAATATAAATTTAGCTTATGACAGTCATATTTTTGAAAATAGTAAGTGTGATATTTGCTTATAAATTATTTACTAATTAAAAAACTAATAAATAATTGTTATAAAGAAAAATTATTGCTTAAGAACTGAAACTTGATTTTTATTTTTATATTCTATGGAAGAAATTAGTAATTCTCCAGTGAATAGTTCAAGTAGAATGAGTAATTTAAGTAGAGTTCACCTATTTTCTATTCAAAAATTAAAAGAGAAACTAATATTTTCTTGTTCTTATATTGAGTAGAAAAAAGGAAAAGAAAAAATTGTTGAAAAAAAGGTTCTGGATATTTGCTGAAGATTTCACTCCAAAAATAGAAGGTGCTAAAATTTCAACTTCTTCTAAAATCAGGGTGAGGGAAAAAGATGAATGTGCTGTTTAAACTACTTAAAAAAGTAATGAGCATGAAAAAAAAAATTTTACTCAATAATGTAAGGTAATAAAATGTATGATTTGCAGTCTAAACTTGTGTAAAGTTTGGAAAGATGAAAAAAAAAAACAGTTAAGGAAATTAGTGTTAAGTGTAAATTAACTACCACTTTCTCAACTATTCACTATAACTAGGGCTGCAGGTTTGTCGCGGTGCGAATTTCCGCAAAATTGTAATCTTTTTTCCTAAAATCCGCGAATTTCTCAATATGTCTTGACTTGCGCGAAAATGGCTTAAAATTTGATTTTTTATTTATTATTTTTATTAAACAGAATTTTTTATTTTTCTGAACCTTAAATTGAACATGTAAAATTGATTAGATATTTAGGGGAGTGAATCAATAGCAAAATGACATGAAAATAGTTCAGAGATAAGAGATAATCACAATCTTGTCAACTAAGGTGGTCTTTCTACACTTAGGGAGGGTAATTACCTTCCTGAAGTCAGTAAGAGTACAAAAGAAATTGGAATCACAAAAGAAGGAAAATGTTATAAATCAAATCTTTGACAGAAAAATTGTTATACATGCTATTGCACTGGGCAATGAAATTTCTACTGCCTTTCTACATATCCAGTTAATTTTTCCTAGGCGGCTTCTTGTGATTTCTTAAATATGGATCAGTTTCTTAGATGAAGGGGGGGGAATAGTAGTTAGTAGGGACTTGTAACTAGTAGTTTGAATGTAGAATGTTTGAGTTTTCACAGCAATTACTTCTTACAAAGCAACGGTCAAGGAATTGCGCGTTGGTGAAGGAAAATTGATCGAGTTTTGGAAATCAAAGACCGAACGCTCCAAAATTGGCAAAAGTGGCAATTCGAAGTTTGTCGGTGCCTAAAAACAGCGTTGACGCAGAAAGATCGTTTTCTAAGTATAAAAATGTATTAAGTGATGAAAGACGAAGGATAAATGAGAATAATCTGACAATGTACAATACTTTGTACCAAAATTCTGTTCATTTAAATAAAAATATTAATATTGCTTGAAATTCAAAGAAATACTTTTGTTGTGTATTTTTAAGTTTTTTTTATTATTTGCGCAATTTCTGTCATTTGCATAATTTTTATAATAAATTTTTTTATGTTAAGAATTTGTGTAATTTTCAAAATTTCCCGCGATTTTTTCGTGAATTTGGGGTCTTTTTTTCCCGCAACAAACTTGCAGCCCTAACTATAATCATATGAAATAGATTTATTTGAATTTAGACAAGTCACTTAAAGAAGGAACTGAGTGTTCATGTCCCAGGTTCATTGCAGAAGGAATTGACTGTTAATCTTGAGTTTGATGTTGACTCTTACTAAATAAAGTGTAAACTTAAGTATCTGAGCCTCTTTAATCATAAAATCTGTATTAATCAAAGTGGATTTCTCTGTGTCTTTCTTAACTCAATTAGACTAGTGTTTACCGAATATTGCCACTAATATTAACGGTGTTGCATTCTTGAAATAATGCAAAAACAAAACCTTCTGTCCCTGAAAGAAATCATTAATTCTAATGTCTCCAGCTTTAAAGGCTTTCTAGAATGATAAATCTCATATTAATGAAACATTTTGATCAGAAATGTCATTTTATAATGATCAAAGTCAAGTTTATTATAAAAAAGCAGTATTTAATAAATACGTACTGTGAAAAGGGAATGTATGCCTTTTTCTTGTTTGAATGTATTCAGTTATATTTCTCTCTTTTTCTCTCAGTTGAAGATTTAGAGTTATTAATCCTTTTACTAAAAGAAGAATTCATTGATGATTTTGTGTACAAGCAAATAAAAGTTGTCTTGAACGAGAAATTTACCCTCTAAATATTATTACTCTGTTATGAACTAGTTTACCACTGAATAAAATGGAGAAAGCGTTTTATGTTGCATGAAAGCCACCAGCTTATATTTCAGATAAAACTGAAAATAACGTTCAGGCAGTTAAATGATATTACAGATTTTGTATAATTTTAAGACCACTAATGAAATAGTGTTGATTATATCAAATTCATACATTGTTATGGTGACAAAAACAATTTGTGTAAGGAAAAATTATATTTTTTATGTAATATATTTTATTACTAGAAGACCTATTACAAATATATAGGTTATAAAAAAACTAAAATTTTTATTTAATTTTTTTAATCTTTTTTCTTTAATTTTTAGAAAGAATCTCAGTGTGCAGAAATACAAAGCTTTGTCTTTAGTGATAAAATAATTGCTCTTTACAAATTATTAAACCATTCATCAAGGAAAAAAAGGGTTTCTTTTTCTGCTCAAGGTAATTCAAGTGAAAATCCTGATAATCTTGAAATATCTGAATCTGCCTCCAACTTCAATGTTGTAAATAAATCTTTCAATAATCTTGGTACAAGTCAAAGTATGCATACTTCTGATATTAAAACAAGAACATTAGAGGGATGTATTTTAATCCAGAAAGATTGTGTCTGGGAATGTAGACAAAAGTAAGTTCTGGATTAATTTTTATAAAATTTTCTTTGTTGTGCTTGCAGTGATTATTATTAATCTCTTCACATATGATTAGAGTTATTTAAATTTTTAAGCAAAGTTTGGCTTGAAAACAAAATTGTACAAGTATTTTTTTCCATTTAATGTTTCGTTTTTTTATGTTAATGTTTAAAAAATGAAATAGTGCTTTTGAAATTATGGAAGAAAACTTGTTTAAATGTAATTACAGTGTTAAAATACAAATATATGTTGATTTTATATTACTTGAGATGAATTTTGTGTAGCATTTTTTCTTATGATTCCATATTTTAACCGTTTTAATTTCTCTATTTAATTTGATAATTTATTTTTTAGTGTTTAAATTAAACATAATTAAAATTAAACATGTCAATTAAACCAAAAATATTTATTCATTTTATTCTTTGTTCAAGTAATTACCCGAAATCTTAACTTTTTGTCAGGTATTTAACTTTTAATATTTACGTATATTATATCTGTTGTGGGTTCACATAAGCGATATTTTATAGGAAAGCAGGAAATATTTTAGTTGTAAAAAATTAGCAACACATTACAAAAATATAGAAAAAAAAATCGATAAGTGAAAAGAAAAACGATGTCTGAAAGTAGTTATTCTTCCAATGTGTCTCCCTTTGTAAAATGTCCTCGTCCTGTAAATAGATATGCTCTTGTCTAAAACAACCTGTTTCTTCCTCTTGTGAGTCGTAGTCCAATATTGGTATAAAATTCAAAGTTCAACTTCGCAACATTAAGTGGCGTCTGTGTGATATTCAAGAGCCAAGCATAAAAAAGAAATGAAAGTAAGTGAAACTATCAAAAACTAATTAATATTTCACTTCATAAATGGAAGCATTAAGAAATAAAAGAAAGCCATTGCGTTAAGGATTTACTTTAACTGCCAATAATTTAGAAACAGAGTTATCGAATACGGAGGTTAAAATGGATCGCGTAAGTGGACTAATAAATTCGAAAGATAAAAAGATGTGCAAACTCAGATTTCTGAAAATTTATTAAAACTGGAAAATAGCGATGATTATGAAAAAGATTTTGAAGCCAATGAAGAATATAATTACAGATATGTGTACTTAAAACAAACTGTTAATCTTCGTTTGGCAAATAATGAACCAAGTTCACAAAATAGTGCGGAAATGAAGAGAAAATACAACCTTCCAATGTTAGAACTACAAAAATTTAATGGAGAAATGAAAAATTGGCTCGGATTTCGGGGACAGTTCCGTAAAATACACGAGGACAACACCATCGATGATGATGATAAATTTCAATATTTGGTTCAAGCAATGGTTCCCGGGTCACCAGCAAAAGAACTGGTAGATAGTTTTGCACCGTCAAACCAAAATTATCAAAAAGCAATTACTCAACTAAATTCAAGATTCGCAAGAGATGATCTGATGGTCGAAATCTATATTAGAGAATTGTTAAGATTAGTGTTGGCACAGGCCACAAAAAAAGGTCACATGCCATTGGCGACATTGTATGATAAATTTGAAACACACTTTCGAGCTCTGGAATCACTTGGTGTTAAAAGTGATATTTATGCCGCCATGCTTTACCCATTAGTAGAATCAGCTCTTCCAGAGGATCTTTTGAAGGCTTGGGAGAGATCTCGATCATCCGGAGAAACAAATGGCAGCACAGAAAATCTTACAAAATTATTGAAATTTCTCAGAATTGAAGTTGAAAGTGAGGAACGTCTACAAATAGCTCGTAGTGGATTCGGTAGCCAAGGAAGTTTTGATGTAGTTTTACCCACTGCCGCTTGTATATATTCTGGTGATTCGAGGAATAACACGAGTGATTTCAAAAAGTTTGAACGTATATGGTGTGACAAGGATTCACATAGCTTAGTGGAATGTTTCAAGTTAGACAATTTAAATTATAACGATAAAAAGACAGTTTTAAAAGAAAAAAGAGCATGTTTCCGTTGTTTGAAAATCGGCCATCGAGCACAACAATGCAAAAGTTCTGTTAAATGTTTAATTTGTAATAGAAGAAATTTGACAGTAATGTGTTGGAACATAAAAAATGGTGAAAACCAAGGTCAAACAAAGTCAAGTACTAAAGGAAAAAATGATGAAAATAGCAGTAGTTCTAAAACTCCTGTTAATCAACAAAAGGGTGAAATGTTGAAACACTCACAGTAAAGGTTGAGGGCATAGATAAAACAGATAGACTCGCAAGAGTTTTGGTTAATTCCGGTTCCCAAAGGTCATATATAAAAACAGAGGGGATAAAAAAGCTAAATTTGCCAATAGTTAGAGAAGAAACTTTAAACCATGCATTGTTTGGCGGAATAGAAACTGGTCAGGAAAAACACAGTGTCTATGATGTCAATATAAAATCCCTAGTTGGTCAACTCAAAATTACATGTCCAATGTTAGCCCAGACAAAGATATGCAATTTCGTACCGAGATTAATGAATCAAAACATTTATCCCATTCTACAGCAAAAATCAATTAATTTATCAGACGTTGGGGACAATCCTTTAGAAATTGAAGTGTTATTAGGTACGAATGTATTGCCTCAAATTCTCACAAGTAAAATTGAAAAATTGGATGAAAATATTATGGCTATTGAAACTCGGTTTGGGTGGACAATAATAGGTCAACAACATAGAGACGAAAAAACAAACACAATTTTATGCTTATTCTGCCAACCCAGCATTGAAGACCTTTGGAGCTTGGAGACTATTGGAATACGAGATCCAGCCGAAGCTAAAACAACAAAAATGATGAATGAAGAAATTTTTAGAATTTTTTGAACAAACTGTTCGCACAGATGAAAGTGGTAGATATGAGGTTAGTTTACCATGGAAGGATACTCATCATATCTTATGCAATAATCGCCAACATGCGAAAAGTAGACTGGTGATGCTAACAAAAAGATTAAAAAGAATTGGAAAATTCGAAGAATATAATAAAGTACAGGAACAATGGCTTCAAGAAGGCATCATTGAAATGGATGAAAATTGTGAAGAGCCAGGAAGTCACTATTTACCACATCAAGCAGTCATAACAGAGTCCAGCCAAACTACAAAACTGAGACCCGTATTTGATGCGTCTTCCAAAGATGGTAATGGAACATCTTTAAATTCTTGCATAGAAAGTGGACCAAACTTATTAGAGAATATTCCAAAGATGCTCATTCAGTTCAGGAAGTATTCCTATAGGATAACATCAGATATAAGAAAAGCATTTTTAGAAATTGGAATATCTGAAGTTGATAGGAAGTACTTGAAGTTCTTATGGTGGGATAGAGATGGAAAAGAAATTATAACCTGGAGACACAGAAGAGTCGTATTTGGTCTCATGTGCAGTCCATTTCTGCTCAATGCTACGATTCAACATCATTTACAGAATCAAACTGGAGAGTTTCAGAAAACGGCCGAAGAGCTTGCAAAATCATTTTATGTAGGCAATTGTGTCACCGGTGTTGAAAAAGAAAAGGATGTCGAAAAATTTATTCACGAAGCCTGTCTTTTGATGACAAAAGGAAAATTCGATTTAACCCACTGACGGTTCTGCACGTAAAAAGTCGCATTTTAACCTGCAGTCTTCTCTGCATAGCAAAACCGGTTTTCCCATGTTAACTGATAGGGGAACTGTGTGTAGGGGAGAAACATTCGCCCAATTTTGCCCTTCTCCCTAACCGCCAGTGGGTTAAGAGGATGGGTCACAAATGTTACAAGAAAAAAGAAATTACAGGACACGCAAGACACCATAGTTCCAATTCTGGGGTAGATGTGGGACACAAAAACAGATGAATTATTTTGGGAAGTCAACTCAGTAAGTCTAGCAACCCAAGAAATAACGAAACAAATGTTGCTCTCCGTGTCTCAAAAAATTTTCGACCCTTTGGGATTTTTGTGTCCAGCTACTTTACTTCCAAAGTTACTTTTACAAGAAGCATGGAAAAAAATTGTGGTTGGGATGATAAACTTCCTGAAAACATATAAAATAAATTTGTTCAGTGGTGGGAAAAAATTAAGAGGTTACGGGAATGTCGCATCTCAAGACACATGCATATTTTTAAAGCAAATATAACTATTCACGTTTTCTGTGATGCAAGTAAAACATCATATGCAGCATGTGTATTTCTCAGATCTGAAAAAGAAAACAATGTTGTTGTTATTAGCTATAGCAAAAGCCAGAATAGCACCGATGAAGCAAGTCACTATTCCTAGATTGGAACTTTTGGCTGCAGTCTTAGGCTCACATTTATATTTAGACGTTCTTAAAGCTTTAGAGAATCAAAAGTTTGTAACATATTTCTGGACTGATTCACAGGTTGCATTGACTTGGATAAAAAAGAGAATTGGACAGTTTTAGTCAAAAATCGATGTGAGGAAATCCGTAAAAATTGTAGCATTGAAGATTGGTACTACATTCCAAGTGAGCTAAACGCAGCTGATCTCCTATCTAGAGGCTGTTGTCCAAAAACATTATTTAAGAACAAATGGTGGAACGGTCCAAACTGGTTTAAAGAAGACCAGGAAAGTTGGCCTAATAGTGACTTTAACGTTGTTGACAATATCACCGAGAAGAAAGAAACATCAACTTTATCACATGTTGTATCAATTCCTGAAGTGTTGAGTACAAGACTATTATATTTCTCTAAGTATCACAAATTGTAAGATTGATGGCATGGATTTTGCAATTTATGCGAAATACTCAAACTAACATAAGAAAAGAAGAAGTTTTAGATGTGACTTTGAGCAGCACAGAGTACAATGAAGCAGAAAATCTCCTTTTAAAGCTAATTCAAAATGAAACTTTCACAAATGAAAAAGACGAAAGAATAAAAAATATGCAAATTTTTCGAGATGAAAATGGTCTAATAAGAGTGAAGACCAAATTGTTATTGGAAGAAGAAGATCTTGATTTCAAAGCACCAGTGTTATTGCCAAACCATCACTTAATTGTTTATCGTCTATTACGTGAAATGCATGAAACATCTTTGCATGCTGGTTTACAGATAATGCTCTCAAGAGTTAGAGAAAAATATTGGATCTGTGGAGCAAGACGACTCATAAAGAAAATAATATCACAATGCACTATCTGTCTAAGATTTAAAGCCAAACATTTGGAGACTCCTACTGCATCCTTACCAAAAGATAGAATTACCAATTCAGCAGCATCCAATTCGGCATCGATTATGCTGGACCATTATATCTCAAAAATGGTGGGAAAACATGGATAGCTCTTTTTACTTGTGCAGTTTATAGATGTCTTCGCCTTGAACTAGTTCAGAATTTATCTACACATGCTTTTTTGGATGCACTTCGTAGATTTATAGCACACAGAGGAAGAGTCGATACTATTTACACAGATAATGGTGCGAATTTCCGTGGAACTAACGATAAACTCAGAGAGTTGAATTGGGAAGAAATTCAAGATTCCTCATCCATTCATAGGATCAATTGGAAGTTCATACCTCCTTCATCTGCTTGGTGGGGAGGAATTTGGGAGTGGATGGTAAGAATGACTAAGGAAATTTTAAGAAGAATCCTCGGTAGAGCATTGCTTGCATATGAAGAGTTGAATACTATTCTTTGCGATTGCGAAGCCATAATAAACTCAAGACCTTTGACATATGTGTTTGATGAAGATAGCTTAGGACCATTAACGCCAGCCATGTTTTTAAATAGCCTGACAAGTGCTGATGTTACTGATCTAGACAAAATTGATAACACAACCTTGAACAATAGATATCAATATTTACAAAATATCAGAGAAAACTGAAGACAGCGATTCAAAACAGAATACTTGGCTCAACTTGTACAGCGTGGTAAGGAATGAAATAACAATTTAAAAGAAGGAGACGTGGTGCTCATTGGCGATGATAATGTCAAAAGAATAAATTGGCCTTTAGCAGTTGTCTTAGAGTTATATCCCGGCAAAGATGGCATATCGAGAGCTGTGAAATTTAAAACAATCCATGGAGAAAAAACAAGACCCTTACCAAAGCTTTTTCCCTTGGAAATTTCGCCTAAAGAAGCAGATTTTTACAAACCGAAATCAGCAGTCCCTGTTTCAGAAGGAATACAGGAGAATATTACTCGCCATGGAAGAAAGATAAAAATACCAAATAAACTGGACTTGTGAGCCATAAAACATTTTTACATTAGGACATTAAGAGTTAAAAATATCTTTATAATCAGAAATTGTTGTTAAAAAAAAAAAGAAAAAAGAAAATTGAAAGTTGAAAATTTATTTTGTTGGTGGGGAGGATGTTGCGGGTTCGCATAAGCGATATTTTATAAGAAAGCAAGAAATATTTTAGTTGTAATAAATTAGCAACATATTACAAAAATATAAAAAATATAGAAGAGACAATCGATAAGTAAAAAGAAAAACAATGTCTAAAAATAGTTATTTTTCTTATGTGTCTTCCTATGTAAAATGTCCTCGTTCTGTAAATAAATGAGCTCTTGTCTAAAACAACCTGTTTCTTCTTCTTATGAGTCGTAGTTCAATATTGGTATAAAATTCAAAGTTCGACTTCACAACAATATCAATAATGAAGTGCATAAAAAAAAATCAAGCTGTTGACAATTAATATCTAGACTTACTTGGAAAAGATTTTATCCCGAAAAACCTATTTTCTATTCCATACCTTTTTGGCTTAGCAAACTAATGATATATATATCTAGATATTAACACTTGCTTATTATTTATCATCACCATGGTGTTATATTATTTTGTAGTTCGAGAGTAAAAAATGATTTTCTGAGCAGCGACTAAGTTTTATGTATATTTCTGATTGTGATTTAATAAAAAGTATTGGTCTGACGAATACCATTCATTTTCCAAATATTTTTTTAGTTTTCTCTTTAATTTAGGTTTAATTCCTTAGGTAATTTTGCAATTTTCTAGGTTAATTTTAATATATTAAACAAGCCATGGTGGCTCAGGGAATAGAGCACTCACCTCCCAATGAGGTAACTTAGTTTGGAATCCCATCAGTGGCTGGTTGATGCGAATTTCCACCCAACTCGTACTGACCACAGTGCTGATGAAAAATATCTTCTGTGGTAGATGGAACATGGGTTAGAGCCCTCTTGCTGTCAAGTTAATTGTGGGACGCTTTCCTGTTTTATCCTCTCTATGTAATGCAAATGCAGGTTAGTTTCATAAAAAAAATCCACCACGAAGGCAAATTTCTCCTAATACTTGATCCAGGAGTTCCCTTGTCTTTTGGATCGGTTCAAAATTACAGGGCTGCTGATTGGGATAAAAAAATAATAAAATATGTTAATAAGAGTTTATTTTGGAAGTTTTGTCAGGGAATATTAAATAACTTTTTTAGAACCTTCAGTTATTTTATTTACATTAACTGTGTTATTCTCTTTAGAATATCTGCCAAAGAACTGTTTTTAAGCCTTACAGATACACCTACAACATTACCGTTGGCTGAAAACGTATGCATGATGCTAGGATTAGACTTACACAAACTGTACGAAATCGCAGCTGATAAGCAACTATCAAATGGGCGATTTCCTCAAGCTGTTCATTTGTATCAATTATCAAAGGTAATATTTTCTTCTTTTTTTTCAAAGTATGCTCTGCATAAAGTCACTGAGTAAGATTATCTTTCTTTGTAGTGCCCACAATTAAAGCGAGTTGCACATTTCATGGGATATGGATTCTTGTCAGAATTAATAGCATATATACAAGTTCTTTTTAGTACTAAAGGTGTTGAAATAGTATCTGCTGATAAATGTCACTTTGCTAACATTGCTCTTCATTGCTTTGCTCACCAAGCTAAAAATAAACTGACAGAAAGAATGATGATAAACACAGCTTTTAAGTGAGTAATGTTTCGCTTTTTCTTTGCCTATTTATGAAACATTTAATTTAAAATGCAATAATTTAAAGGAGCTCTAAGGAAATTGGGAAAATCATACTTTATCTAACGATTTAGAATAATTCTTTTTAGAAACTTAGTGTTATTATTTTGTCTAAAAAAGTTTTTTTTATGCAGTATTAAGTTTTTTATGCTCTTCTTGTTAACAAAAATTATTTATTCATGTTCACCAATAGAAAAAAGGCTATTGTATGAAATTCTCTGAAATGTAGGTTCTGCCATTTTGACCTATGACTATCTCTTTTTATTTTAAATTTATGTTTTTGTTATAGCATTCAATGTCTTGTTGTAAAAAGATATTTTTTATAAAGTTATTGCTATTTTTGTACATTATTTCAGTTTAATGAAACTAGTCTTAACAGTCTTATATTTTTCTTAACTTTATGCTAATTGCTTTGTTAAATGGAAAATTTTTTTTTCTTTTTTTATTTATTGAGAAAGTTGTGCATAATAAGAAAAATTCTGTAAAATTTTTTCTGCACAATACTCTTAACCTAATGACTGCAGAGTCATAAAGTTTTGAAAATTAAGACACATCAGATCTAACTTCTCCGTTTTGTAGAGTACAGAAATATTTTTATTGGTTGTTAAAAATTTATTTTAATTTCCATGAAAACTAGATAAAAAAAAACTGACACACATTAACATAGATACTCTACAAGTTTATTTAATTGCTTCTCTTAAGTGTATCAAGTCTGACTGACGTCTTTTGCAAAATATATTTGTTGTATTTTTTTTAAAAATAATTTTGTAGCTTGAAAAAGTTTTTAACTTTTAACATCATGGGGTTTATAGGGTCACTTCTTTTCTGCCATTAACTGTAGTCTTTGTGTACCTCAGTTAGAAACTTGGTATTTCACTTTCAAGATTTTGTAAAGAGTGAGGATAAGATAATGAGAATAAATTTTCATTAAGCTTAAAAACCTATTGTCTATATTTATTTAAAAATGGAAATATATTATGTAAGAATAGGATTGTTTAAATTTGTTAAAATTGATATTTATATGCTACTGATTGAATTTGATTTCAGAAAATTTTTAAAAGAGAATCTATATTATGATGAAGAGGTATCTGCAAAACTTTTGGCTGAGCAAGGTCTTTATGAATTGATACACTTTTTTGCAAAGGTATTGTATTTCTGGTTAATCAAATTGTAGTTGAATTAGTATAAAATGAATTTTTTCAAGGTACGAAATTTGTATTATATTTTCTTGTAATTTACTTTTGGGATTGCTCTTGATATAAAGCATGAAGTTGCTGAAAATATGTAATATTTTTGTGTGACACATTTACTATGAACAAGAAAGTCAATTATAAGAAAAGTTAAAATATTGTTTATTTTGAGTTAAATAATTTTGCTTCATAACCACAAGGAAATATTTCAATGTAACAAATACTTTATATGTATGTAGGTTTATTTAAGAATAATAAAAATAATTTTTTAATAATAATAATAATAATTTTGTTAAAAAATGACTTAGTTTATAAAAGTAATTTTCGTAACACATGCTGATTTATTATCTTTTTATTATGGTAAGATATAGGTTGTGTAACTGAAACATGTGTAACTGAAATATGAAGAAACATTTTTTGAATTGATACATATTTTAACTTTTTATTTCTCTTAATTAATATGTATCAATTCAAAAAACATCTCTTAATTCTTTTACTTTTGATCCTGGGTATTTTTTTGTTTACCAAATCAGTTTCTCTCTGTATTATTCTTTGGAGACACACAGATAAGCAATGATTGACTAAACATTGCTATAGCTTTTCTGAATGTATTAGTCTCATAACAGATTAAATCTAATAATAAATGATGATCAAAACAAGTACTATAATGTGTTTATTTATCAATTCTTTCATGCATAAGCTCAAAATATTATTCTTTAAATCTAATCTTTACTATAATAATTTTAATAAGTTATGGGATTTTAATTATGAAGTTACATTTTTTATTTTTTTAGGTTCGAGGGCAACAAGGCTTGGCTGTGGAAACATTGTTGGTCACTGATGGAATCAAAAATACTATTGATGCACATATTTTAGATATTTTACGAAATTCACCTTACGAAGTTATTCTTCATCATGAAAATGCTGGTAGGTGGTTTTACTAGCATTTTCTATTGATTTTATTCATTTGAACTTAATAGTTTGAAATTTTTCTGGGTTTCCTTTTTGTTTGTTTCAGTTTGAGTATTCAGTATATTTATTTTTATAAAGTATCTTTTCATCCCTTCAGTGGGTCGATAAATGAGTACCAAGCATGCTTGGGAACTAAACACTGGGGGCTCCGCGTCCGGCTGACCACCTGACCGGAACATCTGCTTCTGCACCCCAGAGCCCAAGGTCAAGAAAACTGAGATGGGCACAGTAGGCCTTGGCCCTCTAGGGCTGTCGCACCGCTGAGTTTAGTTTATATATATGTATNACTTATATATTCACTGTCGCCTTTAATCGAAAACAAAAATCTATTTATAACTTTTTATTCAAAATTTCCAACTGCTAAATGTTTCGGTTGCATGGTTGTAATAATTCTCATAAATTTGTTGGCGATTCGTGATCGCCAAGGTATTCTTTTTAACCCATATTGATATGCTGGTTGGCCTTTGTTTTGGCTTTGATATATTATGATAAATCGCCAAATTATGGATCTCCTACCCATACTTTCTACGTTCATTGGGAATAATTATATTCACTTGGAATTTAAAATTTGTGGTGACTAGGAGTCCCCTTTGGGGGCGCTCCTGTCCCAGTCATTCTAACGATTTAAAAAGATATGCAATCATAACAAAATGTTAAAAAATTAAAATGTTGTTGCTTATTGTAATGATCACTATAAAAATTTATATTTTGTTTTACAGAACTTTAAATTCATTATTATTGATTAGAAATACATAATAAAACATAAAAATTTATTATCACTAATTCAGTATAAGCTTCTGAACTTATGAAACATAAAAATCTGCTTTCTACTTTTGTTAAACGAGACATATTTGATTTTCAATTGAAATTCATTATCATCAGGAAAAATCATCTAAAATTAATGGTTGTATTTGACATCATTTGGGAGAGAAAAGTGTATACAGTGAAGAAATCATAGCTAATAAAATATTTTTTTTTTTTGTACTGAAAATATTCCTCTCTTTAATAACATTGAACATCTTTAATAATGGGATAAAAATCTCTTGGTCTTGTCTTTTTTTTTTGTAATTTAAAAATGAAAGCATCAAAATGCAATAAAATCAGTAAACTTCAGTTAAAAATGTGTTTAGAATAAAATATATATAAATTTGGTTTCCACCACCAGATTGTAGTTTTGGTATAAGAAACTGTTATTCTTTCATTCAGATCAATACTTACTTAGTCCTTGGCATTACAACTTATATTGACCTATCTCATTTAGAACAATACTATACAAAAAAAAATCACTCAAGCTTGCCAAAAACAACATACAAATTAGGAGAAATTTGCTGTGAGTTAATCTGAATTATCATATATATTAATACAATACATATTGCTGGTAAAAGCATCTTTTAAAAGTTAAAATATTTATTTCCATAAATGTATTGTTTCTAATTTTTAAAATTTAGAATTTTATGCCTTCAATTAAAAGATAATGTTGTTAAGAAAAACTACATTGTTGTTGGTCAAGGTTAACTTCCATAACCCCTTTGCTCACAATAAGCTGTTACCAAAATATTTTATTTATTCTTAGGAGATTTTAAAGCTAAGCAGAGTCCTTTTACAAGTAGATATGAAGAGTAAAAGAGGAAACTCTGAACTCACTTTTTGTATTAAAATATGTTATCTTTCAAGTTTAAGTAAAACAACTCTCCAGTTACATTGTAATCTTATAAATAAAATGATAATGTAATTTTAAAAAATGACATTTAATTTTTAAATGCTAAAAAGAATTTTGGTCCACCCTTTGTAAAGTAGGTCCTTGATATCAGTCACATTTTGTTCTGAATTTAATTAAAATACAGTTGAACCTGTTTATCTTGAACCTCTTTATCTCGAAAATCTCTATATCTCAAAATTTCTAAAATTCCTTACATTTACTGTCTAAAATCAGTGTATTTTCCATGTTTATGTTGAATTTTTATTCTTCAAAACCTCGGTTTCTCGAATTTCTAATAATAGAGCACAAATGTCAAAACTCTTTATCAGTAGAACTTGCAGATATGAATTTCGTGAAACCACAGAAAGTAGGGATGAAGAGGTTGGGGGTGTTTCTTGGAATTTCAATCACTATCCCTGCACTTCCTTAACTAGTAACGAATACAATGATTCTGGCAGTAAGTGAGGGGTAAATGAGTTGTGACCACCAGGGGTTAGCTTTTCAACATAGATAAGAAAGCTAAGAATAGAAATTCATTTTCACCTCAAAATTGCAACCAATGGATCAAAGGATATTCGAGAGTTTTAAAGTGAACTATAGAAAACCGTTGGTATGCAAACTTGTACGTGCCATTCATGAAAAAAGTCCTCTTCCGAAAATAAAGATGTTAGATGCTATCAGAATTACTGTGTTGCCTTGAGAAATGTGTCTAAAAACTATCCAAAAAGGTTTTAAGAATAGCAGTGAAGATGATGAACAAGAGGTTGAATGCTACAGTAAAGAAAAAGAAACTGTTGAAGCTGAAAATGCAGTGCCAGATTTGCCAGAATGAAATGCAATAAAATCTGGATTTAATGTTGACATTGATTTTGAAGATTTTCACAAGTGGACAACTGCCTGGCAACATGTGGAACATTGACAGATGCGGAAATCATAGATAATGTCAAAGCAATATCATATGAAGAAGCTGAAGATCATATTGATGAATTAAAAGTGAATGCAAAAGAGGTAGAACCAAAAGTGAATGTAAAAGCTGTAGAATTCTTATA
The DNA here is from genome assembly GCF_043381705.1 of Parasteatoda tepidariorum. Taxonomy (NCBI): domain Eukaryota; kingdom Metazoa; phylum Arthropoda; class Arachnida; order Araneae; family Theridiidae; genus Parasteatoda; species Parasteatoda tepidariorum. The sequence continues at coordinate 7,379,321 of NC_092214.1, forward strand.
AACTTTTCTTGAATCCCAGGAAAATGTTGGCTATGAGGGATTTGCGCTCTTTCTAACCTTAAAAGAATAATCGAAACAAATAAGGCTATGCATAAAAAATCTTTTAAAAATTATTTTCAGTGTTAAATTAATGTTAAAATTTTTTTTTTGGAAATAGATGTATGTGATATAATTAATATAAAGAAATGCCTATTTTTTTTCTACCAAAAACAATTTAAGCACTTTTAATGGAATTTTTTAATTCATTTAAATTTTTTAAGTTACCTATATAACTCGAAACCTCTATCTCAACAGATGATAACAGGAGATAAACAGGTTCGACTGTACTACTTTTTGTGTCGTGTAATAACTATATGTCAAATTTTAAAATGAGTAATAACAGCAAGCAATTCTGTGAAAGTTTTATAAACCAGACAGCTTTTTACATACTTATGTACTTTCAAACATGAATATAAGTTCAGAAATTATTAAAAGCATAATTAATGTTGTAATATATTTTTCAGAACATTACATGAAATGCATGACTTCATACCATCTGCTACAATTCTTAGCCGCAAAGCCCTCATTTTTAAATTTACATTTAAAACATTTGATTTTACTGTTGCCTGCAATGGATATTCCTTCTTTACGCCGAGTTGCTTATCTTTTCGATCCATCTCGTCAAGTAGCAAGGTTGTCTTTTAAAAATATGTCATCAACAATTAGCAAGAGGTAAGTATTGTTTAAAAAATTTATTTGAAATATTTTCATAATTTATTTTTCTTTGAAACACCAGTTTAATATTAGTTCTTGGAAACTGGGATGAGACATTTTAAACTTTAAGTTTAAAACTTATGTTAGGTATTAAAGGGACCTATATGTTAATAGCTATAAAATATTTTATATAGTTTTTAATCTTCATAATTAAAAAATACTGTGCATGCCTCAACTTTTATGAGAATGTGTTGTATTTCTGTAATGTTCTTATCTTATTTTGTTAACTACAATTATAGTTTTAATTGAATAGCACCAATTTCTCTAAGGTTCTGATTAAACTTAATGATTCTTTCAAACTATTTGTTTCATGATTTTTAAGACTTTCAACATTTTGTAATTTTTTTTTTTAGATTTTGAAACTTTTTCCTTTCTAATGACATCAGCATTTTTCTTTTATAATCAATCAGATTCTCCAAAAGTAAAAATTCCCTTTTGTTTCTTACCTTTATACTTGCAGGCTTTAATAATTTCACTATAGTGCTTACCTTATATGTTAAATATAATAAATCAATGCATAATAATTATGTAAGCATTCTTTTTTGCTTCTCATGTCTTAAATTTAAATATAGCAAAATTGATACATATTTATTTAAAAATATGAATACTTGAAGAAAAAAATAATTTCAATTAAGTTAATGGATAAAAAATTTATTTCAAATAAGAACAATTAAGTTAATGGATAAAAAATTGATTTCAAATAAGAACAATAATTTGAAATCAACTTTTATGTTCATGAACTTCTAATAAATAAGAACAATTAATCATGATAACGATTCAATTGTTCGTGATTAATTTAAATTAAATTTTCAATTTTTTCTATTACTTGCTAATGAAACAAATTATGAATTTCTTCTCTTTGCATTCTTTTGTTTAAAAGTTTTTGAAAGGAAACATTGATAAATTTTTTTTTCTTTATACAGCAGGCAATTTTGCTTAATTAGTGTCCCAATTTTTACTTAAAACAGATGATGCAATACTGAAAATCAAGATTTTAGATTAATTGCAGCCAATAAAGTGTGAATAAAACTTTTTTAAATTGTCTTTTGTAATGAATTTGCTGAGCCTTTTTTTTTCTTCAAATTTTAATTTAAACTCTGGTCGCCATCTATGCATTTCAACACATACTGATTGTCTTTATGCTACTGATTTTTTTAATTTATTTTATATGACATCCCCAAATACTTATCACTCTGTATGGGAACACAATGTTATTTGCACATTCTTTTGATTAGATACTAAAACATTTTTACTCTTTAGCATTGTGTATGCAATAATTTATTGCTTTGTTGGCAAAAGTACATTAGTTTACGTTTTTATTAAGTCATATTTTTAAATCTTACTCAACTTTGAGTTACAAAATTCTAAGGCATAGAAATAAAACTTGAAATATTAATTATATTTTTTTATATTCTAGATAGATTAGGTTTATATTATAGATTAGATTAATTTTTGGGCTTAAATTCTGTATTAGGTTTGGTCTTAAACCTTTTATTTATTGTTACACCATTAATTTTCTAGAAACATAATTTTTCTAGAAATGGGCAATTTCACGAAAAGTATAAACCAAAATTTCTAATTTTAAAAAAAATATACGTAAACGTATTTTATATCATTTTCTAGCTTAAAATGTATGATTTAATGTTTCGTAGCTTGATTTTTATTAGCATTTAATTAGTACCTCCATTTTCAACTTAGAACTCAGAATAGTTAGTTGTTATTTTTTAAAATTCATGGCAGTTAAAAATTCAGAACAAGTACAGAGTACCCCAAGAGTTATCTCTACAAAAATTATTACAAGTATTTGATGATTTTTAATTAAGTTATACACATTGAAAGTCTACAAATATTGTGTCTGTAGCAGTAGAATAGCCCAAATGTCAATTTTGCTATATTTCATTCTAAATCTCTTATAGCTGAACTGGGATATGTACTTTAAATTATTTATTTGAATTCATTGCTCTGAAACTTTCTAAAAATTCATTATAGAGTTTGGAAGGATTTTTTTCCTGTCTTGATTATATTGGCTTTTTTTTTTAATCATTTCACATTAACGTAACAAAAAAATTGATTTTAAAGAGGTTATTATTTTTTTTAAAGTTTATAATTTTTTTTTTTTTTTAAAGTTTCTGGCTAAGTCTTCTTAAATATATTTCCTTAAAAAAATAATTTCTTCAAAATAAATTATTTTAATTATTAAATACCCTATTTTATTTATGATTCATTTGATCCTCTTTGTGTTTATTTTTTGTTTTAGAAGTTGGAGTTTGAGTTCTTTAGCAACTATATCCTGTGACATGAATGATCCTAAGCTGAAGGTAAGAAAGCATAATTTTTTTCCATGTCTGAAATTCAGAACTATTTATGTTATTTTTTAAATGAAATTAGCATTTTTTTCTTGCTTTGCTTTTTATTCATCTGAGAAATCCTATGTAAGTTGATCCTGAAGGTTGCAGCACTTTTATTCTCAACTCTTCTTAGACAAACGATCAGTTAAAAAAAAAGGCAATTTCACATTCGGCAATATTTGTCCACAATGGTCCTGTTTTTGAAAAGAAAGTGATTTTGTATGTATCACCAATTTTAAACAAATTAGTGATATTTATTAAAGGGAGGTCATAGTCTTAAAAATTCAAGGTGCTTAAATTTTTTTTAAAATTTTGTCATAGTGCTGAAAACAGTAGAAAAAGTTTTTATAAATATAAACTGTAAGCCTTTTTTGAAACATGTCTGTTATCATTAGGAAGTACTCCAGTGGCATGGTTGGTAAAGGCACCACTGACACCAATCCTGACTGCTCGCTAAACAACCAACGTTTATACATAGCAATGTGCACATTACATCTGTCGGGACTAAAAGTCCTCTTTTTGGTTTTGGCGTCCAAGTTTAGACAGAAGGGTGCGTACCAGCTCATGTGCTGCCCATGTCATCTAACTGAGTTCAAAATTATGTGGCTTTCTTACCATGGCCATTTAAAGATAGAGCTGTGAGTATGGTTGGGTGGTGTGTTATCATTAGGAAATATTAATAATTTCTTTATCAGATCGGTGTATATTATTCTTAGTATATTAAGAAGTATTTTTATAAAACTAAACAACATGAATAGTAAATGTTGCTTTTACTACACTTTTATGAGTTAAACTGTATCCTTGTTGAAATAATGTAATTTTCAAAATTTTACATTTTATTTAGGTTTCTTTAATTTTAATACCTTTTTCTTATGATAAATTTTTTCTAGGAAGAAGCATCTACTATTGAAGATATTATAAAGTTTTTCGTTTTTGTTTTGTTAATGCTTTGCTATAAGTTGGGTTACCCAAAATTTCTAAAAGATCTCTTGAAAAATGAAGTATTTTGTGTGGAGCCTTCCAATTTTGAAACAAGCTCAGAAAATATTAAAGAGTTAATAGATTCAAAAAAAACATTATCTTGTGGACAAGCACACACTGCTTATATACATAATGGAATACTTTATATGTGGGGAAAATCAGGAAGTGGAAGGTAATTTAACATTATTGAATGTATATCTGCTTCTTTTTATTTTACTGTTGTACAATGTTAAAAACATATTTGATTCACTTAAGCATAATTTTTATGTTTCTTACTTAATTCTTACATTTATGCATCATTTGATAACTACTTTATTATGCATCATTTTATTTTATTTTCCACCTTTCTAAAAACCACATATTTTTGTCCCAGTCATTATTCATCATCATCAGCATTGGCATGACAGCCCTTTGTGAGCCTGGGCCTTTCTACAGAAGCTTTTCCCATTCTGCCCTTCTCCCAGCAATTGATTTCCAGTTCTTTACTTTTAGGATGGCAAAATCCTCATCCACACAGTATTTTCAACTCTTTTTTGGGCCTTCCTCTTAGCCTTTTATTGGAGGGGATTGCATTAAAGACTCTTAATGCTGTTCATTCTGGACTCATTCTCACTACATGCCCGGCCCATCTCATTCTACTTAGTTTAATAGATTTAATGATATCATCACTATTGAAGATCTAATATATTTTAAAATTCTATCTTTTTCTCCAGTTGTTGTTATCGAGGATAGCACCAAAGATGGTTCGTAGGACCTTCCTTTCGAAGGTTGCTAATAACTTCTCTTCCCTTTTTGCTAAAGTCCATGTCTATGAAGCATAAGTCAAAACTGATTTGATTAATACCTTATAAAGTAAAATCTTCGTCTTTCTTTTTATTAAGTGAGATTTCAATAATGATCTTAAACCATAGAAGCAGCGATTGGCTGCGATTATTCTTTTTCTGATTTCAGGATTAATGTTCATTTTTATAATTTATTTTTGATCCTAGATAAGTAAAATTTTTTACAGATTCAAATTTAAAATAATCTATTTCAAACAATTTAGGGATGGTTTCCATTGTACCACAATACATATATTTTGTTTTCTCCACTTTCACTCTTAAGTTCATTTTTCTAGCTGATTTTTCTAGTGCCAAAAATGCTTCACTCAGTGCAGTCCTAGATCTTGCGATCATGTCTACATCATCGGCATTTGTCAAAATATGCACTGATTTATTAAATATAGTACCTGTAGTATTTATGCCAGCATCTCTAATAACTTTTTCTAAGGCTATGTTAAACAGAAGACATGCTAATGCATCTCCCTGTCCAACTCCATTATAAATTTCAAAAGAGGTAGATAGTTCCCTCTGAATTCGTACCGTTGAAATGGTTTCAGTGAGTGTGAGCATTACAAGTTTGATTAATTTTGATGGAATATTAAAATCAGATAGGATCTTCAACAACTCAGTCCTATTAATACTGTCATATGCCGCCTTAAAATCCACAAATAAATGATGGGTCTCTATTCCAAATTCTCTACATTTCTCCAAAGTTTGTCGTAGGGTGAAGATTTGGTCAACTATGGACCTTCCTTTGCGGAAGCTACACTGATAATCACCAATGATGCTGTCTACAATGGGAGACAGACGTTCAAACAGGATATTTGAGAAGACCTTATAGGCAACGCATGACAGACTATTCCTCTATAATTGTGACAGTCCAATACATCCCCTTTTTTATGTATTGGACATAGAATACTCAACTTCCATTCAGTAGGCAATATCTCTCTCTCCCAACTAGATAGAATAATTTCCCAGATTTTGTTTACAATAGCGTTCCCACTGTATTTTAAAATTTCAGCTGGGGTATTATCTGATCCTGCCGCTTTATTACATTTCAACGTGTTGATAGCGTGTTGCACTTCTTCTAGGGTTGGAGTGTCAACCAGTGTATCGTTAATATTGTTGACTGTCATAAAATTTAATTCACTTGACTCATTGGAGTTAAGTAAATAGTCGAAATGTTCAACCCATCTATCCATAATTTTATTTCTCTCATTAACAATAGTTCCATTCCCAGTCATTATTGCTTTGTTCTTATTGAAGAAATCAGAGTATGCCTTATGATTAAAAGTGCTCCAAGGCAAAATGATTCACTCGTTTATCACATTTCTTTACTGGGTTTAATGCCTCAATGTTTAAATTATTATTTCATTTATATTTCTGCCCCATCTACTAATCTGAGTTACATTAACTTTTATTTTTAGACTTGGTATAGAAGACATTGATGAATATCTTCCTCCTCAACCTGTACCAATTTTGCTTCAGCTTCAAGTAAATGTTTTATCAGTATCTTGTGGAGCTCTTCATACTCTTGCTTTAACAGATTATGGTGTAAGTTAACTATTTTGTTTAAAAAATATGCTAAAAATAATTATATGGCGAAAAATTAAGACTAAATTTACCATCAAACTTAAACAATTTTCAATTTTTATCCATCAGAAAAATATTTATTTATTTTTTGACTGACTAAATATTTTCAAATTCATCTGCTAATTTACTTCATATTTTTGTTTGAAATATCTATTATTATATAGACTATTTCCAATGTCTCTCGTGATATCTATTTGGAAAAAGATTCAAGCTTCTTTTTATTTTAACTTGTTTTGATAAATCAGACTAAAATCTTATTAATGTTTGTAAAATTTTTTTTATAGCTGTAAGAGAATTAAGCAGGTGAATAAACATTGTTACAAGACTTAAAGGAAAACCACTTTTAACCTTATAAGAAATGCACTACAATCTTTTGCAAGGTATAAAAAAATGAATTGCAATAGCTTTTGGCATCATTGATAATACTACATGTTTTAAGAAAACTGTCAACAAGAGAAGTAATGAAACACGGTAGACCTGTAGTCAATAAAAGGCATATTCTTCTGAATTATGCAGCTAGATACTTAAAAATTATAGAATTTTTTTTCATAGGGGGAAAGATAATCTTGCCAATGGTTCCCATGAATATTTTTTGCCTTACAAATATAAAAGGTTAAGATTCTATGCAGGAAATTAGATAAAATGATGATCTTTTCTCACTTTTCTATGTAGATACCAAAAATAAGTAAAAAATTTCTTATATTTTTCTATTTATCTTGTAATATTGCTCACTTAAATAACAAACAAATGGTATTTTCACCAAAAAAGTTTGTAGCAATAGTGGATGACTAGTAATGTTTAATTTGTTATAAACATAAAATTTTTCATTCATTCATATTAGCACTTTGGTGATGACTTTGAAACATGTCCTAATAGCAGACTTCTTGTAATATATGTATTCATTACATAGAATTTTTAATGTATATTTGGTATATAATGAATGTTAAAAGAATTTGGCATACTAATTTTGGTTTTAATAAAATTTTAATGAATTTTTCTATAGTTGTTTAGTTGGGGATCATCTCGATTTGGGCAGCTTGGTGTAGGAGAAGTTCAACAGTCTGTTCAACCACTGATTATTGAAAGTCTTTTGGCTGAAAAAATTCAACAAGTTTGTTGTGGTCAGTACCATTCAATGGCTCTAACATGTAGTGGAAGGTAAGAAATATTAGATTTAATTATTTTCATCATTTTAAAAGAACATTATTGTTAATACAAAAACATTTTGCATTAAAAGTTAATAAAGAATTGAGCATGTTTGTAATTCTTGTTGTACAGTAAAATTGTATAATCATATAAATACTCGTGCAGTGTACTCATATACTTGTAAATTATCATTACAAAGCTGTAAAGAAACATTTTCAATTATTCTAGCCCGAGGCAATTTATCTTAAGTGCTCCAAACTATAATTTACGGAAGTTTAAAACTGAATTAAATTGTGAAAAATATGCCGTGTAAGTCACATACTAACTTCTGCATTACATTTTACCAACCAGGAATTTGGAAAAAATATTAAAAAATAACAATAATTACCAATTATTACAACAATAATTTCTATTACCTATTTTATGCGTAGAAGGTATTAAAAACGTGTGTTTTATATGTTTTTAACTTAATCTGCATTTGTGAAAATGAAGTTCTAAAGTTTTTATGTGTTAAATTACTGAATAGCCGAGCCTTTTATTTCGTATTGTTTGTTTTATCTCCGGATTTAGAATACTTGATTTTGCAAGACTCATGCTTCAAAATAAATTTATTTTTTAGAGTTTATACATGGGGATGGGGAGTACATGGCCAGCTCGGACATGGTAATGCGGAAGATCAGAACATTCCAAAGCTAATAGAATGCATAAAGAAAAGAAGGATTATTTCTATATGTGCTGGTCAAGGTCATAGTGTTTTATTAAGTAAAAATGTGAGTTTTATTTCTTTCACTTGTTTAATTGTTCTTTTCACTGTTAAATAACTTGATTTACTATAATTAATTACGTATTTAATACAGATCTATACTTATTCTTTTTTACAAAAATAATTAAAAATATTTTGATAATTAATTTCAATTTCTTTACTTATAGGAAGAAGTTTATACTTTTGGATGTGGAATGTTTGGTCAGCTCGGAACTGGAACTGTTTTGAAACAAAGTCGGCCAGTAGAAATTAATATTCCTGAACAAATAAGACTCATTGCTTCTGGTTTCTTTCATGTGGTATTCATTATTTTTTACTTTTTGTTTGTAATATTATTTCATTTTGAATACAAAAAGTTCAATTTCATTTTTAAAATTGTTGTCTTACATATTTGACATCTTACTAAGTAAATGTTTAATTATTAACTATAGTTTTAGAAACTTTTTGTCATTATCTTCCAAATTATTTTAATTTTACAATTGGTTCAACAGTACAAAAAGCAAAACACTAATATTGCATCTTTTTCCGAATTCAGAGTTATGAGAATTTTTATTAAAATTTTAATTTTTTAAGAAAAAGGTTTCCTTTTTTACCAACTAAAATAACTCTCTGTGTCATGTTTTGTTATGATATGGAATATCTTTCTTTTCTAAAAGTTAATTGTTATATACCATATTAAAAATTACAGTTTTTATTTCAAACCTATATTAGAATAGCCCTATAGTGGCTGAAATTCTTAGACTTAAAAATTCTTAGAACATAATGTTTAGGCATAGATTATAAACCTTATAAGATTCATAAACATTTTTATAAATCAGTGTAGGAAAATTATACGTTATTTTAGACTAGGGATTTAACTGGGATCTAGGGAGTGAATATTTTCTGAATGCCAAGTAAAGCTTGCAGTAACTAAAAGTGTTTTCTCTCAATCATTATCTCCATTTAAAAAAATAGAAGCTCTAATTGTTGAAATAATTGTGAAAACAATCTTCTTGTCATTGAATTAAAGTGTTTAAGCAGTTTCTTTTAACTAGAATATCTTATTGATAATTATCTCTTTTTATAAAATTGTTATCTGATGTCATTTTATGCACTAAATACTTAAGTTTAAAGTTTTTGACTTTGCTTAATGCATTAATTTTAGCTTATTATTGTATTCTGTTGATATAGATTGCAGTAAGTAATACAAACAAAATATATACCTGGGGCTGCAATCCACAATCATTACGTATTCAAGCTCAAAATTCTCGCCGAGCTCGTCAGCATGGCACCAATACTTCTCTTAATTCAAGACTGTCTCCTGGTTCTACAAATGGCAGCTCACTGCACCAAAGATCATCTAATGTGAATAATGCTGTTCAACAAAGCCATCTTCTACCTAATTTGCTTAATACTTCACTAATTAATGATGATATAACTGAGGTATTAAGTTCGTTTAATTATGATTGTTTTTAACTTTACTTTATTTGCAAAGAAGGAACCAAAAATGTTTTAGAAAAAAAGGAATGTTCAGAATATATGCATTTTACAAAAACATCTGCCACATTTCGAAACAACTGTTTTATTTATTGTTAAACTAAAATATCTTTGAATTACACTCAAAAGATTTTTCAAAACTTCTTTCATCTGTAATTTTTATATATAATTTGCCCTGTAAAAAGAAAATTATTTGATTGGATTAAATAAAAATCTAAATAATTACAGATTTTTTTCTGCACCAGAGAAATATAGCTAAAAATGTTATTTTGAAGATTATTGTTTTGTTAAATAAATATGTATTTTTATGTGGCAACAATACATTTTTACCAATCATATTGAAAAGAAGGCAGGAGATGAAGAATTTGAATGTATTACCTCATCAAATTGTTCGCAGTTTAAAAAAAGACTGAAAGTGAAAGACAAAAATTCATTTAATTTTTATTGATTCATTAGAGGTTGTTTGTTCTTACATAGAAGATCCATTTAATCAATGGCATTGCAAAAAAATTTCTTTTTCAATAAACTGGTATTTATTAAGAAAGTGGAAATTTAAAAATAAAGTATTAGCAAAAAATATATTTATGTAAGTGGAAAAGAGAACATATAACTTCAAATGATCAAAAATTAACTATATTCTACAATATTTTATTAAAAAAATATTTCAAACTGAAGAAAAAAGATGTAATTTTAAGGCAAAATATTTTGTGAAGGCTATTTATATTGACATAATTTTTGTATCATTGATTTTAAACATTAGCTTCATATTACATACATATTGATTGACAAACTCTCTCAATATAAATAGTATTTTTATACAATCATGTATGCCATATCAGCTTATATGGCTCACATTGTTGTAAACTAAGTTTTAAATACAGACAGCCCTAGAAACTAGTTAAAAATACATAAGAATAAAGTACTCATATTTGTAACATGTTGAAATTATCTTTTAACCGACAGTTATTTGCCAAAGAGATCATAGAGTTTAAGAATTTAAAATGTTTTTACCATTTACAAAATTATTAACAATGCGCCAGTATTGCTGACCAACAGCGTCTACTTCCAAGAAATGCTTGTACTTCTGAAGACTTTACTTTGGTACTGGGGATAGAACCCTGGTATTTCACAGAGACAGCACATCTAATAAGATTTTATGCATTAAGAAAATTTAAAATCAAATTCTCATTAACAATTTAAATAAAAAATTATTAGAGTTTAATTTTGTATTATCAAATAAATTAAGTCAAAGTAGCATTTTTGATATTCATAAATAAATTATTTTAACAAAGTAAGATTTAAAAACACATTGTATTTTGTTCATTTGCGAAAACTGTTTCTTTAATTAGTAACTCCTCCTAAGGTTTCGTGTGGAAGTCATCATACAGTTGTTGTGACTAACAGTGGTGAAGTATACTCTTGGGGACGAAATTCTGAAGGGCAGATTGGTAATGGAACAAGAAAAGAACAGGTAAGTTGTTTTACTAATTAATCTGCTTCAATAGTGTTTATTACTTTTGATTTCGTTTACTTTTACAATTTATTTTATTAAAATCTGATTTTCATGATTTAAAATGAACTCATATGGGTTAATTTTAAGATTGGTTATAATTCCTATAATTTCTTAATGAAATTGTACATATTTCATAATTTCCTAGTATTTTTTAAATTAAATTGAGAAAGGCAATAAAAGTTGAAGGTTAAAGGAACAAATCCATAAAAAATTGTTTAGAGTAACAAAATGGCACATGTGAACATGAATAAATATTTCTTAATAATTCATTTTATACAAAACCGTTTCTCAACGTCATTTTTTATATGAAACTGTTTTGAATATGGGTGTAAATTAAGTTTTTCAACAAAGTTTATCTCTTAAAAGTAGTGACAACTTTTCTAAAGTAGTTTGTAGTCATTACTGTAAAAAGAAAAGTACTTGTAGCTGTAGTTAGCTATATTTGTAATAAATATTGTAGTTAACTACAAAACTAATATAGTTTTTCTGACCACCAATTTTAAATATTCTATATTTCAAGCTATTCATGTTGACATTAAAAAGTCAAATATTAAAATAAATCACATCATTTTTAAAATGAATACTAATTTAAATTTATAGAAAATTATTTATAAAATTTATTTTGAATGTGCTTACAGAAAAATTCAGTGAATGTGTGATTAAAAAATAGGGGTTTATATTTTTATGCTGATCGGGAAGGTTTAAATGTTGTGCATTCTAAATGTTATGCTTTTCTAAATTTTTTTTTTAGAAAATACCTTCTTTGGTTATTGGACTTAAAGATAGACAAATTGAGCACATTTCATGTGGAGCTGATTTCTCAATTGCTGTTGATATGAATGCTAAAATATTTGGTTGGGGACAAAATGACAGTGGTCAAGTATGTTGTTTCTTGTGTAATGAAATTTAGATATTCTTTTTTGTACTTGGATTTGAAAGTTCAATCGTTGAGTTTTAACATTGTGCATTGTATGTGTGCTTTTATTTCTGGAATAAAAACCATTGGCAATATGAAATAAATTTAGTGCTGTGGACTTAAGATAAGTTTTAAGTCTTCAACACAATCTTGACAACTTGTGGGTTGTGTTTTCCTTTTTATGCTTTCCTTTAATTTTATTTTGTTGTTGGTTTGATTTTTTATAACAATAAATGTAACCCAACTGTCTAATTTTAGATTATTTAACTATTTTCATCATATTTGGTTTTTAAATTTTTTGTAATTGCATGCAGTGGCATATCTAGCGGGTGTGGGCTTAGAGGGGCATCTAATTCATAAAAATAAAAATTAAAATGATATCCATTATAAAATGTTTAGTTTGCTAATTGCAGGCCCCATAACTTTTTCAAATTTTTAACCAATTTACCTAAAAAATGAACAGCATATTTATTATTATTATTGTAGCTTGCTTTGCTCATAGTTTTTTTTAAATATTTGTAACAAATTGGCATTATATTGAATGAAAAATGCTCTTAGAATAAATGCGTATCATTTAATCAATCAAGAACATCTAAGTGTAATATAAACTGCATTAACATACACTGTTAAATTTTAAAATGAATTGAATGAAAATTAATGAAGTTATTGAGTTACATTCTTTTTGAAAAAACATTTATAGTTGTAAAATCTTATTCAATATAAAATTTAACAATCCCATACCAAGTGCATTGGATTTCAGTTTTTACATAATCTAAAATTTAAAATGGTCATGAAAAGCCCCTTGTAAACCTGGCATCATAGTGCAATAAGATGGTGCAAACACTAAGTTTGTTATCAGGTGCTGTAAACCCAAGCTATGACTATGACTTCGTATTTGTACAAAATTCTCCGTTTTTTATAGGTCCATACATTTTCAGTAATAATTTTCTTAAAATTTATTTAATTTCATATTTTATCACTGTCTTAAAAAATTTCTATTATGCTTCTTAGTCCATGTGAAAATTTATTAATTTTTATAATTACAGTGCAAAGTCTCATATCCAGAAATCCACTTACAGTAAATATCTATTTTCTGGACTTTTTTTAACAATCAGAAAAAACAAATCTTTTTTCCTTTTTAAAAACAAAATTTTTTTGCCCATAACCTGTTAGAAAAAAAGTATTAGTAAAGAAATTTTTTTTGTTGCTGCTATCGGAAAGATAGCGAAACATTTATTCAGCTTCAATATTAATGAAGCTATATAGTAATAGTGCTTGAAAAAAAAACATCAGCAAGCAAGCTTTGTTTCCCTTTAAATTATAAATGTTTTCGAAAAAAAAAATGCGCTCAATTCTTTTCCTTTTTTTTTATTAAGTTCGATTATTTTATTTTTGGAACTTGAAGCTCGTTTTTAATGTAATTTTTATTTGATTATGTGCACTGCTAATTATTCAAATCAAACGGGAGAAAAGAAGAGAAAAAGTGTATTTATTTATGTAAGAGAAAGTTCGAATTATAATCTGTTCACTGCTATCAATTTATTCATAATATATTTTATCATACTAAGCATTCTTTAGTTAATTAAAGGCCTTTCAACCCATAACAAAACTTTGGTGTATGAAACTGGCAATAATTATCATCTATTTGTTATTTTTTTTAATTGAATAGCATATTTTTTATGTTTGTGTTCCTAAAAGACTTATCTAGAAAATTCTTTTCTCCTGACTCACTGAAGTCTCAACAGTCTCGGATATGGGATTTTCCACTGTATTTTCTCTTGTAAAAAAGGTTAAATTTCTTTACTTCTTAAAAAACTTGTTCTTACTAAAATCTTTTTAGAAGCATGGCAGATTACCTTATTTACTTTTTCGTTTCTTAAAAATATTGAGTGTTTATCGTGATGATTTAACTTGTTGAATTCAATAATTTGATATAAAACAAAAACACTTACTTTAAATATTTTAGCTTGGATTAAAACCAGTTCTTGAGTCCAACACTAAACATAATTCTGGTTCTTCTGGAGGCAGAGTTATAACGATTCGTACTAATCGTAGAATGATAACCATAACACAGCCCTGTCGTCAGAGTGTTCTTCGCCCAATTGAAGTTGCTGTTCCTTATTATGAAATAAAATCCAGCATTTATGACAGTGGCAGTTTTGAAAATGAATACTCTGTAAGTATTTTCAAAAATGTGTTGTTGAATGTTAAAATGCTACCTTTTTTCTGCTTAAACCTTTCTTTTGATGTAAAATGATGTTTATAGAGTAACCCACATGCGATATTAAAGCAAACCTGAATTTTTTTAGCTATGTATAGTGCAGAAACACATAATCAAACTTTATTTATGGTAATTGCACTCAGTAATGTTTTTAAAGACTGTTTCAAATTTTAACATGAGGGTTAAACTTTTTAATGCATTAAAACATATTTTTTTAATTCAAAACTCTTTTATGATGTTGTCTCGGACATGTGAAATATATAAAACTGAATGTCTATTCAAAAAAATATAAAATTTTATTATTCATGTTGAAATTATTAGACTGACTGAAAGATTATTGTTAAATTATTAAAGGTTGCTCTAGCTAGTGCTATCAAATTTTTTACCATATTTTACAACGTTTTTTACCAAGTGCTATCACATTTTTTATCATAATTTTATATATGAGATCAGGTAATTATTAGTAGGATAAAATATATTTCAAGTTATTAAATGAAACACATTCGTATTATTTATAGGTAGTGAAAATTTTAAATCATGATCTTCAAAGTAGAAATTTAGGTGAAAATATTCCTCAATTATCATCACTTGATGATCCTCCATATGGACCGCGTGCTCTACATGCTGCATTGAATGTAAGTCAAATTTCTTTATTATCTTTAGTTTCTTCTTCATATTATGGTTATGTGAAGTGCTGATATTGATTTTCAAGAAAGGTACAATATTGAAGTAGCTATTAAAGTTTAATATCTAAAAAAGACATATTTAATACTGATGAAACTGCATTTTTAGAGAACTCTGTCAGCTGTAACTTAATTTTTAAGAGATTCAAAATGTTCAGAAGGCAAGAACAGTAAACTTAAATATCATTTTTATCTTTGTCTTATACAGTCTGAGGGATTTCAATAAACTTTTTTTATATCATTTTTGTTATGGCGCTTCACTTTTCCCAAAGTATGGTAATATAGAAAGCAAAGAGTTTTGACATTAAAGCACTGAAACAGTTGATAATAAAGTAAGAGTTAAAAACAAACTATTTTTCTCCTGAATTTGTTTTACCTTTTTTCAATTTAAGTTTGTTTACATGGGTTGTTTTAGTCAGTCATCTACTTATTTGTATTATTATTAATATTTTATATATTATTATTATATTATTAATATGAACTATTATTAATATTTTTGTGGACAATTGTTCCAGTTTTTTTTCTCCCTCTACCTTTATTGTTTTTAATCAGGGTTTAATTCTAATAAAGTTTTTTTTTGTTGAGTTGGCATTTTAATTTTAGAGTGGATACTTTTACTGAAAATTCCAGCAATATGAATAACTGAGATTTGTTGCGTTAAAAATTGAAAGAGAAGGAAATAAATAAGAATAAGGAGTTAAAATAAAATAAAAATTTCTGTTTTTCTTGTATATTTTTTTCATTTTACAATATCAGTTTTTCATTTTTCTTTCTTTATGTTTTATATGGCTATAAGTCAGTCTGTTATTTATCTTGAATATTTATGGACTGCTATTATACTTTTCCCTCATAATCTTAATGATTTTTTGAAAATTGACAATACTGATAAGCTCATGTCTTTTAATAAGTGTTTTTATAATGGCGCAGCATTTTTTAGCAAATATAATAATACAAAATTCTGAGAATTTGGGCTTTAAATATTAAAATAATGACTGAAAATATAAGCATTTTTTTAAAAATCTTTCATTTAAATTTTACAGTTTTAAAACTTTTAACTTGTAAAGCTTGCAATTGAAACTCACAGTATTTTCAGAACATTTTACAAAATATAACAAAGCCATTAATAGGCATTACGAATTTTCTAACTTTCTAATATTTTTTCTTTTAAAATTATATATAATCCTCTAATAATAAATATATTCCTTACATTTTTTTCTCATAAAAACGCTTGGAACTGAAATTGTAATTTATTAAATAGATTTCAGTTGCATAATAAACATTAACTAATGAGATATAAATATTTTCTATTACCTTTGAAGGTTAAGTTTACCGTAATATGTGACATTTAAAATATATGTTAGGTTTTATCTTTTGCCAAATAATTTTAGAATCATGTCTTTTTACATTGCAAATAACACTGCATAACAATTATCAGCCAAATTTGGAATCTACTCAATTTTCTTTTGTTTGTTTTCAACTTGCTCTAATATGCATGAATATTCTATGGAATGATGAAAAATTTTATTTAACTCTTAATAAAAAATATTTTTGAATAAATTTTCTGTCTATTAATTATTTTTAATTCTGTGTTTTTTTATTCTTTCTATACTCTTCTTAATTATTATATTAAAATCTTAAATAGATTAATTTTTTCATAATATTACAGATATTTCATCAATATTTTGATTTTACTATGCTTCTCAATCACTGCCTCAATTTTGGAAATTTTCAAGCTGCTGCAAAGCTATGTGCACTGGAAAAACTCTTTGATCAGGTAAGGGATATTAAAACACTTTCTTTCCAAAACTAATGCTTTATTTATGATAATTTATTTTTCGTTGTCTTTTTTCAACACTACATCACTAACTAGATTCTCATAATTAGGCTTTAGATTATCAACTGAAGGCACTTTCTGTTGAATCAAATCCAGTTCAGTCACAAATGGCTCTATTTATAACTGAATATTATACAAAGTAAGGATAAACTGATACTTTTTACATTTTAGATTATATTATATTATAGAAATTCAAAATATTTTGGTAATTTAGTTAATATATAGCACACTTTTTCATCGTCAGGTCACAGATTTTATTTCTTATCAATGTTTATCTAAAATTATTAACTGTTTAATCTATTTCTCACTACTAGTTTTTCCTTTTTTTTTGTCATAGAAAAAATGGTTTAATGTGCCAAAAATAGTATAAAGATTCAATCAATTGATATAAAATACTTGTTGCTAACAAGAAAAAGAAATCAGGAATTTTTTTATATTAAAAATCCTATTGAAGCACAAAAAAAAGAACACCTGAATAGCTTTTGTCTAAAGATTAGATTTTCCAATACTAACATGTAATCTTAATGCTTCACAAAATAGTCTTTAAATATGCCAATTAATTAGTGTAGACAATATTTTAAGTTGAGAAATCAGACACAGAAATGTATTTTTCTGAGTAAAAATTACTTTAAGGATGTGACTTTTTCACTCTTAAAATGTAAAATGCTAGCTGTAATCTAAAAAATACAATACTAATGGATAGTTACGACCGTTTTTTCAACGTCGATTAATCGAATTGTCCAATTTATTGCATTGATCAAAGATAATGCACTTTTCCCCCACCAAAATTTTTTTGCATTATAATCCATCTTAAAAAGAATTTGGATGAATCCTTGATGCTCTCAATCAAGCAAAAGGCTATCAAGCAGAAAGTTTTTCTTTATCACAATTAATTTTTTTAAGTATGTACAGTATAGTGCATGCATATGCAAACCTTTCTATTTGTACTTTTTTGTATTACTGTGTAGAAAATAAAATTTAAAAAAATTAAAAATTAGTTTTCAACTGCACAGTATGTGTTATGTTAAATTTGTGCTACTATATTTGCCACTCCAAAGCCTGGAAAAAGTGAAAAGAAAAGTTGCCTATAAAATGAATGCTGATTCCCTGATGACACTAGTTCCACACTGTCCTTCATTCCTCTTGGAAATCTTTCCTTCCCTAATTTGCCACTTTTGACTACTGTTGTTTAATTATTTCAAGTACTCATGCAGTTTTTTCCAGCTTAATTTTTGAAGCTAATGAAGTTTTTTCAGTAACGAGTAAGTCTTTCATCATCAATTTCTGGATATTATTCATTTGAGACATTTAAATTGTTTATTATAACTTAATTAAACTAAGAATATTGAAATAAATATGTGTGACAATGAATTTCAAAAATGGGAAATAAAGAAAGCAACCACTGTTTTAGTTAAAAAAATATACATTTTAGTTCGTCTGTAATTTCATTAAAAATCTTTATTAACTATCAGCTTATAAAAAAGAATTATGCTACTTTTTGACTATTTTTTCTTTATTTATTTTACATTACAGTGATGATACTCTTTTTCTTTTAGTCTACTCGAGATAAGAAATGAAGATACAAACCAAAAGTTCTTAAATAATGTAAGTATCTTTACATATTTCGTTTCATTTAAATATATTACATTCTTGTAATATATTTAAACAATTACATTTTTAACTACTTAATACAGGTGAAACTACGTGTTTCACCTGTACATTTTTTGTACGTAAATGCCTTGCTGTTTCTATAAAATGGGTTAAGTCAGTGCATGGTGACTAAGATAAAGCTTAATTTTCAAATTAATTAATAATAATAATGAAATATTATAGAAGCTTGATTACCCAAAATGTGTCAGATTCTTGTAAATACAGTAAAAAAAAGCTGAAAAGATAATGTCCTCTTTAACTCTTTAAAGACCAAGAGGCCTGAAGATATCTGGACTACTTAACGCCTTTTTCGGGTCAGTGGGGGCGAATGGGTAGTAGTGATTGGGAGGGGATGAGCTGCTTGTCACTGATGTATAGGAACTCATAAAAAGTCGAAAGGAAAGAGGTGTGTGATCTTCACGCTTTATTTAGAAGCATTTCCGCCTGTGGATTTAGAGAAACACAAAATCCTCTTAATTTGTAACAGATTTGTTTGTTGTTGGAACTGGACCTTTTTATTTATTTATTAAAAATTCGGGAATGGCGGGCTTTTGGGAATTTATTTTTGAAATCCCAGCGTCCATTAAAACGAATACCTTTTTAATAAAATTGAAACGTGTTTACTGTTGACTACCAAATGTAAATTTTTTATACAATTAAAAATACATGTTCAAAAATACCGAAATTACTGAAAAAAATTTGGATAAAGCCAACATTGTATAATGCTTTCTGTTAATCACTGATATTTTAATGATAATGTTATCATTAGTTCATAGCAATTTTGAACCTTGAGTGAAAAAAAAGGTTAATATTTTATGAACTTTTTATAGGTTTTTTTTTCAAATATTTTATTTCTTTCAATTTTGTTCTCCATTATCTTGTTTGGTATTTTTCAGTAATCAATTTTATTACAGTGTGCTTTTTGTTAGAGAATAGATAAAAGAAAATTTTAGAGAACAGATAAAATGATTTAAAATACATTATATTAATAATATATCTTTTAAACTTGATCTAGGAAAGATGTTTTAGACTTCGTTTTACTTTCATGAAAACATTTTTAAATCTTAAAATTCTTATAAAAATTTCCATTTTATGCTCAACTAAAGAAAACTAAATTCAATTCTATCTGAATTTATGATTAACGTAATATAATGCATACATTACAATGCCTTTTTGTATACTTTTAAATACTATAAAAATATTTAAAAAAAAATAATGGAGCTTTTTTTTTTCAATTTTGTTTTATTGTATTATATTTGCATCGTTACAGTAATTTCGCTCTTTCTGGTATTAATTTTCTATTACTTTCGAGTCTTATATTTGGACACAGTATATCTTGTTAACAAACTTAAAGTTCAGTGGTTTTATACTTAAAGTGCTTTCAAAATTAAATAAATTAGTTATTAAGAATAATAAATTATATAAAATTATTGTTTACAGGAAATTGCTTTCATGTAAAGGAATTTTGTAAATTTTATCTCACTTATATGTAAGCAGTTTTGATAATGCAGTTATTGTATAAAAGTAATTCAATAGGTATGGTCAAACAATATCGTAGATTCTCCTGAATGAAATGGTTTTTCAGATTTCAAGTGTAATGTTTTTAAGTAATTAATTGTTATGAAAATAGCTTATTCCATTTGAATACATTTTCTTCAAGAAACAAGTTATATATTCTAATTATAAACCAGAGCCTGTTAATCATTATTTACTTTTTTACTACAATTACAATTTCCGAATCAGCTTAAAAATAAGTTTATTACTTTGTTTATTGACATTGCTGATAAGAATTTAATTTAATTGAATAATCTTATAGTAAGTTATATAATAAATAAATAAATTTGTATATAATTAATTTAAGTCCTGGATCAGATAGCAGCAAAAAACATCTTGTTAAAAAAATTATCCTCAAGTCACAATACATAATAGTATCTATTATCTTGAGTTATCTGAATGGTGTAATTTTAATTTCTTGTCACTCTTTTGATTATTTAAGTCAAATTGCTAGATTCTTTAGTTGACTTAAAAATTGAACAAATTTATCTAAATTATTTCAATTATACAGTGAATTCGCGATAACTCGAATCTGATAGGACTGACGGAAAACTTCGACATATCGGAAGTTCGACTTACCGTTAGTTTAGGTTTTGGACTTTCAAAATATTGTCGGANTATTTCAATTATATATATATATATATATATATAGGGAAAAATTTCAAAATTAATAGATTTATTAGAGAAAAGAAGGGGGTGATAGTGAGCCTTTGAAATCATTCTTAAAAGCGAGTTTAAATGCAACAAATAAAAAATTTCTAAAAGAAAAAACCATCAGTCAGAAGTACTGAAAGCGAGTTTCCGTGGTCACCTAACGGCGAAAGGATGGTATATCCAGTTCTTTTGTGACTAAGCGGAAAAGTGAAGCTAATAGGTAGGCATTGACAATAGCAACTTATCTTGTTTGAAAAATACTTGGAATCTATTTCCATTTACTAAATGTCGCAATTATTTGTTGAACCTTTCTGTAGTACTCTCATATGATTAGTACTTATAGTCTGTAATTGAGTGCAGGTGGTTAAATAGAATTGACAATATGCTAATTTGTAATGATAAATTTAACCCAATCAATAGTTTATTCAAATAAAAAAATTATTTAATTTAATAGCAATTTTAAAAGTTAATCTTTAATCCAAGAAAATAAAAACGAGCAATTTTTGTGTTTGATTTAGTACTCTTCTGAAAACAGTATTATAGTTGAATTATCTGATATTTATTTGATTATAAAAATAATGTTTTGTCACTGTACAGGAATTTAATATTATAAAGAACAGTTTAAGTAAAATATTTTCAATGTTTCAATATATTTCAGACATTTTATGTTGAGCAAAATATGGCTTTAAAGGTGTAGCATATTTATGGATAAAACCAGACATCAATTAAAATAGTTCAGATTGATTCAGATTCATATATTTCATTTATATGCATTTTGAAGAAAATAATTCATATATACTATTAAATAATACCAAAGATATCACCTAAGAGAAATCTAGTTTTCTTAATTATTTAAAAATATTTTTTTTACCCTTTTGATGAGTATGAAATAAAAGAGAAATAGCTAATATACGCCCATTTTCGTTATGTGAAACAGAGAAACGTCTAAATTAATCGAAGTGAAGGAACTTATTTTTATTATTTAAGAAGCTTATATTACATTATGTATCTAAAGAAATAATTTTATTTGAGAAAATTTTATTTGTTAAACAATATTATTTGTTTCCGCTACAGGTGGTTTAATTTGTTAGATCAATAAATAAAAATATTTAATTAAAAATAGTAAAGTTTAAAAAAAAAAAAATCCATAATTAAATTTAAAAAAAGGAAAAGTATTACAATTTCTTTTTTTTAGTTGAATTCTTAATCTTCACTAACAAGCAGTAAAAAATCCAATTACTGCACAATACTTGGTTAACGTTATAATATTCCTTACTCAAAATTGTAGTCATAATCTCATTAGTTCTAAAAATATGATGTAGAGCCGTGGCGGCCCAGGCTATAGAACATTCGCCCTCCAATGAAGTGAACCAGGTTAGAATTCCAGTGATGGATAGTCATAATTTCGTACTACGGCTAGTCATCGGTTTTTTACTGTATTTTATAAACAGTAATTGCCAGTTTCAGCGTCTCTTGCTACAGTTATACCTAAATATCTACGCATTTGGAAAGTTATTTCTGTTATTCTTCCAAGTATTCAATTAAATCAGGAAAATAGTTCAAGCTAATATTTTTCTATTTAATTATACAAAAACATTTTTATTGACAAACTTCAATATTATCAGAACTTTATTTGACTCATAAAGCTAAAATGAACATGATTTAAGTTAATATTAACAAAAAATAATTAAAAAAATGTTTTTGTTACTTTGAGAAAGCTGATCTTTCAACACATTTTCAAGATAATATATGTATATNCTTTCAACACATTTTCAAGATAAAAATTTTTTTTGTATGACATAGGCATTTAAAAAATAATCAGTTTTAAGGAAAAATAACCCCAATCTTAAAAAAAGTGTATAAAAATAAATAAATATCTAATTAAAGAGGATATGTGGTAAAAAATATAAAAATCTTATTATTTACTTTACTACCGCTTTTGAATATTTAACCAGAAAAATTTTCTGTGGGGGAAAAAATAAGCGATGTTCACAAGTCGATTATTAGTTTGAATGCCAGGAAGTTCCATTGTCAGGAAGAGCGCGCCTTTGACTTATTAGTGACGTGGGGGAGACTCTTGCCAGCTGTGAAGCAAATGACCAAAGATAGCCCCCCAACAAAATGGGGGAGTTCATCTGCGTTTGAAAAACTAATCATGTTTACGGTGGTATATTTTCTTCTACTTGGGTCGTTAAAGAGTTAAAAACTGACTCTAAATATTCTTTTTACTTTTCAATATACCTTAGTTATAAACACATACCACAATGTTACATTTAAAAACTATGCTCATTTTATCTTATTTTGTGCAACATCTATTACTAAATCTTATCAACCATATCATTTACATAACTTGAGTCATAACTTGTTGTCAGTGATAAGACCCAATATTCACTTAAAACTGAAAAAGCAGTTTCTTACAGCTAGACCAGAGTTCGAATTTCTAACCACTTTGTTACCATGGTCCCAATGTTGTTTTTATTGAAAATAAATGAATAAAAGTAATTTATTATGTACTGCTCACCAGCCACTAGTTAACCATTTCTGAAGTAAAATGATTAACATGCAAAAATATCTTATCATTTTAATTCGTTCTTCAAGATTTTGGCTCAAAAAAATGTAACTTACAATTGCAGATGATCTAATTTTCAATAGCTATTGAAATAATTGAGGCCTATCAAAGGACAGAAAGTGGCAACAGCAGAATGTCATGGAAGGCTTTTTACCTGGGCCTTTCCCCCACCTAATATATTAAACTCTAATTTGAATTTTCAAAATTAAATTACTGGAAGAATGAGAAGCTACAAAAGGAAACTAGTTATAAAAAATTAGTAAATAAAAATATAATAGTAAAATATTAAATTAATGGTAAATTAGTAAAAATTGTAAATAGTTGAAAATATTATTTATTAAGAAGTCAATCAAAATTATTAAAAATCACCAGAGTAAAAGCAACGGATTAAATTGTCTTGGATAATGCTTAATATAGACCAAAACAGTGAAAAATTAGCAATTCCCCTACCCCAAATAACACCATTGTTAAACTTGCAAAAATATTTGTGACTTATTAGAGGAACCAAGAAACCCTTGGTTTTAATCCAATTGGAGAAGAACTAATATGTGGAAAACTGCCAACCTTGCAACTGACTTTTTTGTATGTTTTAATCAACATGTGTTTTAACATTATTTTGTTGCATCGTAAATGGAATGGGAAACATAAAAGCTTTAAAATAAAACTTGAAGTATCGTATATTGAAGTATTGACTTACTAGTCCTAAAATAATTTTTAAATGCAAGTTTCATTAATTTATCAGCAAAATTTTACTGTTTAGCAAAGGATTTGAATCATAAACATGACAAAATGGTAATTACGTTGTTTGTTTTTAAATACTTGTAATTATGTTGATAGTTTTCAAGTTTTTTGGAAACTTTAATTTAAAATCATATTAAAATATCTAAAAAACTTTTGACACTGTATTCATAATTTTATGTTTTAATAGCAAAGCATAATTATTAGTTTTTTTTAATTTCATTTCAGATAATTCGATTTTGGATACAAAATAATTTAGAAATTCTCCCACTTGAAAAATTTTTTCAAGCTTACAATTGCATATTTTCATATCCATTAAGTATTATACTATCAAGGTTTGTACAAATCTCACATTTTTATTTGTTCATATTAATTTGTTCTTTTTAAAAATTATAAATAAACCCTCTTTTTTATTTTAGTAATGATGCTTCTATAGTTACGGAATTTGAAGTACAGCAGAAATTTATTTCTCAGTTAAGTCCAAAATTCTGCATGGACATTTTGTATGGGACAATTAAAGAGATGCAACAAGGAAGCCATTTAAGAAATTTAGTTGATGAAATGGTTACATTGTCAAATACAAAAAACACACTGCATAAGATTCAAGATTCAGATACGTTAACAGAATGGGATGATTCCATTCCTCAAGAGCGTTTGTGGATGGACATAATGCACAATTTGCAAGCAGGAATTGCTCCACATTCTGCCATTCACATGTCTACTAATAATATAGATTTTTTAGCAAAATCTTTAATAAGTGAAAAATTTTACTCTCAATCATTTAATAATGCTTCTGAAATAACAGAGCTGAACTTTGATAGAAACGATGTTGCTATATTCTCTTGTGGACATTATTATACCCTTGCATCCTTTCACTCCAATATTTTACAGTTGTTCAAGGAATCAATGGTTGCCTTAACTTATCCACTTCCATTAACAATTAAACTCTTGCTCTCTGAATACCAAGAAGATATTTTAACTGTTGCTTGTCCTAAATGTGTAATTAATGAAATTAGTAATTCTTTATGATTTTTCATTTATACATTGTAATATTTGTAGGTTTCAGGCTAAATAGAATTTTTATTATTAAAAAATTTGTTGAAATAATGCAAAATATAATTTTATGTTTTAAGATATTTAATATTTATTGTAAATATTTTATGTTACATCGTTGTTAAATTTGTTTTTTATTAAAATTTAAAAAAAAAAAATATTTGTCTTACACTAATGAAGTTAGTGTTATTCCATATGTGTTATAAAGTATCTGGTCTCCTAGAATTGAACAATATGTTATTTGAGTATGCCATATAGTATTTAACAATACTGGCTGAAACATACTAGTACATTGCTCAGAATAAAAAGATATCACTCTGAATAATTTTGTTCTAATAATCGGATTTTCACGTACTAAGTGTCAAAATAGTTATTGGGAGTGACTTCAAATATGCTAATTAATTAGTGCTAACTATTAATTAAGTTACACAATCGGACACAAAAATGCACTTTCTCTGAATAAACATATTTTTTACACATTTGGATTTTTGACTCTCAAAATAGAGGGGGGTGTGACTGTATTTTGAAATTACAGTCCTAATAACTTTGTCGGAAGCAGTTATAAGTTTGGCCCCCTTAATGTAATTTCACTTTTTGGTCATATCTTTAAAACTAATTGTGCAATTAAAGAAAAATTACACCCTCCCATGAAACTTGTTTACCCAAAAATAATTTCAAACAGAAGCTTATTTTTAATAATTATTTATTATTATTTAATTTCATACTGGACAAAAAAAATTTTAAATTATGAGCCATACATTTTTTATACCATATTAATCGATGTATTTTTCTATAGTGAACTCAAAAGTTTCAATTGTTTTTATAGAGAAGAAGCTGAGAAAAATTCAAAAACGAATTCTTTTAAAAAAAATAATAATTTGGCGACAATGAAAAAAATATTTAATTGGAGTGATTAATGCCTAAATTTGGTATTCTTTCAGGAACTTGACTTACACAAGCTTAGTGCAATTTTCATTCATGATTTTTCGATGTTTTTATTCTATATCATTTCCTTTTTTAACTATACAAAATGTTTCTTTTTAAGTCGAATTTAGTAAAGAGATTTGAATAAAGTATTATGTTTAACAAATGTCAAATCTTATTAAAATATGTTTTTGATTGAATGTGGTTATGCATTATTTTTTTAAAATTTTAGTTTCTAATTGATTCATTCCACAATAGATTCAATTTCAGTAATGTGCATAGGTATGCATTTATTGGAAATAATATATTTATCAATATATATTTTAACTAAATAAAAATATAAACGAAGATATGTAATAAGTTTCTATATATCGTCTTAAACCAAACTCTTGTGACATCAACGACTATCTGAAATATTTATGTTTAAAAAGTCACTACAAAGAATATAAAAATACCGAACATAAAGAGCTGTTGAATATGTAGCCAAACTTTTTAAGAATTTTGAAATAACTCTTTATCTTATATATCGTCCTAAAACATCTTAATTTTAAAATTAAAATTTTAATTACCTGACCACGTGTGATTCATAGAAATATTCAACCAATTATTTCATTATATTTTTATAATTTTTAAATTCGTTATTCTACCACACAGATTTTTTTTTCAAAGAAATTCCTAACATATTTTGTTTAATTTTTTCTTTAATTAAACATTCGTTTTAAATAATTGTCAAGTTTTTTTCGAGTCGCAGAACTTATAGCCAGTTAGCTAAGAATTTAAGAATATTTTATTGCATGAAAATAACTCGATGCAAAATATCTAAATGATTGTATTAAATAAGAACACCCTTTTTCTCTAACGATGAACAGACAAATTATTGATTTATTTACTTTATTGTTTCTTTATTTGTTAGAAGTGAATACGTATTAGTGCAACTCAAATCATAAGTGTTTGCTTTGTTTTTTAAATGAACCACAACAACGTTTAAACTTATGTATCTGACGTTTAAACTTATATATTATACTGTTAAATTTAAGAAAGCTGCTCTTTAAAAAAAAATGTAGAAAAAGTTAACTTTGGTTAAAAATTTTTTTCAATTTTAACACAATTCATGAAATATCATAGTAAAATTTGCTAACAGGAAAAAGCCTTATTTTGTTACACAGTGTAGTGTGCGGACATCTTCGCCAGAGGGAGCTTCGCTCACTCACCACCAAAAAGTAATTAAATAAAATAGGGGAGAAGCGTTCTCAGAACTGGCTTGTGAAGTCAGATAAAATTATGTCACTAACTTACATTTAATTTCATATTAATTTTATATATGTTTAAATGAAAGGTGTTGTCAAGTGTTATATAAATATGTTTAAATAAAAGGTGTTGTCACTAAATGTTTCGGTCATTAAAATTTATTTTAAATTTAATTAGCCTAATGAATATGCTTTCATTTAAATTGAGATTCACATTTTAGTCACTTATCTATTCAGTTATTTTGGACAGTGTAAAATATTTAAAATCATAAGTGAGAGTTATTCATGAGAACCAACTACATTGTTCCATAGAGGAACATTACACTGTCGCCGTCTCCTAGGATCATGGATAAATTGAAAGCATTGAAGACTACAGGGTATGCACTCTTTTGGCTTCAATCACATGTTTGGACATATTTCGTGTGTTTAAGTTTTTAAATTGTTTGTATTTTAAAGTTGTAAATATAAGAATTTAAAAATGTTTAAAGGGGCTAAAAAAGAGGATCATAAATTAATTGCAGGAGAGATCGGGGAGTCGATAAATCCCGATATGAAGGTAATTGATTTGAGAAATTTAATTCTAAAGAGTGCGCATTATAAAAACGATAAAGATTTTGTAGAACAATTTGCTGATTCGATAATTGCTGAGCGAAAGGCGAGAGAAGAACAGCAAGCGAAAATTGAATTCGAAAGAGCTAAGATAGACAGCTCTCGATTAAGTGCGGAAGCGCAGATAGAATTAGAAAAAATAAATCTAGAAAAAGCAAAAATAAACGCTGAGCTAGAAAAAATAAACTATCGAGTACGAGAGAATATAGTACCGAAACCGAAGCCACGAGTCAAACGAAACCAGTGGAAAACTATATTCCAAGTGTACGAGCTTTAACTATACCTGTTCCGAAAAGAACAGACAGTTGGAATTTTTTTTTTCGTCTTTAGAGAGAGCTTTTCGAAGCAAAAATGTACCTCAGAAATTTAAGGGGGAAATTTTATTAAACCTCCTCGGAGAAAAAGCTATAATTATTTTAGTATGTATCAAAGATGAGGAAATAAACGATTATGAGAAATTGAAAAATGCAATTTTAAAAGAGTATGAACCGACACCCCTAATTTGTTTACAAAACTTTCAAAAAGCGCGTCGTATGTCAAACGAAACTCATGTACAATTTGCATCTCGATTATCTACTAGTTTGGAACAATATTGTAGAATAAGAAATGTACAGGATTTAAATACTTTGAAAGAATTAATTGTAAGCGATAAATTGTATCAATCTTTAGATCATCAAACCGCGATGCATATAAATATAAAACAAGAGCAAGATTGGTTTAAGCCGGTACAAATGGGTAAAGAATGCGATATGTATTTTGCGTCAAAAGGAAAATCTTTTTCTGATACATATTCTAATTATAAAAAACCCCAGTCGTATAATCAAAACTATACACGAAATGATTCTTAATATATAGCGCCTCAGTTCCGACGCGAAGAAATAAAACCGAAGTCAAAAGAAAATAAAATAAATAAAAAACTAGAATGTTACTTATGTGGAGAAAAAGATAGTGGAAAAAAATATTCGAAAATGAAAGTAAAAGAAAATGCTGTCATTGCAAAAATCTCCTCAGAACATTTTTATCCATCTCTTTGAAGTATGTATCTGTGTACGTGGGAGAAAGGAAAAATGGAAATGTGTAATCGATTCTGGAACTCAAATTTTTGTTTGTAATTTGAATTTGATTCCTGGCGCTGATAATGAGGAATATGGAAAGATTATTTTGAGTTAAGCGTATGGTGAGCATATTGAGGCTAAGTTGATAAAAACAATGGTCTCATTAAATAGAGATTCTGCATTAAATTATCCTGTAGAATGCATAATTGCATTGACAGATAAATTAAATGTAGGTGCGTTAATACCACCGTTTCTTTATGAAAAACTGATTTCCTCAGACCTTGAGAGTTCTTGCGAGGAAAGCAGTGAACGTCGGTGCGTGTTGGAAAAAGAATCAGCACACGTGTTATTACAACAAATTAATGAAACGGATATTTTGGCAGAGGGGGGAGAGAGCTGTTGCTCATTGAGTGGGAATGAGACGAATATTTTAAATGAAGATTCTAAATTGTTTCCGGATTATTATACATTGAAAGAAGAGCAAACGAATTGTATTTCATTAGAAAAAATTCGCGCGGAATTAAAACGAAATAAAGGTAATTTTATTTTAATGGATGGATTAATTTACCATAAGGATAAAATTCTTAATGAATCAGTTATGCAGTTAGTTTTACCAAAATGTAGGCTAAATAAAGTTTTAAAATTGGCGCACGGATCCTTTTTTAGGAGTCATATGAGGGTTAGGAAAACTAAAGAGCGAATAAAATATAGCTTTTACTGGCCGAATATGAGGAAAGATCTAACGGAATTTGTCCAAACTTGTGAAGGGTGCCAACTTAGAAAAACTGAGAAGATTGGCGATAGAGCTCCCATAACTCCTGTGGTTCGTCCCGAACTTCCTTTCGAAATTGTGAATGTGGATGTCATTAGTCCTATAGACCCACCATCTAGCAGAGGACACAAATATGTACTTTGTCTTGTTGACCAAAATACTCCCTGGCCTGAAGCTGTGCCGTTGAAATCACTATCTGCTAAAACAACTTGCGATGCTTTACTTACAATTTTTACAAGAACTGGTATACCCAACGTTATAGCTAGTGATCAGGGGACTAATTTTAAGTCTGCCCTAACTCAAGAATTTCAAACGCGTATTGGTTCGAGTCCCAGATTCTCCTGTCCGGGTTATGCTGCTGCGAATGGACTAGTGGAAAGGTGGAACAGAGTACTTAAAGATATGTTACATCACGTAATGCGTGAAGATCCAAGAGGTTGGGACCTGCAATTACCATTTTTACTATTCTCGTACCGAGAGGTTCCAAACACCACTACTGGGGTATCTCCTTTCAAGCTACTCTATGGTAGAGAGGCTCAAGGTCCATTGTCTATCCTGAAATCATCTTGGTCTGGTGAAATTAGAATCCCTACCACTTTGTCTCAGTCAGCTGTTGACTATCTTCAAGAACTGGAAAAAGCTGCTGAAAGTGCTTCGTTGATGGCTGCTGACATATAGAAAGCATACAGCGACTATTTAAATAAAATATTTTCAGTACGAAATTTCAATGTCGGTGAACAGGTAGTGCTTTTAATCCCTGATTCTTCCGATAAAATATATGCCCGATGGACTGGACCAGGAGAAATTGTCAAGCACTGTTCCCCACATTCCTACCTGGTCAAATTACCAGATGGGAAAGTTAAACAAATGCATGTAAACAAGATAAGAAGATTTCATGCTAGAGTCAATTCAATTGGAGTGATTTTTGAAAATGAGGACGAATTTGGTGAAATTATTACAGTACCTGAAACGAACATTGGAAAAGTTATGTTTGATTCACAATTGGAATTAGAACATTTGAGTGATGATCAGAAAAGAAAATTAACGTCTTTGCTGAGTAAACATCAAGAACTTATGACAGGAAAATTAAAGAGAGCAAATGTTGAAGAGCATAAGATTCGACTCATACCTAACAGTGAGAGGAAGAGGCCATATATCTACCGTATTCCGGATGCTTTGAGAGGAAAAGTAGATGAACAAATAGAAGAGCTTTTAGATGCTGGTTTAATAGAAGAGAGTTCAGCTGAAATTGCTTATCCAGTGGTGTGCGTTAGTAAAAAAGATGGAGGGATGCGGATGTGCATCGACTATCGAGCGTTGAATGCTGTGACTATAACTGACAATTTTTCAATGGAAGATACTACTGAGTTAATCCATACTATAGGGAAATCTAATGTACTCTCAAACCTAGATCTGCTAAAAGGTTACTATGCTATTCCTATGGAGGAAGCAAGTTATGATTTAACTTCCTTTAAAACTCACAATTCTCAGTACAGATTTCGAGTTATGCCGTTTGGACTCCGGAATGCTGCAGCAACGTTTCAGAGAGTCATGAGCAAAGCCCTGGCACCATTTAAAAGGTTTTCACGAGCATATATAGACGATATTGGTATATTTTCGAGCAGTTTTGAAGAACATCTAGTACATTTGGAGTTGATTCTGAAAATATTAGAAGAACTCAATTTCACTGTTAATCTGAGGAAATGTTCTTTCGCTAAACCAAGTATCAAGTTTTTGGGACATATCATCGGGTCGGGTGAACACCAGCCCCATCCCGAAAAGGTTCGAGTAATTAAACAACTTCCAAGACCAAATACTAAAAAAGATTTGAGAAGCATGCTTGGATTATGCGGTTTTTACCGACAATATATTCCGAAATATGCTAAATTAGAGTATCCTCTAACAGAATTGACGCAAAAGCGAGTGCCGGAAGATATTCCCTGGAGTGAAGTGCATGACTCTGTGGTCTATCGTCTCAAGCAAGCCCTTGCAGAAGCCCCATCACTTTACACACCAGTGTCCGGTAATCCTTACATCATTTACTCAGATGCATCATAGATTGGAATAGGAGCCTATCTTTTTCAGCGAATAGAAGATAAAGCTTTCCCAGTGTCTTACGCTAGTCATAAATTGACCAAAACACAACAAGCCTGGTCAACTATAGAACGAGAAGCTTACGCAATTGTGTGGTCATTAAAGAAATTTGAGTCATTGATATTTAGCTCTGAAATAGAATTTTACACCGACCACAACTCTTTACCGTATTTATTGAAGTGTTCTCCTCAGTCATCTCGGTTACAGCGGTGGGTGTTCGCTTTTCAAAAGTATAATATAACTTTGAAACATTTCCCTGGTTCCAAAATGCCGCATGCGGTTGCAATATCTCGCCTGTTTCCAAGTACTATAACTTAAATATTGACTGTTTATTTTTTGATAATTTAAAGTTTTTTTTGATATATATATATAATAATTTAATTTTATAAGCAAGTTATAAATTTTAATAGTTTAATGCTCCGTTATGTTAAACAATTGAGTACATTATCTGCTTATTGAAAATGTTTTATTACTTGAATTAGCTACATTATTTACATTATTTGAAATGTTCATTACTATTAGTGATGAATGCTAATTGTCATTTTAGTTTATATATTTATGATATGGTTGTTTATTATCAATTTATATGTTTTGTCAGATTAAGTATCAAGGGAGATACTTCAATCTTGCGTGGGGGGTGTAGTGTGCGGACATCTTCGCTAGAGGGCGCTTCACTCACTCATCACCAAAAAGTAATTATATAAAATATGGGAGAAGCGTTCTCGGAACTGGCTTGTGAAGTCAGATAAAATTATGTCACTAACTTACCTTTAATTTCATATTAATTTTATATATGTTTAAATAAAAGGTGTTGTCCATATAAGTGAGAGTTATTCATGAGAACCAACCTCATTGTTCCATAGAGGAACATTACAAACAGTAAACACTAAAAATGGAAAATTGTAAAGATTCCAAAGCCGTACTATTTTTAGAATCATCATCTAATTTGAAACATGTAAGAAAAAATGTGCAATTTTTGAATTAATTTTGATAAAAGAATACGCAGCGAGAGGGTTAACATAATTTTTACAGAAATTATGATTAAAATTTTTCCTATAATTTGTCAAACGAAGATAAGACTGATATTGCTCTAAGGAACTTTCTCAATAAATTCATTATTTCCAAAATTGAATTCTGTTTCAATGAAACATATTATTGCTTGAAAGCATGAACATACAGCGTAATTAAGTGCTCATGTATGTACAACATGTCTTCGTATTCACGCAGTAACTATTTTTACAATTATTCGTTAGGTAGTTAGGTCAGATTCGTAAGATTACAATTATTCGTTAGGTAAAAATGACTGCTTTTAATAGTGCATATTGATTACATTGATTGTTCAAAATAAAAGATTTCAGTCACTTATAAGCATATGCCAGTTATCGCACCTCATTATGATTACAGGTAATCATTATTACTTTTTATTTGAAATCGTTACTTGTAACTTTCAAAATAATTACAAGTAGTTTATTACCATGTACGTTTTATTTGTAGTTGTCACAATCGTAGTCAATTAGAGTACTCCGTGCCCATTTTTGTTGACCAGTGAAATTATTCAGTTATTCTTTACTAATGAATAAAGGATATTGAATAAAGAATAATGAATGATTTATTCTTTATTCAAAATATCTCTGACTAATGAATAAATCTTCATTCATTATTCAGGAAGATTTTGAATAATTATTCATCATTCTTTATTCATTATTCTGAATGACTAATGCCCATCTCTGTTCCCTGAGCGTCGCCAGTAGCCCATTGTGCAGCTCTTAGTACGACGTAAATGAACTAGAACTAGATTAAATCTAGAAAATTTAGATTACTTTAATTTCGTCGCAAGCAAAGGTCTTCCAATACTATGTTAAAAATGTAAATATAACAAGTTTTAAAATTAACTTCACATTTTTACACTACGTTTCACACCTTCACATGTTTTCATGCTTTGTAAAATAACGAAAATCAGCTAATGTGTTTTATTGAACTTTCGTTTATTCCTTTTTTCTAACAGGGCTGAAAATGTTTGATGGCTTATAATGGGTTAGCATTAAAAAATTAACTTTTATAAATATGAAGAATACTAACAAAAACTGGATGCATTCTTTTGATCAAGTGAAAAGGGACTATTTTTGAAGAACTCCGCTAAATGCAATTCATGATAATTCTTGTCATACTAAAATGTCTCCCTAAACATATCAGTAATGTATTAATATTATCAGTAAGGTAACATTAAACTAGATTCTAAAATTAAAAAAATTTCGATATTAAGAAAGCGTAATCCGTACAGATGAATCTGGAGCCTTTAAAAGCTAATCTTACGAACCCGATTCAAGTTTAGTTAAAAATTAGAATGATACTATAGTTAACATTTTCATAAATGTCACATCCTATCCTGTAGTTGTTATTGTAGTATATTTGCGTCGCACTAGAGCTGTACAATTCGCTATTGGCGACGGTATGGGAAACATCCATGAGGATGATCCGTAGATGTGCTATCTCAATTTTGATCCTCTGCAGAGAGTATGGCACCTACGCTTCGGTAGCCCGACGACCTGCACGTGAAATCGAGCACTTTAGAAAATTTAACGAGGACCGATACCGCACACCCTCGGTCCCTACACAGACTGATCCAAGTGATCTCCCACCCGCACACTGACCGCAGTCAGTGATGCTTGACTTCAGTGATCTGCTCCAATCCGTGTCTTGACGATCAGCCCACTGTGGGACATCCCGTAACTAATCTTACCCAGGAACGATATAAGCCAGTTTGAATGGAAAATATTGTTGACGCCGAAATTCATGAATTGCAGGAACTATAAACGTTCTTGTTCTAAGATTAAACGATAGTAAAGCGCAGGGTGGTGTTTCAGGGCACGAACTTGCAGTCTTTTGAGGACCTTAATCTAGCCCACCTCACCTTAACTAGAGTGCGAAGAATGATAAAGATCAGAGTTTCCCAAAGTGTGGTACGCGTAACCCCAGAGGAACGGGAACAGTATAGCGGGAGTACGCGTTCTTATGCAAAATATCTCGCAACAAACGAAAATTTCAAAAACTTTTTTATATTAAAACAAAGTTAGACATGAAAATTTACAATTACGTATTTTTCTATTGGCTATTTTTTGCAGAGTTAGCAGTTAATATTTAGTGGTGTCAACAGCCAGTTGTGATTTTTAGCTTTAGTGCAATTTTTTACAGTAAAAAAAAAAACATTCATTTTATTATTAGTGGTACTCAGCGTTACGAAAAATTTAGAAAGGGTACGATAAGTCATAAGTTTTGGAAACACTGATATAGATGATTTAACTTCACAATCCAGGACACTTTCACGGAAAAGCTCACGATTTTGGGCGCCACTTGGCATTCTTGGCGAAGACTTTCAAGTCAAACGTGCTCTTTCGCCAAATTTCTTTGCGTAGCGTTTGCAAACAAAGAACTGAATTGTTGTTACTAACAAGGCAATGGTAACTAACGAAATTTGTGTGGTTTTAAATCGGATTCTCCCAAAATTGTTAGAGTAATTCCCAACAATAGTTGTGAACTCAAAGCAAATCTTCAAAATCAAAAATCTGTTTGACGCAACACACACAGCATCTAATGTCTACGGAGAACCTCATAAGATTGAAAGGTAATTGTTTTATAAGCTATTTTTTGTTCGTTCGAAATGTGTAGAAGTTAAAAATAAGCATAAAATTTTTTATTTGTCCAACAGTAGGGGGGGGGAGGCATTTTTTTTATTTTAATAAATAGGTAAACGTTTTGTTAAGTCATATTTTTAATTTAATAACTGCCCATAAATTTATCAAATTTAATATTATTTCTCTCTTGTGGAAAACGCGGGAACGTTCAATATTTAACTTTAAAAGTATTATTCTGTATTAATTTTTAAACTATTATTCTGAAACTCCTTTAAAAATTTATAAATAGTGCAATTCTCAAGATGAAGTAAAGGTAACTTTTAAATCCACAATTTTCTTAAAGAGTGTAGTTTAAATTAGTAAATTTAGTAATTCTTTCAAAATTTACTTGTATATTTTTCAACTACTTAAACTTGTGATAAAGAAATTTTTAATTTTTTGAAATCCGAATGTTCTGAAATTTTTTTTAAAATTTAAATCGCCTGAAAATTTTGTTAGAGAATGATTATTATTGAAAAATAAAGAAAATGGGTAAATTATTTATCAAATTTTTTCCTAGAAATTTAATTTTTAAATTAAAAAAATAAAAAAATTCTTAAATAATTAATATGAAAGCCAAGAAGTAAGTTATATTTAAGAGAGAAATGAAATTTGATACAGCTATCCATCATTTTAATTGGAAATTAATTTATATTCTTTGTTGATTATATCCAATCAAAGGAAGAAAGAATTTTAATTTATTAAATCCGAACATTTATAAGCTATGAAGGAGATAAAATAAAAATATCAATTATGAAAAATCAATATAAAATTAGAATTCAAAAACTATCAATATAAAATTAGAATTCAAAAATTATCAATATAAAATTAGAATTCAAAAATTATAAACATAAAATTAGAATTCAAAACTTATCAATGTAAAATTGGAATTCAAAAAAAAATATCAATGTAAAATTAGAGTCC
Organism: Parasteatoda tepidariorum; assembly: GCF_043381705.1. Taxonomy (NCBI): domain Eukaryota; kingdom Metazoa; phylum Arthropoda; class Arachnida; order Araneae; family Theridiidae; genus Parasteatoda; species Parasteatoda tepidariorum. Next base: position 7,415,883 of record NC_092214.1, read on the forward strand.
AAAATATCTATATAAAATTGAAATGCAAAATAATTGAATTTATATTTGTATAATTTGTACTAGGCATAAAGTTTAAGATAAGATTTGAGCACTTCAGTTAGTCGGAAACTGGTCGAAATTTTTTTTGACGCTAAACTGATTTTGCTCATAAAATGCAAACAGGAAACTATTAAAACTAGTATAAAGTACAGTGCTCCAAATGAGATTTGAGCTCTCCAGTCAATCGGAAAGTTGACGAATTTTTGATCGCATGTTTCTATCCTCAGTTACAGACACAAGTTAACTAAAAGGAAGCAATAAACTGATGCTGTAGAATAGGGATGCACAACCTTTTTGAGTGAAGGGCCACTTGCACAGCAGGTTGGCTAACGAAGGGCCGCAGATGTATTTAGACATGTTAATGACAAATGTAGTAATGTTTATTTAAACATTAGCGTTCCATTTTTTTTATCAATACACTTAGTAACATCAATAACTTAGTAGTGTTCCATTATTAGAATTCATTCAAAAATGAAAAACTTGCTATTATTATCATATGAACAATAGATTTATCAAAATAAATAAACATTGAAGAAAATAAATATTTTTTTTATCATGTCATGCAATACGAAAATTCATTTTAGAATCAAATTCTAATAAATAAATAAAAACTGCAAATGCCCACAGAATGAAAGTAGGAAAAGTTTAGTCATAATTAAATAATATAAATGCAAATTAAATATTTTAATTGAAGAAAATGTATAGGTTTTAAGCAAAAGCCTAAAATAAAAACAAAACTGTGATAGTTCAAAATAAAATTCAATGCTTATTTTGTAATGTACTTTATTATTTTATTTTATTAATTATTAGATTTTTTATATCGTAAACATTTTCCTTTTTTTTATCGAAAAAGATCACTTAAGCAACAAAAAATTGAAATCTAAACTACAAACAGTGAGCAGTTTAAAAATTCACGTTTTCCGCCATTTTATGAATTTCTCAAGTTGCAATAACATTGCATTTAAATTAGGGAGGGATGTAACGAGTATTTGGCCCTTCTGTGAAAAATTCAGTTGGTTGAATGATCAGTCAAATATTCGGCAGAATATTTTTTAGAAATGTATTTTTCCAAGTTTTTTTTATTTTTGAATTTTTATAGATATTATTTTATTTTTTTTAAAATTATAATCAGACAAGTCAATTTTGTCATTTTTTTGATACTTTGAGAATTGAGAAGGATTTTTTTCCATTTTTTGTTGTTTTTATTATAACCCAGCATTATAACAGAACGTCTCATACTATTAATTTATTATCACTCTTTCCCTGTACTTTAATATAAATAACCAGTAACATACAGAAGTGTAATTTTCAGTATTAAACTTTTGTTTCAGGAACTAAGAAAACATTGTTTTTTTCTGTTTTTCTTTTTTTAGGCATTTTTATTATGACTCAGTATTTTTTTTTAAAATAAAGTTACTAATAAAATTTATTTTCTTCTAAAATTATGGCAATGAGAAAATTTTAAATTTAGATTTTCGGCATAAGATTTTCATTTAAAAAAATTAAGATCGTTTTTTCTATCTTTTTATTTTTTTTTTAAATAAAAAAAAACTTTTTTTAGACGTTTTCATTATAACGTAGTAATTTTTAATAGCATTTCTGTTGACTTAATTCTTTTTTCTTGGCTTTTTCTGGTAATTGAAAAATTGAGATGTTCAGCTTTAAAAAAAATTTTCAAAAATTAAGATTGATTTTTATGTTCTCTGTTTCGCTTTTCGACATTTTCAAAAACGTTCTTGATTGGCCTTATTTTTTAGAGTTAATTTATGAATACGTTTTTCCAGGAAATATTATTCCGAGCATTGAAATTTTAGTTTCAGTGTTGCTATGCTGCTAAAAGATTTTGCTATTTGGCCCCAAGTGTACGGCGTTCAGTCGATTTTTTCTTCTTTTTTTTGCCGAATATTTGGTTTTTGATCAAATCACAATTCATTACCACATTCGGCCAAATCATATTCGTTGCGAAAATAAAAACGAAGGAAAAATAACTAGGATTTACGATGAAACTGTACCCAAATACGGTATCAAAGAGGGATTATTTAATTGCGCGATTGACAATCACGTGTCGTAATAACCATCATAGTTAAGTAACTGGATCGTCAAAATGTGGAAAAGTATAGAAATAATTGGGAAAAAATATATTTATGCTGAACTCAGCACGAATAAAGTGTGCCAAATGCATGATTTAAAACTTGTATGTCGTAATAGAACAATTGGAATTTTTCATAATACGTGGGAACACATAGCAATAACTTCCGAAAAAATTGTGGAAAAAAAAGAAAGAATTGCAAAAAAAGGATAAAAAAAATCACTTAGATTTAAGATGAAATCGTCACAAATAAAGTGCACAAAAAGTGATTATTTAAATTTGCGATCTGAAACTCGCGTCGTAATTAAAATTCGGGATTTTCGAAATCACGTAGAAAAGCGGAAATAACCGTTTAAAAAAATCATTTATATTTACGATAAAATCGGCTTAAAGAAAGTGCGTTTAAAACGTGATGACTTAAAAATGCGATTGAAAATTGAAATTTTTTAAAATTTTTTTTATTGTGCTTAGATGCTCTCGCGGGCCGCACTTCAGTAGTCAAAGGGCCGCATTTGGCCCGCTGGCAGCAAGTTGTGCACCCCTACTGTAGAAACACTTCATTTGAAATTTGGATACATAAATCATTTAATTTAAAAACTAGAGATAATTAAAACTATTTCGAAAATCGTATACCCATATAAAATCATTTATTTTGATAGGTATGTGATTTTCGTCCCTGAGATAATTCATTAGTATTTTTTCATATTATTATGTTTTCGTCTATTTGATTGAAATGCGAAATGAAAATACTTCGCTTTTGTATCGAGTTTTGATTTATGTCAGCATATTTCAAAATTGTAAAGCATTTCGTAACTTATTTTAATGTACTTAAGAAAAATCTAGCTGTGAAAATAATAAGTATCATTAAATTCAAACATTGTTGTGGAACATTGCGGAGATTTTGAATTGGCGACTTTAACTGGAACATTCCAAATAGCAAATAAGGGGGAGTAAACTATAAGATATTATAACAATCCTCGAAAGCTTCAGATGAATTGAAATTCATTTATTTATTTTAAATAGATAAGAAGTATTCTCTTTCGTATGGGTCAATTTTCAATGAATTATAGTTTGAAATTCTAAAATCCGTATTTATTAGGATTTTTTTAATCTGTTTGCTAAAACGACATTTTAGTTTTATTTTTAAAAATTTGACAAGATTGTAAGTAATGGTTGGGATTTATCAAGTAAGTTTTAATTTTGGTTGCTACTTTTACTATAGCTTTTTTTGTTTTCTATGTGTGTTCTCTTTTCATTTATTTTACTTCATTTTGCTTAGATTTGTGATTCAATGGATTTTTTTGTTTCAATAAATAGTTTGTTTTTATAAAAAGTTTGTTTTTTATAAAGAGTGGCATTTGGATATTGTTTAAATTTGTTTCATTGCGAAATTATCTACTTGAAACTGGAAGGGTTCATTTTCTTTTTTTCCATAAATCCATTAAAAAATTGTGCTAATTGGCGACGAAGAATAATTAAATACTATCAATTAGTTACACAAGTACAAATATTGAATATGCAGCTAGTGCTATTATTAAATTCACATAAAATATAATATACATTTCAGGATTTTAATAGTTTAAAATTCAGTCTAACTTCCCAGCTTGAAGTTATTTTGGCAAAGTTTCATAGTTTTTAAAATAGCTCTCTTCATCTTCCAAAAGTAAAAAAATAACTATTTATTAACGAGCTAATTAAGGAAAGTTATTAAGCTTTATTAAAATTGATATTTAATGGTTTGTAAATTTGTAAATATTAATCACTATTTTACATGCATTACTAGCGAAATATTCAGATGCTTAGTGTTTATTTGCTTTTTAAACAGAGTTTTTGAACAATATACCAGCATATTTAAAATATTTAGTTAATATTTTTTTGTTATATTACTATATTTATGGAACTAGAATAGTTTTTTTTAAAAACTGTTTATTAATAGCATAATATTAATAGCATAAACCAAAAATGCTTGGCATTATTCTTACCCTGAACCGTAATAAACTAAAATTCAACTTCGTTAGTTAAGTTACATTCTTTATAGCAGAGAAATGAATAAAATATTGACAAACAGTTGTGACATTATAGAATAGAGATACCTCAAGTAACACAAAATTTCTTCATAATTTTTAATGATATTTTCAAACAATGCAATTTATAATATCATTTGGATATTTTACAGATATTTGGTGTTTTATTAACCACCTATAAATTCTAATACATTGATTTGACGATCCTTACCATTATTATATTTTAAACGTTTAAAAATATTTGACAATATGCAGGGTGTTTTGCTAAGATTGCCCTCAGTATGCATTTTTAGAATCCTTATCAAAAATTGAAAAAAAAAAACTCTACTATGTCTCGAACAAATTAATGTATAAGTGATTAAATTTAGCGAAATCTGACTATCACAGAAAAGGAAAGCATATGTAATAAATAATACGGCAGATTTGATTGCGAACAGAAACAGAGAAATAGAAGGTTCAAGTTTCAATATACAATTGAACCTCTTTTGATGTTTGTTACATTCGCCTTCGTCTGTAATTTTTCAAATTTTGTAGGTGTTTCTGTCTTTTACTCGTTTTTATATTAATTTCTATTTTCTTTTTTGAAAAGGGATAAAAAAATGTATTAAGAGCGGTTTTTACTGAACACCTACACCCAGGTTTTGAAAGCTTTATCTCAAAAACAATGATTATTGAATTTGCCATTTTGCATTTTGCCATTTTAAATTACTTTTAAAATGATGTGAAAATTAGCATACCTTACAATTTAAAGTTCTTCGCTATTAGTAAGTAATGAAATATCTGGAATTTTAGTTTTGTGTTATAAAAAAATTTCGATTGGCTTAAAAAGCTTTTTATTTTGTCATTTAAAATTTTGTGTTTTGTCATTTAGAATAGCATACTTTAATTTTTGAAAATTAAGTTCTAAATTTTTGATATACATTGCATTTTAAAATTTTTCGACTATTGTGAAGTAAAAAAAATAAAAATAAATCATTTATAATTATTCTTTTGCATGTCTTTGGAAAAACGAGTTTAACGAGAACAAAATTTTTTCGTTTCGCTTAAAACATTTTCTTCATATAACGAAATATTCAAAATGTCAAATTAGCATTTTCAGATTCAAAAATGAATTCGCTCTTCTGTTTAAACTCTTGGTTATTGGATATATTTATTCAAAGAAATACCTTTGGTTTGTTCTGATTTCATAAATATTAATTATATATAAAATAACTAATATTTATGAAATCAGATAAAATATCGTCTGCACTAATTAATTAGCGTATTTAGGATTATGCCTTAAAACTATGATTGAGATCTAGTAAGTGAAAATCCAAACATTTAGATCGAAAGTTATTCAATGTGTTTATTTATTCACTTTGGACATTAAACTTTCTTTCATCGCATTCGACAATTTTTGTTTTATGAAGTTATTTAATCAAACTGTGCAGGGAACTACTAGAACATAATTATTTGAAGTTTTTAATTTCTTTAACGAAAAAAAATTATATTGTTTGGGGGGGGGGGAATTAGACATTAAAAAAATTCCTAAGCTTAGGTTAACTATTTGTAAGGAGCACTTTCTACCCCTCTACAAACCTTGATTCTATGATATTACAGCGACAAGTTAGTTTTGATCGTTGCAAAAATTCGCATTTAGAAAATGATAAATGAAGAAAATGCTTATGTTTGAAAAATTTTACTACTTTTTAATCCCCTCCCCTCAATATATTGTGAAAAAAAAACATGCAGAAAGAATCACTGTCAAAAAAAATTTCTTGAACTAAAACGAAAATGCAAACATAAATTCGAGTTAAGTATTCGCAATCGCTTTACAAAATCAAAAAGCTTGCGGCTTTCGTCAATTTTTTCGTTAATTTTGAATTTTCTTCATTTGAATTAATTAAAAATTGTTTTTTTTTTTTAAAATATAGCTGGTAGTTTGAATATCTCAGATCAGAGCCGCGATGGTTCAGGGGCTAGAGCGTTCTCCTCCCAATGAGGCTAACCGGGTTCTAATCCCAGCGATGACTGGTCGATACGAATCCGCATCCGGTTTGCACCGACCACAGTGTTGACGTGAAATATCCTCAGTGGTCGACGGATCATGGGTTAAAGTCCCATTGCCGCCTGGCTTACCGTGGGAAGTTCTCGTGGTCTTCCTCTCCATGTAACGCAAATGCGGATTATCTCCTTAAAGTTTTCCCAATACTCTATCCGGGAGTTCCCTTGTCTTCCTATTAGGTTCAAAATGACAAGGCTACGGAGTTGAACATTAGTAATCGTAAACCCATGAAATTGGATCGGCTGTTCAACGACGGTTATAAAATAAAAGTAAAATATCTCATATCATGTTAAAATATCGGTCATGTTAAAATGTGACCATTTTGCTATTACTTTACTTAAACGATGTAAAAAAGTAATACAGTACTACAGTAAAAAGAAACTATAAAACTTTATAATAAAGAATTAGTTATTAACTACACGTGACGAAGAGAACAAGCATAACTTTTTTTATTAGTAAATTATAAAGGTATTTGTGTAATTAAGTTGTTTTTAGCGAGTGAAATAAGAAATATTTTCAATTCAAATTGCACTCAATTTATTAAAACATTGGTTTAAAGTAATATTTTTTTTGTAGACTGTGAAAAAGCCGAAAGGAAAATTTAAAAGAATTTTTTTCAGAAAATACAATTTTTCACGTTTAATGTTGGATTATTCAAGATTCGTTAAAATTCAAAATTGGCACTTTGAAACTCGTTCCTTTAAACTCCGATTGAGAAAAAGGGGATACGCAGGAATGGGGGAAAGCAGTCTCTATTTCTTATTGGCGACTGATTTGCTGCGTCAGAACTTCAAAGCGAATCTTTCTTTTTTGATGTTCAGTATTCTAAAATACAATTTTCATTTCAGTTTTACCAGTTCTGTTAGCATCTTTTTAAAGGAAAACTTTGGCGTGGTGTTTAATTCGAATGTAAGTAATCTTTCATTTTTAATGTTTTTTATTAACTATTTTTTAATTAATGTTATTTTAACTATAATTTAGATAATGTTCTGATTTTATATTTGCAGTAGATTTAGCCTTTTTTTAAAAGCTATTTTTATCAGAAATTATTTTTATTATTTTTTTGTTCTTATTTTAATGTATGGAAACACATTTTGACTTTTTTGTGAATACATCACCTTAGAATGTTTTTTTTAAGTAATATTTGAAATGTTTGGAACCACTTAAGATACTTAACGCCATTTTTGAAATATTTTACTTCATTTGCTTAATTTGAATGTTTTTCTTTTGAATAAAACAAGAGTTCTAAAGTGACTAGGAGTGACTATTAGTCACTCCTAGTCACTCTAGTGATATTTTTTATTAGTTTAT
>NC_092214.1:7423889-7477915 GCF_043381705.1 Parasteatoda tepidariorum
CACGTGACTCAAAATGAGGCGGGATTATGACGTCAGAATCCATTTCCTTGGTAAACGGGTTATGCCAAACCAAAACTTATCTTACACTAAAGTAATGTTGCTTACAAAGCTGTTTTATTCTATTCTTATTTTTGAAAAAACTGATTTACATTTTTTGAATATAATGCAAACTGAGAAGGATATTTGGTTTGAGAATTGATATTTTTTATTCAAAAATTACAATTTTGTCACGTCATTTTGCATTATAAGTAAACTGTTTATACATAAGAAGTATCTATATATACATAAGTTTTTTCACATAAAGATTTGATTCCAAATAGGAAATGGATGCAATTAAGATTTAGAATTTTAAGTATTGCCAGGATAGCCTGCTTGTTAGGTTGTTGAGCCCTTGTTCAAGTGATCGTGAGTTCGATCACCGCTGGCCGAAGACTCCGTGTAGTAAATGGTGACTGGTGCTCGTTAAATCTGTCGGGTCACAAAGTCTTCTATGTTCACAAAACAAATCATATTTCAGGGGTACTGAATTGGAGATTCTCGGGTTCAGGTGAAAATTACGATCCGTGGATGCATAAATGGATATATGAATGGGTTCGCCCTGTAAATGGACTGTGACGTATGCGTGACTGAATAAGTATTTTTGGCCATAGATGGCTCCACTGAAGCGCAAGATAAACCTCTGCCTAAAATTCGCTTAGTTTCACCAAGCAGGTGGCATTAGAAACAACAACAGAATTTTAAGCAAATTAAAAAATTAATTAAGCAAACATAAATAAAGGCTTATTTTTTTTTAAACCTTTCTCCCCGAAAAACTGCAAAAAATAAATACTTATTCATTTATAATAACTTTTCTTAAGTATAATTTTGAATTGATTCAGGATAATAAACTGAACACGAAAGTTGTATTTTTCAATCTTATGCTATAATTAACTAAAATATGTAAGCAAAATGCATTTTAAAAAATAAAAGTCATAAAAAATTTTTTTAAAAATAAATATAAAATCACAAAAGCAATTTTTTGCATGTGTTTATATCATAGGTAGTTTAAAGAATTTAAAATGTGACGTAAAAAAAGTACTACTATATCTCGAAGAATTAAAGCGGATTGTGATTTTTAAATTTTCCTTTGTCAAAATTTGAATATAGTTAAAATTGCAAATTTTGTTGTGAAATTTGCTGGTTTATTGACAAGAAATACATTATTGAAATTTGTTTTCAAAATTTCAAAAATGAAGGAAACAAATTTGAAACATGATTTTTGAAATATTTTTTCCGGTTGAATTGTTTTTAATGCTTACATGATTGTTACTAATATTGTTTGAACAGAATTTAAACCATACGTTTATTTTAAATCAATTCAAATAACTTAAAATAAAATTATGAATGCAGAATTGACATTTGATAGAAAATATTTCATTTACCAATCAATTTACGAAATGCAACGTAAAATTGACTATTAGTGCATTACACTCACTTCAAACATATTTCACTAACTTCGTTTAATACCAAAATAACTTGAAGGAAGTAAAGGCATAAAAACACATTATTTAATGGGTCATTCTCACTGAAAAGGTATAAATAGACTAAAAGATTTTCTTAAATTAAGGTAATTAAACAAGTGATAAAAATTACATAAATGCCTTTATTTATTTTTGTTATATGTCCTTATAATAATGGTCAAGTTTTCTATTTTATTTTTCACAAGATTTAAAATATTTTAATTTCTGCCTTGTCCACGGAGGTGATGTAATAGTCAACGGAGGAGACATTTTATGTTATAAAATATAAAATGTCAATGAAGACTAATTCATTAATTATTGCGTTCAACTGATGTGAGCTTAACATTAATAAGTAAATAATAAAATATTTTTCATTATTAGAGATAGAGCTACTTCCGATTAATCATGCTGCTATGAAAGGAAACATCCATTTTTAACCTCTGTGTACAATTTTTTAAGTAACTCTCACTGAATATTAATAAATTAAAATGTAAAGTTTATTGAAATAAAAATTCAGACTCCACATGAAAGTTGAGTGTTGAGGGTAGGGGAGAGTGGGGTCAATTGTAACAGGGTACGANAGAACTTTGCCCAAACCCCAGTTGAACACACAATCCAAAACTGACACCAAAGAGAACAAAAACAACTGATAGTTAACATTAGAAAATAGAATGGCTACCATTCCCAGCAGCTGTCTTATAGGGATTTCGCATGTGTTGCCCTTTATTGCATATTTACCGAACTATGTTAATTGTCCATGGAGGAAGATTTCATTTTTGATGGACAAAGTTTGCTAGTCAATTATTTTATAAAAATAAAAAATTTTTTTAAAAATATTAAATAAAAAGTTACTATAATCATTTAACTAGATAAAACTATAAAAATCATTAAAATAACATTTAAATTGCATAACAGCCATTAAAAATTATTTTGTGTCACATGCGTAGGGACGTCCACAGATTTTGAAGTTATGTTTATTAAAAAATAAGAATGAAATATTAAATACATTTAGCAGAAATGCATATGATTTGTTAGTTAGAACTTTACGAAAAATGATGAAGAAGAATATTAAGAAATCTGCTGTATTTCCTAATATTTATTACTAAGGGACTTAAAAAATCACCTTTTTGTGAGAATGACCCTAATACAAATAAAAGAAAATGTCTTTAAAAAAAACCGTAAGCATGCTTCTTTACAGTGCTTTTTTCATACATAATTCTACAAGATTTTTATTTTATTTTATAACCATCTATGAACAGCTGACCCAATTATGGGTTTACGACTAATGATAATGAACTCCATAGCCTTGTAATTTCGAACCCAATCCAGTAAAAAAGAATATCATGGATAAGGTATTGGGAGAAATTTTGCCTTAGCGGAGGATGATGGATTTTTGATAGAATTAACCCGCATTTGCGTTACATAAAGAGGAAAACCTCCCATGGTTAGGCTGACGGCAAGGGGGCGTAAACCCATGATCCGTCTGCATGTAAACTCTCTTTACACACATAGTATCCCCAAGAGATTTTGAGCGCGCTAATTGGCTTTCTCGGCAACGCCATCTGTGACGTATGGCTATTTCATTCTGCCATGCTTGTTATTTTCAGCATAGAGCGATTTCTATACTCCAGCTTTTGTGTACAAACTTGAAATGTCAGTTTTTTCAACAGAGAAACTGCCTTCTTCATTTAAAAATGAAGTAAAAAATATTTCCTCAAATACCATGGGTAATGGAATTTGGGATTGTGGGTAATGGAATTTGGGGAACTTACCAATGCGAAATGGAATTCTAGAACTTCCANATTATTATTATAATTATACTAATATTATTATTAATTTTTATTATACTAATTTGATGTTTTACCAAAACATGATTGTTTACCTTGCATTTAACTAAAATTCATAACATTAATGTTAAAAAATATTAGCATAAAATTTAAAGCAAATTAGATTTAAATAAATGTGTTATTATTAAAATACAATTAATAACGCTGTTTAATTTTTTGAACAAAACTTTAACATTTGTCATAAAATTAGTATGAGAAATATACTGGAACTGATTTATGATTGATTTACATTTTGGGAACAAACTACCGAGAAATGTTATTGAGGAGAAGCTACAAAAAGACTTAACAGAAGGCAATGCCGAGAAAGCCAATCAGCGCTCTCAAAATCTCTTGGGGATACTATGTGTGTAAAGAGAGTTTACATGCGATCCGCATACCTCAGAGGATATCTTTACGTCAGCACTGCGGTCGGTGCAAGCCGGGTGCGGAATTCACATCGACCAGCCATTGCTGGGATTCGAATCCGGTTTACCTCATAAGAAGACGAATGCTCTATCCTCTGAGCCACGACTCTCTGCAAGATTTTGTGATATTTCCTTTAAACAATATTAATGTTAAATCGATTCTAATACGCGTACTTCTGTCATTTTTTTTAATTGATACCAATAACTTTATAAGGAATAATAGAATTAAATAAAATTATGAATAAAGAGGAAAAATAATTAACGTATAATACCATGATTCATAACATAAATTAAATAATTGTATTTGCACCGTAAATGAAAAAGAACCAAGTAAGATCAAAAACATGATTTATCCTAATTATGCAGAGGCTCGCAGTTTGTCTTAAACTTCTAAGACAATTCTTATTTAAAGGAATTTTTGAGACTTTAAAATAAAGTATGAATTAACTGCAACTGACACAAGACTAATTATAAACTAACTTCAAAAGAACAACATACTTTATACTGATAAAGGAAACCTGCTTGACATCATAATTTGAAGTATATTTATCATATAGTATATCACATTTAATATTCTGAAAAACAAAGATGATCCATTAAGTCTTAGGTGGGCTTAGGAATTGTTCGTTGGAGTGGGGAGGCCACGAAACTAAATTTTTATAGAGAAATACGCGAAATTTAAAAATTTTGATGAATGCTTCGTATTAATAACTATTCGTTTATGTTTCTTTCCAGTATTTGATAAGAATTTGTAATAACATTTTGCGTCTTGACGCACACGCGCGCACACACACACGCACGCACACACACTTATAAGAATCTGGAAAATAAAAGATATAATCTTTCCGTCAGCTCACACGATTATATCCGCAGAAAGGAGTGCTTTCTAATATTGTATCAATATAGCCGAAGCAAAATATACCAATACAATAGAGTAAGGAGCACTCAAAAACTTTTTTTTAAAAATTTACAACAAAGAAAATAAAACACATTAAGTAAAAATATCACGTAAAAACGGAAAATAAAATATGAAGAAAAAGCAGAATAAAACGTGAAACGAAATCTATAAAGTGAGTAGCGAATTCAAATGAACTAGCATGAAAGGGGAATTTTTTAAAATTGAATCAAAATAGTTTCGTAACAAGATTGCCAGATTGTAAAATATGAAACCAAAAGCGCAAACTGAGGTTAAAGCGTAAACAGAGGGGTTTTGTATTAAAGTTCGTTCTTACTGCAGTACTGAAGTGCGTTTGATTTGTTAGTTAAGAAGGATGGGCCCAAAAATGTATGTGCGCAAGGTAATATTATACTGGATAAAAAGATATGGATATAGAATAAGAAGTTGACAATAATTTTAGAAAATTAATATTTATTTAAGAAAAAAAAATAGAAAAGAGAAAGAAACATGAATTGCCTGTTTTGGACATAATTTTAGCCACGGATTCGCCCGAAATGAATTTGCAAATGGTAAAAATTGTATAAATTAGCAAGGAAATTTTTTAGTTAATTTATTTACAATAATGCACAATAAACTCAATGATTTTAAATAGAATTTAATTACTTTAGTTTGGTATCCATTGTTTTTTTATCAAATTTTGAGACTTTATCTATTTGTTCTTAGGATAAATAAATATTATTGCATATTCTTTTAATTCTATTCATTTCATTGAAAATGTTATTTAAATAGATGTTCCCAGAAACATTAGAAATCCAAGTAATTAGTTTATATATTTTAAAATTAAAATCCTTTCTTTTATCGCATAAATCAACAAACCAGATATTTTCTTCTCTTATAATACCCAAATACAAATAATTAAAATTAATATTATGATCATGATTACGAAGCAAGATTAATTCCTCGAGGTAAATATTACTTAATAAAATAGTATAATCTTGCAAATTAAAGATAATTAAATTATCAATAAACCTAAAAGCAAATTTAATATTAAGAGTATAATTTTTTCCACAATAATGCAAAAATCATCCTTATGGGCATTCAAAAATTAAAATTTTGCTATTTCATTTTGCATTATAAGTAAACTGAGTAATACATAAGAATTATATATACATACATAAGAACTTTTTTAAATTTCTTTCCCCTAAAAGTTAGATCCCAAATAAGAAATGGAAATATTTTAGATTTAGAATTTTAATTACTGCCAGGATAGGCTGTAATAGAGCGTTCGGCCCATGTCCAACTGATCGTAAGTTCGATCACCGCAGGCCAAAGATTCTCCGTGTAGTAAATGGTGACTGGTGCAAGTTAATTCTGACAGGTCACAAAGTCTTCTCAAAACATATAATTCCCAATCATGTCTATGTTCCCAATCATGTCTATGTTCCCAAAACATGTAATTCCCAATCATGTCTATGTTCCCAAAACATATCATAAATCTGGGGGTACTGAATAGGAGATTGATCGTTCTCTAGTTCAGGTCAAATTTACGATATGTGGATGAATAAATGGATATATGCCCTGTAAATGGGCTATGATGTGTGTGTGTGACAGAATTGGTATTTTTGGCCATAGATGGCACCACTGAAGTACAAGAAACCCGTCTTTGCCTTAAATTCGCTTAGTTCACCGAGCAAGCTTGCTACAACAAGAACATTTTAGTTTTTACTGGAGATGCAAATAATTTTTAAGGGGCCGTTCAGAAAGTACGTACTCCAAAAAGGAGAAATTTGAACCCCCTCCCCCCTTCGTACATTACCGTACATAAGGTCTTACTCCCCCCCCCTTAGAGTATATACATTTTATTAGTCTACCCCCCTTTTTCATAAAAATTAAAATAATTATGCTTTAAATTAAATTAAATATTTATTTAAAATATTTGATTCATTTAAATGATTTAAACAATAACACCCAACTTTATCTTTGAATCAATAAATAAAACAATCTTATCTGATCAACATAATAATTTCCTACAATCAATACAATTAATTTACAGTATTTTCCCAAAGATATTCCAAATGCTTCTCGAGAGACACCAATTCAGCGTTACTCTTGTCTGCGACTGATGAAAAATTTAGATTATCTTCATCAACGAGATCATCTTCGATCCACTCTGCATCATCTTCGTTTTCCTGGTTTCGGAGGATAACCAAAAGTTCTTTCTGCCGACGAACTGGTCTTACTTTGTTGATTTGCGAAGAAGATTTACATATTTTCTTGTGATCTTTCAAACAAGTTAAAAATGCAAAATATGTACCACAAGTAGGACAAATTTTGCTTTTAATATCACCCTCTACCGATGAACATGCTGCATCGTATGGTATTTCTGTGATGGAGTTCAAACCTATTTTTTTAATTAACAGCTGCTTTTAAAATTGGCTCCAACGTTTGAGATAAAAATAATGATGGAAAAGTTCCTCGTGGTTGATTAATATGAAGTCCATCATCAGTTTGTGCTATGGGCACAGGTACTGATAAAAATCTGTTAGGCACAAGCTAAAGAATTGAACTCTGAAATTTAGAACAACAGGATTCATCGTTACACTTAACGATTTGCAGTAGTTATTTGCTGTTTCTCACGTGCTTAGCTTGCCAAGTCAGATCTTTTTCTCGCATTTGTGAAGAACACAGTTCTGAGTTTTCCGGGTGAATGTATTCACTCATAACTGGAAACTTGTCAATTTCTACAATAATAATTTGCAATTTTTTATTTTGCGAGACAACTTTTTTTGAGAACTGATTTACTCATTCTAACAAGTGGTCACCGTGTGAAAAAAAATAAAAGAACAAACATATGTATAATACATGTGTAGGAAAAAGTCAAATTTAAATTTGGTGTATGCTTATAATGTACGTACTTTGTATATTAACTCCCCCCCCTCCCCATCGTACCGCACCGTACAAAATATCAAATCCCCTCCCCCCCCATCGGGATGTACGTACTTTTTGAGCGGCCCCTAACTCTTCATTTATTTTTGCTTATCTTTTTTTTAATTCTCAAAACCTTTCTCCCTAAAAACTGCAAAAAATAAATACTTATTCATTTATAATAACTTTTCTTGAGTATAATATTGAATTAATTCCGAATAATAAACTGAACACGAGAGTTGTATTTTTAAATTTTATGCTATTATTAGCTAAAATAAGTAAGCAAAATGCATTTTGCAAAATAAAATTCATACAAATTTTTTTTCAAAATAAATATAAAATCACAAAAGCAATTTTTTGTATGTGTTTATATCATGGGTAGTTTAAAGAATTTAAAATGTGAAGTAAAAAAAGTACTACATCGCGAAGAATAAAAAATAAGTGTGAGATTTTAAATTTCCCTTCTTTAAAATTTGAATATTGTTAAAATTTTTTGAAATTTTCTGTTTTATTCACAAGGAATACATTATTGAAATTGCTTTTTTTTAATTTCTAAAATTACAGAAACAAATTTGAAACATGATTTTTGAAATATTTTTTCCGGTTGAATCGTTTTTAATACTTACCTGATTGTTACTAATATTGTTTGAACAGAATTTAAACCATACGTTTATTGTAAATCGATTCAAATGACTTTAAAAATAAATTTATGAATGAACAGGAAAACATGAACAGGAAAACCACCCATGGTTAGTCTGACGGTAAGGGGACTTAATCCCATGATACGTCTACCTCTGAGGATATTTTTACGTCGGAACTGCGGTCGGTGCAAGCCGGGTGCAGAATTCGACCAGCCATAGCTGGAACTCGAACCCGGTTCTCCTCAATTGAGGTGAAACGCTCTATCCCTTGAACCACTACGGCTCTCCGAGATTTTGCAATATTTCGCATTTATAAGAAAATCATTTTTGTATTTAAACAACATTAAACTTAAATCGATTCCTACCGCGTAAGTCTAAAAATTTTTTTTTATTGATACCGACAATTTAATAAGGAATAACGGAATCTTAATTTCAGACTTATAGATAGATTGATAATTCTAAATGAAATTATAATTTAAGAAGAGAAATAGTTAACGGAAAATACTTTATTTACTACTTATTAAGTAATATATAACGTGAATTAAATAACTGTATTTGCACCATAAATGAAAAGAAGAAAAAACAACTAAGCGCAAAAACATGATTTATCCGAGTTACGCATAGGTTTACAGTTAGTTTCAAACTTCTAATACAATACAATTTAACTGAATTTTTGGGATTTTAAAATCAACTATGAATTAATTACAAGTGGCACTAAAACTAATAATAAACTAACTTCAAAAGATCAAAATTCTTTAAACTAATAAAGGAAACTTGCTGTAACTTAATTTGAAATATATTTATCATACGGATGGTATTTTCTACATTAGAGATTGCTGCAAGCACTATACCACCTATACTCCCGGGTTTCTGTTTCCGTTGTATTTTAAAGCCATTTGACTCGCAACGTGATCAAGACTGTAAGCATGCGGTTTCGAATGTAATGAAAACGTGAAATCTATATCAGAAAAAGAATTCCTTAACGTNAACGTTTGGTAATTTTTTTATTGAATGAGAAAAGAATGTTAGAAAGCTACGCTTGGCGCATTACAATCTCGCCAATGAGGGCGCGGACATTAATTTCAGACTTATAGATAGATTTATAATTCTAAATGAAATTATAATTTAAGAAGAGAAATAGTTAACGGAAAATACTTTATTTACTAATCATTAAATAATATATAACGTGAATTAAATAACTGTATTTGCACCATAAATGGAAAGAAGAAAAAACAACTAAGCGCAAAAAACATGATTTATCCGAGTTACGCATAGGTTTACAGTTAGTTTCGAACTTCTAATACGATACAAATTTAACTGAATTTTTGGGACTTTAAAATCAACTATGAATTAATTACAAGTGGCACTAAAACTAATAATAAACTAACTTCAAAAGATCAAAATTCTTTAAACTAATAAAGGAAACCTGCTGCAACATAATTTGAAATATATTTATCATACGGATGGTATTTTCTACATTAGAGATTGCTGCAAGCTCTATACCTCCTATACTCCCGGGTTTCTGTTTCCGTTGTATTTTAAAGCCATTTGACTCGCAACGTGATCAAGACTGTAAGCATGCGGTTTCGAATGTAATGAAAACGTGAAATCTATATTAGAAAAAGAATTCCGTAACGTCCTGATAGGGATTGTTTGCTAATAATGATAATAAAAACATTTCTAGATTAATTTCCTGTAATATTAAATATATATCGTTTTATTGAAATGTCTCGATTAAGAATGAAACATTTTGCATTTAAAATAAGAGTTTCTTAATAAATCTCAATGTAGAGAAGAATTAAATTTATTGAACCTTGGTAAACCTTGCCAAATTGCGACAAAAAAATAAAATTAAATATCGTACAATAAGCTAAATATTTCTGTTTTGTTTATAAATAGTTAAGTAGAAATTACTTTTTTTCGTATCTTCGAATATGCTTTAATTTTGTGTGAATAAGGATTAAATTAATGAATTTAAGATGCAAATGCTTTACTGAATTTAAGATGCAAATGCTTTACTGAAGCGTTCAAATAATGAATTACGCGTAATCGAAATTAAAAAATAAGCATAGAATAAAGTAAATCTTAAAATTTAAAATAAAGAGTAAAATAAAAATTGCGTACAGAAATGCATAAAAAACCAGGCAAAGCGAAAATATAAGGTGCAAAAATTAAAATGTTTACTGTGAGTAAAATAAAAATAAGGAGAAAATGAAGTAAAACTTAAAATATTAACTAGAAATTACAGGAGAGAATAAAAGAGTAGAAAAATGTAAAATATCAGGAATAGTTAAAGCGTAAAACATGAAGTATAAGGTAAAGCATTACGTAAAGAGTGAGATATAAAGTGAAGCATAAAGTAAATTTGAAAAATAGTCAAGCGTATGTAAAAAATAGAATTAAATGAAGGCGGAAAATATAAAAGTAAAGCGTAAAGTAAAGAGAGGAAGGTAAAAATCGGAAAGTATAGAAAGTTAAATATAGAAAAAAGTTAAGCATGGTGGAATGTAGAGCGTAAAGTAATGTGCAAAATATTAAGAAACGTGTAAAGCAAATAAAGCGTAAATTCAAGCGAGGTGTGTTATATACAGTAATGTGTAAAATTAACCGTTAAATATCATATTAAATATAGAATAATATAAGGCAAGAAATTATATAAAAGTGTATTATGTAAAAATGAAAATAAGGTTGAATTATAAAGCAATGCATAAATTAGAAAGTATAAAAAAATGTAAAATACAGTAAAAAGTAAAGTGTAAAGTAAAGAAGGCACTAAAATAAAATATAGTAAAAAGCGCAGCATAGCTTAAAGTAAAGTATAAAGTAGAAGCGTCAAGTAAACTAAGCATAAAGTAAAGCATGAAGTAAAATAAAATGTGGAGTGCAAATTAAATCACAAAATATAAAGGAAAGAAAACAGCTAGTAAAGTAAAGCTTAAAGTAAAAAGTGGAAAGCCTAATTAAAAATTGTGGTAACTGGAAAGTAACCGTAGAATTAAATGTAAAGTAAAATGCATGTCAAGTAGCAAGTATAGTAAACCATAGAATATAATGTAAAGACTTTTAAACTTTCTCAGAAAAGACTAGTAGCTTGCATCTTAAATTATTTATTCACAAGTTAGAGATGCACAAAACAGACATAAAAACGACACATAACAGACAAAATTTAACCAAGACATTTATCAAAATACCGCCATCATCATTTTTATAATCTCGACTNTTTCTACAAACAGCAGTTTATATATAGTTTTGACTAAAACTAATATAAGACAAGAGTAAACTAAAATTAAAATAACGTGTGAAATATAGGGGCCACTTTTTCAAAATATATTTAATTCATATTATTTATGTAAGGCATTTCTCCAAACATCATATACACTACGCGGTTTATTTCTAAAATTTTCAAAAGAAACCATATTCGCTATAAATCTCTGTTTTTCGCATTGCCGCAAGTGGAGAAGATGAAAAAATTAGTTTTATTCGTCATTTTTTTCTTATTAACATCATAAAACGAGAGAATTCGTCAAAGACCGGGATATCGTGGTTAGTAAGGAGCTGGGACCATGTTTAAATGGTCTCGAGTTCGATCCTCGCCGGCCGAAGACTCCCCATTTAGCAAATGGTAACTAGTGCACTTTAACTCGGTCAGGTCATTAAGTCCTCCATGTTTCCATTACAAATCAAACTTTGGTGGGAACTGTTCGCTAAATCGTTCCCTGGTTCAGATCAAAATTATGATCGGTGGATGAATAAATGGGTCTACCATTTTAATGAGCTGCGACGTGTGTGTGTCTGAAGTCACATTATTGGCCGTAGATGGCTTCTCTAAAAAGCACGGTAGCTATCTTATGAAGACAAAATTCAAACTTTCTAAACATAAGAAAACGAAAAATTTCTTTTCCCAGAAGTCTCTGGTAGGTAAAATAGCATATACTTGGGCTAACAATTTCCAGAAAGGGCAATCGTCCGCTCTTAAAATTGACATGACATGAGATATGACATGAGATATAACATGAGATAATTACACGAGATATGCGCAGAGATAAAAATATATATAATATTTTTGTAGAAAAATGTTTTTTATATTGTATAACTCAATGTTTAATATTTTTTTCTGTAACTTATAATTGATCCAGTAGAAGCATCCACGTTGAGAATCTATTTTTGCTGAAGATTGGTGGCAAGGTTCAAACTTTTTCCTACTTCATCAAGTCGCTACATTTCATATATTTTTCTTTTTGCACTATATCCTTTTTATTTTGTGGCTTCCTTCGCGAAAAGTTTCGGCAAGCTATTTGCTATAATTCGATAACGTTTTGAAGCACAATTCGAACTTGGAGGATCGATGAAAAATTTAACCAAAAGTAAATTTTGCTGAAACTTTTTATGATTTTTTTGCTAAGCGAAATAGGAAAAATTAGTAACAAATTGTGTGTCATTTTTTAGGTGTGCCAGTGTCATTTTTTAAGGGGGCCACTTTTTCAAAAATTGGAAATTTAAAGCGATTAAAATAGCTATTCATATTATTTAAATAAAGCACTTCTCAAAATATAATTTACACTACACGATTCATTTCTAAAATGCAGAAAAAATTTTCTGTACCTTTTAAGTAATTTTATTTAAAATTTAAGCATAGTATAAATAACGTTTTTATTTTATAAACGTTAGCTCTTAATCTTTTAAATCAGTAATGCTAGATGCAATAAGTGTTAGTTTAGATTCGTAAAGTTTATTAGATACTGAACAAAACTGATATTATTAGGATAAATCTAGCGCAATATATTATATTAAATTATTTTTTATCAACCATAAATTAAAATTTGATGTGTAATTAAGTTTATTTCTAAATGAATCTTTGACAACGAAATTCTGTTCCCCTGAAATATTGATATTGTAAAATAAAATTATTTAGAGTTTCATTATTCAAAAATGAAGAAAATATTGAAAATGTTTAAAAAAAAATTAGTGAGAAATATAAAACTGAAAAAAAATAGTCACTTATTCGTAAAACAAAACTCAAAACCAGGAAATTTTCGAAAAAAACGACGATAGAAAGAGTCTATTAAAAACACTTAAAAATGCCCCTGAATAAAATCGCCGTCAAAAACAATTTAAAATTTAATTCTAATAAAAAAATCATATTTTTTTAATTCTTAAAAGAAACCTTTATCACTGTAAATCTCGGTTTTTCGTATTGCCTGAAGTGGAGGAGATAAAAATTTTTTTTTATTCGTCATTGAAATATTATTTGGTAATTTTGTAACATCCAAGAATGAAAGAATTCTTCGGAGACCAGGATAGCCTGAATGGTAGAGCGTTAACACCATGTTTAAGTGGCCGTGAGTTTGATCCTCGTCCACCGAAGACTCCCCGTTTAGTAAATGGTGATTGGTGTACGTTATCTCGGTCGGGTCACAAAATCTTCAATGTTTCCACAACAAATGAAACTTCTGGGGGAAATGAATTGCAGCTAGATTGTTCTCTGGTTCAGGTCAAAGTTATGATCTATGGATGAATAAATGAATGGGTTAACCCCTTAAACGTGCTGTGGCGTATGTGTGTCTGAAGTCGAATTCTTGGCCATAGAAGGTGCCACTGAGAAACAAGAAGCGCACCCTCTGCTTAAAATTCGCTTGGTTTCACCCAGCAGGCTTGCTGGTATGGGCAAGTGGAATTGGAAGAAATAACAACAAGAATGTGGGCAATGAAATTTTCGGTGAAAATAGCATCTTTCTTGCTTTATACAAAAAGTCGAAGTCACTGATTTTGGAATACATGGTGCAATTTCGGCGGGGAAAAGTTGCGTCAGGTGGCGAATGGCAGGCAATTGTTTTATATCCATATATTTAGTCTCCCTATTTTCCCGTGTCCACTAATAATTAATCCCTACATTTAGAAGGCCAACTTTAGTTGACAGAGGTTAATACAGTATTGTAAAATAGTATTGCAGTAAAATTTTTCTTCGATCAAAGAAGCAATAGTGACCACTTATTCATATGTATCGCAAATTTATTATTATTTTAAAAGGCTGATATTTTATATTTTATTGATTACTTTGAATTTTATAGGACAGGATGTTGTCTTTATGAAGGAAAATAGTATTGTGTGATTCATCATAGCTCTGGTAAGAATTGTATTGTAGTGCCTCAATAAATTTTTAAGCCGTTCAAATCTAACGAAAGTCGGAAAGGGATTTGTGATTTGCTCACTTTTTCGGGCAAAGTGGGTGGAAGGTTATGCGCGATGTCTGATAATAAAAATTTAAATAAATTCAATCTCAAATTTACTAAAATATCAGAATTTACTTATATTATGAATACTTCAAATGTATCTGGTTTATAAATAACGTGTAAATTTAAACTAAATTTAGCTTAGTTTAGTTTCTGTTTTGTTTATAAATAGTTCTGTAGAATTCTCTTTCTCGTATATTTGAATATGGTTTAATTTTGCGTGAAAAAAGATTAGTAAATTATTGATGCAAATGTTATACTGAAGCGTCTAAATAATAAATGATGCGGAATCAAATTAAGTAAAGCATAAAATTTAAAGTAAAGCGTAAAATAAAAATTGCTCGCAGTAATGCATAAAACGTAAAGTGGAAATAGAAGGTGAAAAAAGTGAAATATTTAATGATGTAGAATGTGTGTATAGTACACAATAAAACGTAAAATGAAGTAAAACTTAGAATATTTTTAGTAAAAATTATAGCAAAGAATAAAGAGTAGTAGAAAGTGAAATATCAGGAAAAGGTAAAGTGTATAAAATATGAAGTATAATGTAAAATAGTACGTAAAGAGTGTGATAAAGTGAAGAAAAAAAAAGTTGAGCATAAGTATGAAATAAAGGGTTAAATGAAAGCGTAATATAAAAAAGTAAAGCTGAAAGTAAAAATCGAAAAGTACAAAAGGTGAAGCATAGAAAAAAATAAAGCAAAGTAGAAAGTATAGCTAAATAAAATTTGTAAAATATTAAGAAACATGTAAAGCAAATAAAGGTAATTTCAAGTGAAGAGTGTAATATACAGTAAAGTTTAAAATAAAATGTTAAGTATAAAATGAAATATCGAAAAAAATAAAATATCGAATAAAAAAAAGCAAGAAATTTAAAAAACTTTATCATGTAGCTTGAAGTATAAAGTAATGCGTAAAGTAGAAGTTATAATAAAATGTAAAATTTAGTAAAAAGTAAAGTGTAAAGTAATGAAGACTCTAAAATATAATATAGTAAAAAATACAGCATAGCTTAAAGTTAAGTATAAAGTTGAAGCATCAAGTAAACCAAGCATAAATAAATGTATGAAGTAAAATGGAATGAGGAGTATAAACTAATTCATAAAATGTAAAGGAAACAATTAATAAAGTAATGCGTAAAGTAAAAAGTGGGAAACAGTGCAAAAATTTTATAAACTAAAAAGTAAGCGTAGAATTAAATGTAAAATGAAATGCGTGCCAAGTGGAAATTAGAAGGTTAAGTAAAACGTGAAGTATAAATTACAGCGTAAGATATAAAGTAAAACGTAAAACATAAAATGATGCATAATGTAAGAAGTGGTGCGTAAAGTATATAATTAAACTAAAGAGTAAAATGTAAAGTAAAACGTAAGAAAAAGTGTAATGTAAAGCATAAAGTTAAGCGCTAAGTATAACGTAAATTTTGAAGAGTGATGTTAAACATTTGAAATATAAAAGTAAAAATAAGAGAAAATATTAAGTTAAGTGTAAAAAAAATAGCAAGTGTGAAGTAAAGTAAAGAGTGAAATAAAAAACGTTAAGTATAAGATAAAGTATAAAACAAAAAATATATATCTTACAATATTAAGTAGAGAGAAAAGTAAAACGCATTCAAATTAAATGGCGAGTTAAATAAAAGATACAACGAGAAAGTAAATTAAAGCGTAAAATATAAATTAGAGAAAAAAATACAATGTAGTAAAAAGTAAAGTATAGTAGAAAATGAAGTAGGCCAAAAGATAAAATAAAAAGAAATATGAAGCGCTTACAGCGAAGTATGAAGTAAAGTAAGGCGTGAAGTTTAAAGGAAAGCGTAAAACGTTGCGCATGAACTAAAGAATAAAAAAAAAACGTGAAATATAAACTTAAAAGTGTGTTAATTAAAGGGGAAAAAAGTAGTGCGAAAAATATAATTAACGCTTAAGAAAAGTAAACGCAGAAAAAAGAAAATTTAACGCATTAAAGCATAAAATATTTGTAAGAAATTTTGGAAATTGAGGCATAAGGAAAAGCAAGTTCATAGAAAATTAATGCGACGAATTATAGCTTAGAACACTTAAATGAAACGCATGATGAAAGTTAAAGCGTAAAATACAGTACGTATAACGCATACGGGCAAAAGTAATCCATAAAAAATAAACGCTAAAATAATAAAAATAAACGTAAAACGCTTAAAAGTAATAAAAACCTGTAAATTTAAAGAAACCGCTTGAAAGCAATGCATAAAGAAAAGTAACACTCAAAAAATTATAAACCTTAAATATGCAAAGGTGTAAAAATTAATGAAAAAGGAGAGTAAATGTAACAAATAAAAATAAAAATATACAGTAAAAAGCGTGTAAAATAAAAAAAAGTAACGCGTAAATTAACAAGATAATGCGAAGTATTCGGGTAATATGAATGCGTTGAAGATTAGTGTAAAGTGAGTGTGTAAAATGAATGCAGAAAAAGTAAAAGAGCGCATAAACAAGAAAACTCTCAAAAGTAACATTAAAGCATTACGAAAAAAGAAAACGCGTAAAAATAGCGAGAATTTATTAATCAAAAAATGCATGAAAGTAAAAAACACGTAATCAAAATTAGCACGTAAAAGTTACGTTTAAGAAAGTAGCGCACAAATTTCATAAGAAGAATGAAACAAAAGTAATAAATATGCATACCTGACAACTTTTAATCCTTATGAGGATGATTTTCCCCAATGGTAGTAAAATGGAATTTAAATCGCAATTTTAGGCAGAAACATACGCTGCATTTAAAAAAAGTTTATGCAGGACTGCATTACATATTATGCTTAATTTTCTAAAAAATAGTGGCGGTCAAAAAGTTTATAAATTAAGTTTATAAATGCAAGGAATATCTTGAAAGCATACATTTTACTACCACTCGAAACATAGAAATACAATTTTACGCCAAATGCGTATTAAGTTGGCAGGTATGAATATGATACTTCAATACTTGTGAAAATAACGCATAAAAAGTAAATTTAACGCAGGAGTAAAGGAACAAATTAAAGTATAGAAAGCGTAAGTCAAACGTCTAAAAAATTAACACGTAATATTAAATAGCACATAAAAGTAACACCTCAAGACGTAACTTGCAAAATTTAAGAACGTGTAAAAGAAAGGTTATGCATTGCTATGTTATACGCTTAAGAGAGTAATACGTAAAATTAACAATAAAATGTAACACATAAAGAAAAGTAAAATTATAATATCGTGTTGTTCGGAAAGTAATTTCGTTTTTCGAACCGAGGATTTAGTTGTATTTTTTCGAACCCAACTTCACAGTTAAGAAGCATTATCATTATATGTTTTGAGAGCTGACATAGTAAAGGCTTGTGTGTGCAAAAGTTCAATTAATTCTACGCAGTAGTTTTTGGTTGGTGCCCTTCTAAATATGAAGAGTAATAAGCAGCCGTCATATTTTACTTTTGTGCTATAGAAAAGGTAAAAATGCTGTTCATGCCCGAAAGAAATTAACTGATGTGTATGGAGAAGATGTGTTGACAGTACGCCAGTACCAGAACTGGTTTGCAAAATTTCGATCTGGCAATTTTGATGAAGATGCACCACGTTCTGGAAGGCTGGTTGAAGCTGATAATGACACGATAAAGACATTAGTTGATGCAAATCGGCAAATAACAACACGTGAGATCGGTGATAGTCGAATTCAACTGTTTAAAACCACTTGAAAGGCCTGGGTTTAACCTTGAAGGTCGATATAAGGGTTCCCCATGTTCTCACGGAGAGAAATTTGTGTCGTCGCATTGACGTCTGTGATTCGCTTCTCAAACGTCACGAAAATTATCCATTTTTGAAGCGCATCATTACTGGGGACGAAAAATGAGTTGTTTATAACAATGTCAAACGCAAGAGATCATGGAGCAACGAAGATGAACCGGCTCAAAGCATTTCGAAAGCCAATATCCATCAACAAAAAAAAAGATGCTGTCTGTTTGGTGGGATTTTAAAAGATTTTTTATTTGAGCTTTTACTGGATAACACAACAATTAATTCGGAAGTCTGCTGTCGCAAGCTGGACAAACTGAATGATGCACTTCAACAGAAAAGGCCAGAATTAATCAACAGAAAAGGTATAGTGTTCCACCAAGATAATGCGAGATTCCATACAAGTTTGGCCACTCGCCAAAAGCTTTTACATCTTGAATGGGATACGCCGCCACACCCACCATTTTCTCCAGATCTGGAGCTTTCGGATTATAGTTTATTCCGGTCAGTTAAAAATTTTTTGGACTGTGAAACCTTTACTTCAAATGAAGAGGTCTAAAATCAGCTGGATAAGTTTTTTGCCAGCAAAGACCAAACATTTTATGAGCGTGGAATCATGCTACTACCAGAAAGATGGCTAAAGGTGTTGGACCAGAATGGCCAATATATAATTTAATAACATATTTATTCATTATGCGAAAATTGTCTTTCATTTTCCCAAAGAAAAACGAAATTACTTTCCGAACAACCCAATATAATTACGTGTTGAATTAAGTATAATCCACAAGAAAACTGGACGTCTAAATGTAATGTTTAAAAAAAGTACGTGAAAAAGTAATGCATAAGAAGAGTAAGGACGAAAAATTTTATAACGCATAACATAAAAAGCAACTTTCAAGATAAGAAAACGCGTTAAAATTATGCATAATAAATTTAAATGCTTAAAAATAACGTATGAAAAAGTAAACCTGTATAAGTAACGAATAGGAAAAGTAAAATAAGCGAGTAAAAGTAATACATGCAGTACGTAATCTAGTAAAAGAGAAGTAAGGAGTTGCAATAAAGTGTTTAAGTGACGAATTAAAAGATAAAGTAGCAGGAGTAACGTATAAAAAAAATCTAAAATAATGCATGTGAATAGTAAACTCTTAAAAGCAACGCATAAAGAAACGTAACAAGTAAAAGTATGCGTTTGAAATATAAACGCTCAAAAAGTAACGCTTAAAAGAGTAAACGCGAAAAAGTAACGTACAAAGAAATGTAAATCTTAAAATATAAAATAAAATGTGTATAAGTCGATACATAAAGAGAAGTAAAGCGTATAAGTAACGCATGAAGAAAAACAAAATATAACGCATAAATTAACAAGTGCAGCTCGTAAAAATAGTGCATACAAAATGTAACAGTATCGCTAAAAAAATACCGCTTAGGAAAAAATAACGCATAAAATATAACACGGAAAAGTAAAGCATAAGAAAATAAGAATGCGTTAAAGTAACTGTTAAGGAAAAGCAAGGCTTGAAAACATCACAAAGAGGACTAATGCATAAAATATAAAAACGCAAAATGCTGTAACACAAAAATTCGCGTATAAGAAAGGCAAAAGTATCGCATAAGAAAAGTACCGCAAAGAAAATACTAACGCGCAAAACATAACGCATATAACTAGGAAATAACGCATGCGAAATGTAAAAGTAAACGACTAAAGTAACGAGAAACATGCACTATGTATTAAAGTTATGCATAACAAAAGGTAAAAGTAACTCATTAAAAAAAGGAAAATATAAATTAAGTAAAAAATGTTGAATTAAATAATAGCAAATAAAAAAGTAGCGTGTAAAATTATAAGAAATGTATACGCGTGAAAGCAATGTTTAAAAAGAGTGATTACGTAAAAGCAAATCATAAAATAACGTTTAAAATATAATGCGTATAACAAGTGAAAAAGTAACGCATCAGAAAATTAAACGCGTTTAAGCATCCCGTATCAAACGGTAATATGACTTAAATGTTTTAATTTCTCATAAAAGTCAACAACCGCAGTTTTGGTATAGTTTGTCTAAAGTAAGAACTCCCCTAGTCATTCGTCTGGACTCGTGGCGGTGACTATGGCAACGAGCTGTAAATTTCGAGTAGGGTCATTCTTTAGAACAGATTTTGGCTCGGTCTTTTAGGTGAGAGAATGGGAATCTTTTTCTTCGATCTATTGTGTTAGCCCCAGAATAAAGCAAAGCAACCCTCCCTGAGATGCGCTATCCTTTTTTCCATAGCGGCAGCCGGCCTGAAACTTTGTGGCGGGGGGAGTTCTTACCACAGACAAGCTATACTATTCTCACATAGCCACAAACTCAACTTAGTACAAGGACTTTCATTTTAGACGGCTCCCAGGTATTGCTGCGAATGACTCGATTCTGCTGCTTTCTGTCGAATCTGCAGGCGAAAATTATTTATACTGAGTTACTATTAAAACATTTGCTTTTAAATAGCATTGGTATTAATTCATCGACCTCCTATATCGTATGGACCACTTGGCCGACCCCTGCTCTGATACATTGCTTTAGTTACTTCATTGATTAGAATAAAAAAAAAAATTCTTAGTGAAATATTTATTTATAGCAACAAATTAATACTATAACAATCTTACACTGAGAAACATAAATATGTTTAAAAATCGAGAAACATGTTTGGAATTTATCGTAAATTAAGTTAGTTTATTAGAAGAATAGAAATCAGGAATAAAACTTTTCTTTGGTTTACCGGCAATATTTTATGTGACCATCACGTGCAGTGAAGATATTACATTCAACCTTCAAGTAATTTTGGCTAGAATTATTGTAGAATTTGGCTTCATTCTCGACAGAGCCATTTAACAGAATTATTAGGCTTCACATATTTTAAGTATGATGTAAAAAAAAAAAAAAAATTAGCAATAGAAAACAATAGCAAAAATGTTTTTTTCAAACTACTTTTTTTTTATATATATTTTAGCACAAATATAATTCCGATTATCTAACAGATTTTTTTAGCAACTATTAGACTGTTTCTAATATTTAAAAGAAAAATTAGAAATTTTGATCGCAATATTAACTGGAGACCCTTCGGTCAAATGCTTTTTTTTCTGGTTTGCAATATTCCATATCATGGATGGCAAAAACTGTCATCAATTGATGTTTGTCGTCGATTTGGTTTTCAAATCCTGCCTATATACGTGTTTCAAGACGTCACAAAATACTTCTTCAGTATTTATATTTATATTGAAATCACCGTCAAGGCAGTAATTATAAGTTAATAATAAAAAGAATATAAAAATACTTTAAATTAATATCATGTAAATGCATTGAGAATGACTGCTGGTGAAAACAAAAAGAAATCTAGGAAAAATTATCAAACAGCAGCGGTCGCCATAGCAACGCGTGCAATGACGACGCATGCGCACTGTTGACTATTATTCTTGAACGCAGTTGAAAAGTGTGATGACGTCCAAATAAAGTGCGCACGCTATAAAACCCAAAACAAGACCCATTTTGCCAATAGGTAAAAAGCAACTTCCTACGAATGTAATAATTATAAATATTTATTTTTGACAATAATTTGGTTCAAGTGTTATGCTCTAACTAAGTATTCTGTAAATTATTTTTGATTTTAAAAAGATATCAAATTCAGCAATACAATGCATTATTTGGCAAACTTTGAAGGAATGGTGTAAACAAGCCTCGGTAAATCTTAACGATATGCTTTACCACAAGAATAGTTAAATTATATTCTTTTATTCAGGTTAAACTTTTATTGATCTATTGTTTAATGAGTTTTATTATTACTCTTAAGTTTTAATGAGTTATACTGATTTTATTTGAAAGTTTTCAATTATAATAAAAGTGGTTGTTTTTCAGGATCTTAAGAAAAAGTGTATCTTTTTGCATGTTTCTCACACTTAATTTTTAAATCATGTAATTTTTGCAAGTTTGCTTTCGATCTCCGGAGAAATGAATAATTTTTTACACATTATTTTAATGCAACATATTTTTGTTTTTATAGGATTATTTTGCTCAGTTGTCCGAGGGCCCGTTTGGATGTTTTTAACATGGTTAATCGAGTGTGAGAACTGCTAGACATATTTAGATGCTGACATATCAAATTGGAACAATTTTGACGACTCTTAAAACTTTTGCTGTAAGTATAGCATTTTTGTTCCTTCTTATTTTTTTAACTGCTTTATTTTTTTGCTGTAGACTATTAATTAAACTATATTTATATGCGGTTGAAACCGATTTTTGCAGCCTTAGGCTGCACGGCAGTGGAATAGTTTACTTCTGACCCTTCTTGTATAGGTCAAAATCCGATATAATTATCTGCATTATTCTGTTCTGATAAAATCCTCTCTAATTCAAAAATAAATCTTTCTCTGTGTCGAATAAAAAGCCATATTCCAAAGAATTTATAAAAGTTGGAAGTGCCAGCAGCATTCTCATTTTTTATATTTTCATAAAGGTCAAATTGAGAAAACAAACAATAAAGAATAATTTAGTTTACTAATAACAGAGTAGATTAAAACTGGAATTCCCTATTCCTTATAAAATAACGTGATCCCAGAAAATGTTCCATCCTTAACATGTTTGACACCTTTTTCAGGTAAAGAAATAGTGCAGAAACCACTTCAAAATTACCAAGGAGAATAACATTGAAAAAAAAAGTTAGTGCAATATAAACTTGTTAACTTTTATATCATTAACAATTTTGAGTCTGTATTTTTCATTGTTTGTGTCTTTCATCCCTTAAGATTAAATTCTCCTCTTTAAGAATGAACTG
The DNA here is from genome assembly GCF_043381705.1 of Parasteatoda tepidariorum. Taxonomy (NCBI): domain Eukaryota; kingdom Metazoa; phylum Arthropoda; class Arachnida; order Araneae; family Theridiidae; genus Parasteatoda; species Parasteatoda tepidariorum. The sequence goes on from NC_092214.1 coordinate 7,446,868, forward strand.
AAATTAGTTATGAATTTCCAATTTTGTAGCATTTTGTAATTTATGAATAAAATGTGCGTTATCTTTAACATCAAAAAGAGGATATATTTCTAACTATATGGGGCCGTTCATTTAAAGTGTTTTTTTTTCCTTCAATTTTGGACACTTAGTCACCGAAAATAAGCAAATCACATCCTATGCTTAAGTAAAAAAGTAACAACGCACCATCTTGCTCTAATTGTAGCTCTTCTTGAAGTAATCGAAGTTTAGAATTCAAATAAATAAGGTAATTTTTCAAAAAATAAAATCAGTGAATATTTCAATTCATTTTATGAAATTTTGAGAAGAATATTCATTATTTCTGTTAAAACTCTTGAACTATTAAGCACATAACAGCAATTGTTGTCGAACTTTTATTTTAAATTTGAAGTTATTTTAACTGCTATTTTTTTTAAGAAAATTTTTTAAATTTTTTTTATTTAAATGTCTTACGCATGCATGGCTCATACCCCATCTGCTATTTTTCAGAAAAAATAAGTGAATCACAAGCCCCAATTCCTTTTATGTTTGCATAATGCTTGAAAGATCCCTATAATGTTGCATAAGTATTAATATAATAATAATCAATATGTGATATATTTTCAGCTTTCGAAAACTTCCTGAAATACGATTTCAACCATGATTCGACATCTTAGCTTTTTAAGGGTAAGTAATATAAAAGAAGAGTTTAACAATTTTCGAGACCATATCAACCGCCATTTATATAAATTTTTAAGAAATGAAAAAGAATACGCTATATAAAGGCATACATTAATAACAAACATCATTTCATATACTAAAAAGAAATGGCATTCAAAACTTAACCTGGGCAACATATATGTCAATAATAAAGCAGCAGTTTTCATTCAGAATAATTTTTAGACCTTCGAATTATGTTAAAGCCAATTTAAAAAAAAGAAAAGGCTTTTATTACATAAATAAAAATCAGCAATGCATGCAAATGGCTGCGAAATAGTGTTACAAATATCAAAGCATTTTGCTGTATACACATTAAATAGAAAATGATAAATACACAAATATGAGGAACACTATAAATGTAAGTTCACCTTAAAAAAAATTTATTTCAATCGACCATCATCTTTATCGATTACAAAAGATAATCTCTTACGCCATTGTCAGATGACCGCCCGAATCATTTTAAGAGGTAATTGGTCCCCTTTACGCAATAAAGAAGCTTTGAGGGAGTCTGTGCTGCTCAATATTTTTAGACTAGAATCCCCCAAACGCAATACTCTAGAGCAGTGATTCTCAACCTTTTTTTTGTTGCAGCACACTTTTAACGATTTCGAAATTTGATGGCACACAATGAAAAAAATTTGTTTAAAAGTTGTTTACTTACCTATAATACACTGTGTTAAATAGTTTGTGATAATAATTTTGAATGTGAAATAAAATATGTACTACAAAAGCACATTTATTAAGGGATTAATTATTTCTTTCGACTAATTTTTTATTAGTAACAGTTTTTTTTTGCTACTTATTAATTGTTAGCTTGTTTTCCATAGTTATTAACTGTTAGTTTTTTTACATTAATTATTATTTTTTGTGATTTCTTGTTAGTTAGTTTTTTGCTAATTATTAATTCTTAGCTTTTTTTTTTTTGCTAGTTATCCTTTGTTAATTTGTTTTTATAATTATCAATTGCATAGCTTACTTTAATGATTAGCTTTTATTTTCGCTTGGAAGTTAGTATTTAGCTTGTAATTAAGCTTGTAATTAGCTTGTAATTAGCATGTAATTAATTGCCTTTGTTAATTAATAATTTTAATAGTCATTAAATTTCCTACTAATTTCAACATTTTTTAGAATTGTGTGTCAAAGACAATTTAAACACTTCCTTCTTATTTTAAGATTGTCAGAGACAAGACAATCGACCACAAAGAGATGTTCACGTGGTTAAAGCGTAGAAAAATTATAAAAAGTAGGTATATATATATATAATATTATATATCTATACACTTTTCTTTAGTTTAAACTTTACTTATAATAAAAAAAGCATTATAATTTTTATTGTATCAGTTCTAATATTTGGCGGCACATTTTAAGAATTCGGCGGCACCCAAAAGTGCCGCGGCACAGTGGTTGAGAATCACTGCTCTAGAGGATTTAGATCTGGTGAAGGGGGCCAATCTTCTTGCTTAATAAATTTCAGACAATTGACATGGAGCCAAGCTTATGTTGGTTTGGCTCCGTGTGATGATGCAGAATCTTGCTTAAATATCCTTTTTTTTTGGCATGCAATCTGTCAGCATGTAGTAATAAGTATTTGCAATATTCAACATCGTTTTTTACCTTTTTATCGATGAATTCCAGAGAAAATTTTCCGTTATTTGACATTGCAACCCAAACCATTACAGAATTCTTGTACTGAAAGCGTTGAACAGTTCTTACACTTTCAAGTATAGCGTCGAAGGTTGCTGAATATACAACATTATTTTTAGTATTATAACTTAGTTGTGTGCAAAATATTTACTCATCAGAAACTAATCACCAGTTTGTTACTGTTAGATCAGCGATTTCTTGCTTTTTGCAACCTTCTTAATTTTTGATCAGTTGTCAAACCATGAACATTTCTTTTGAGATGAGGACGGAAACTCAGGTCTCTATTTGATATAACTTGCATAGTTCTTTGACTCACCTTCTCTTCTGTAGCCATTTTATTAGTAGAGAGCTGTGAATTTCTTTGTATCTTTTCATGAATTCTTTAAGTGTTCATTTTTGTAAGAAATGAGAGTGAACTACCAGATCTAGATCGAACTTTCCAACTATTAGAATCCAAAAACGATTTATAGTTCTATATAATATAAATGTTCTATTTAACCCAAGAGATTTCAAGCGCTTGAGGATTTCTACCTGCAGAAAATCCGTGATCGAGAAGCTGTTTAACCATCAATCCTTTCTATTCCATCTTTTAAAGTTATTCTAAATGTTTTGCTTTAATCAAGAATCGTCTGCACTTGCAGAAAGTGCCAATCGCAGGTATAGTCAGAGAAAAACTGTTTTACCAAACGATTAAAATTAATTCCAATTTTTTTAAGTCTAACAGTATTTTGTAACCACCCTGTAAAATTATTAATTTTCCTGCTGAAAGCGTTCAAGGTTTTGAGAAAAATTGATTGAAATTTTTTGATCAATGTAACAGAACCTGATAGGGAACTGTGTTTTCTAATAATGATAATAAAACCATCTCCAGATTAATATCCGGTGGAAATAAAAGAATAAACGTTTAATTGAAATGTCTCGTTAAAGAATGGTACATTATCCAAGTAAAATAAAATTTTTAAAATAAATCTCAATGAAGCAAATCATTAAATTTATAGAACTGTGATTAAAAATTGTTGTATTTCGACATAGTCCTAAACTGAGGTGAAAAAAAAAACTATAAAGCGTAAAATAGATATGATTTAATCATGAGCAACTAAGTAGAATTTTTTTTGTCGTATCCTCGATTAAGATCTAATTTTAATTAAAAAAATAATAAATTAGTGAATTTAAGGCATAAATGTTTTACTGAATCATCCCGATATTAATCGTGCGTAAATCAAATTTAAGTAAAATTAAGTGTAAAATTTAATATAAAGAGTAAAATAAGAATTGCATATATTAGTAATGCTTAAAATATAAAGTATGGACACTTTTTCTTTACTAAACATTTTACTCTTTTCTTTCTAAACATTTTAAGTAAAAATAAACGAATAAATTAAAAAGTAGAAATTATAATGAAAAGAGTAGTAAAGAGTAATGTACCGGGCAAAGTAAAAGAGAAAATATGAAGTATAAAGTAAAACATGAGTAAAGTAAAGCGAAAAGTATAAAATGCAAAGTATATAAAAAAGTTAAACATAATATAAAGTAACGTAATGAATAAAATATAGCGAAAAATATAAAGCATGTTTAAAAGCGCGAAGCAAATAAAGGGTCAGATAGCGTGAAGTATATAGGATAGGAAAGTGTAAAGCAAAGCGATAAATAAAGTAAAATATGGAATAAACGTTAATAAAGTAAATTATAGAATAACGTAAAGCAGTATAAAATAATGTAATCATACTGTAAATATTATAAAACGTGTAAAGAGATATAAAATAATAATGTTAATAATAGCATAATATAAAATAATGTAAGGCTTAAAATGTAAGTGTAACCTATAAAATATAGTAAAAAGATTGAGTGAAGTATAAAGTATAAAAAGTTAATAGAATACAATATCGTATAAAGTAAAGCGTATAGTTTGAGGTAAATTTTGAAAAAGAAGCGTTTTGCAAACGAAGCGCAAAGTGTGATGTAAAACATAATATAAAGTTAAAATTAGATCTTCATTTAATCTAAATTTAGTCTGGTCTAGGAAAAAAGCGTAATGAATTGTAAAATGGGTGTAAAGTGGATATGAATAGTAGTGTAAATTAAAGTACAAAGTAGATATGTTAAGTAAACTAAGTTTGAAGCGTATAAGAATTAAAAGTTGAGTCTAAAGATAAAGATTAAAAAAAATAATAAGTGTAAAAAATAAAGTTTATGCATGCATAAGAAGAGTACCACCTAAAAAAAAACACGTAAAATATAAAGTAAATGTAATGCGTAAAATGAACTCAAAGAGAAAAATGACGCGTAAAATATATTGTAAAATCTGGAGTAAAGAATAGAGCAACGCATGTAATTAAAAATAACACATAAGAGAAAATAACGCGTGAAAGAATTGCCTTACAAAATGAAACGCGTAAACATGACGCATAGGATAAGTAAAAGTAACGCATTAGAAGAATAAACTCTTTAAGGATACTAAAACTAAAAATAAATCTATCGAGTAAATTAGATTGCATTTAATGAGAAAAAGACATTAGAAAAGTAAAAGTAACGCATTAAGGAAGTAAACGCATAAAAAGAACTTAAAAAGCATAAATGTAAAGCAAGAAAAATAGGACATAAATATATATATATCTACGCGTAAAAGTAATGCGTAAAAATTAATGTGCCACACGAGACAAGTAGAAGCGTAAATATAACATGTAATGAAAAGTAAACAATACTAAAGTAAACAGCGCATAATATGATATAACGCGTAAAATATGATATAAGTGTTGAGATAAAAGTAATGCATAGTAAAATGAACGCGTTAATTTAACATTGAGTATAAATAAAAGCAGTAAACGCGAAAAGTAACGCATTAAAAAAGTAACGTGTGAAAGTTAACATGAGAAGTTTTCAAATAAAAGCATAAAAAAGTTACACTGAAGTAATGCAATCAGAAAAGTAATGCGTTATTTAGAAAGAATTTGTAAGCAATGAGAAACGCATTCGAGTAAAAATTACGTATAATTAAAATAAACGCGTTAAAGTCATGCTTAAGGAAATCAATGCTTAGCTCACAAAAGGTTAAGAAAAGTGAGATGAAATATAGAGTAAAGAAAGAAGTAGAGAAACGTGGAAAAAACGCATGAGGAAAATAAATGCGCAAAAACACCGCCTAAGGCATGCAAATTTAACGGTTTTTAAAAGGAACACTTAGAAAAATATGAAGCTAAAAAGTAATGCATAGGAAGATTAAACGAATAGCAAACGCATAAAGAAAACGAAGGCATAAAAAATACAAGAAATTAAAAATAACGTGCAATTGAAAACGCGGTCAATTTAGTAACGCATGAAAGCAACTATATAATATAAAATAAACGCTTAAGAAAAGCATACACTAGAAGTAAAGCAAAGAAATATATATAAATATTTTGTAAGGTAAACGCGGGAATCATGGGTAAAATTATAACGCATTGAGAGAAGTAACTGGAAATATGCAGAGTAATGGAAAGCGTAAACTATTTATTAAAGAATAGAGTAGAAAAACGGAAAAAAGTAAAAGCAACAGATAAGAGAAATAAACAAGTAAAAGTAACCTACAGAGAAAAAAAAAGTCAAGTTAAAAGCGTATAATAGGTAAAAAATAATATATAACGCGTAAAAAAGTAAAGTTTACATTGTCTGTAACTAAAACACTGTCGTCTAACGCTGAAAGAAAAGTAAAGCGTAATACATATTTACGCTTAAAATAAAAAGGAAGGAGAAGTGGAAAAGTAAGGCATAAAAAAAGTAAAAATTAATTTATAAGAAAAAATCAACAACAAAAAAGTAGAATGTAAAATGTAATGCATGTAACAAGTTTGTAAAAGTAACACATAAAAAATTAAACGCGTAGAAGTCTCACCACAAATAAAAGTAAACATAATAACTCGCAAAATTAAGTTTAATGTGCAATATAAGAAAACTAACTAAATTGACGCATAAGAAAATTATAAATAACGCATAGTATTAAGCACTTAAAAGTAACGCATAAGAAAAGCAAACATGTAAAAATAACGCATATGAAACAGAAGAAAAACTATATCGTTACTCATTCATATGTTAAAGTAAATAAGGATTGATAAGAAAAATCGTGTATAAAGATTTCTTTGTTTCAAATGTTGATATCTATTGATATAAATAAAAAGAGAATCAGTATTGACATTTAAACTGAATAATTAAACAATAAATTAAATGTACAATGTTAGACTTAAACTTGTGATGTTTGGTTATATAGAATCTTTTTTCACGCCCTTTTATATGCCTGTGAAGGAATCAGTCATTTTTTTTCTTATCGTAGAGAGTCGATGTCATTGAAATAATAAAGAATTTAATTAATGAACACAAACATCAAAGTATGAGAGAATAATCTATATTGCATCTGCCAACTTTTAAAAAAAATTGTGGATACCTGAGATTAGAGTTCAGTTAGGGGAATAATTTTTAGATTTCACAAATTAAGTCACTTTAAGGTATTATGAAAGAATATATTGAATTAAATTTAGTGAATAATTAGTTAAACATACAAAAATTGTTAGTCTTTTGAACAAGCGTAATTATGCTCATAGCAACAATCACTACATTTAACCAGACAAAAATAAATTACAAATTTACATCTTTTTAAAAAGAATTGTTTTAGTTTTTTTTAAAAAAAACATTTCAAACTGATGGTTTAACAGTAAAAGTTTTTCGATAATGATTTGTTATACATTTCATATTCATGTTTAATTGTTTTTATATAATTTAGTAAATGGTTTTCAAACAGATCATTATTAAACTAATGTTGCAGTTAAGAATAAAAAAAAATTTCGAGTACACTTGCTAATAAAATTTTGAAATGCTTAATGGTACAATTACGATTAAAAGTACCTTTATTCCGTTAAGGTAGAGGGAAAGCATTTGACCATGGCCTTGCACCACACAGTATGGTGGTCTCAAGTATGGCTTCACTTTTCTGAAGTTCTCTTTTCCTCTCTCTACTCTATAAATAAGAAATAATGGTTTTTGCAAACATTATGAATTGTAAGAGCATGTTACAAAGAGGTAATATAGTGTATTTTCATTACAGGATCTTAAACGGAATAGACTTGTAACAGTGATTGCTGAAATCGATAAGTCGCAGAAGTATTCAGAAGATTATGGTTTGCTATAATTCTACGTATGCCACCTTTGTCGTTGCGTTATTTCTATTTATCTAAGAACAATTCAATTTAAAATTTTCATGAAACTGAAAGTGTGAACATTCAATTCACTTCACCGGAGAGATTTGATTGCGAAACTTTCATTGAAAGAGGATCATTAACTATGAGGTTAAACGTGAACAACTTTCGTGCATATAAAGACCGAAGTCTGTAAATGCAGCCAAGATAACTTATTAAAATTTTTGTTTATACTTTATATTTTGTTTATACTTATATTTTTATTATTATTATTTATACTATATATTTGATCTTCTGATTCTTGTGATTTTAATTAATATGTATTGCGTGTGTGTTGCTTCCTTTACCCCTAAAACATGAAATAAGGTATTGAAAACAAGAATATTTTTACTCTTTAATATATTCTTGAAGTAACATATCCTAAAATCAGCATCTTAATTTTATCGAAGTAGGAGTTAAATTGCTGATGGCGTGATAAAAGTCGTTTTTTTAACTTGCATGAACATAATAGGCAATAATTATTTGGCAATCACTTTATTTTGTAGCTTTATTACAAGTAATCAAGCTTAGTTAGATAAGGGATATACTATATCAAACATTAATTACAACTGAACATAAATTATAAATTGACTTATTGCAGCTTAAAAAGGGTCCCTATAAAATACTAAATCTAGCAATTACTTATATAAACGATATATTAAATATTGGAAAATTGCCATTTCTGTAAACAAAGAGAAAATTGTAGTAGTAAACGCGAAATAATAAGACATACAAAAAAAGCTGAAGTTAAATACTTAAAAACAGTGCACAAAGATAAGGATCCATTTAATTATGTCAGTAAAATTTTAACTTAACCTGCCAAAAAAATTGTAAGTAAAACAACGTACAAATCTAATACATAGTACAAAAAATTGAAACATATTATTAAGCACTAAAATTACAATATTTATATTTAAAAAAAAAATTTTTTAGAAGGCCTACATAATGTTTTCAAAGAACTAAGACAGCTGTTCTTAAAATGTTAAAAAAAGTCGACTTTTTAATGGAAATTCATTCTTTAGTCATCACGGCAGCCATCGAAATAAACTGATACATGTTAAACGTCAAGAAAATTGAACAATTAAAAGTTTGTTGAACTCATATTTTACTCCAGTTAGAGAAATTACTGAAGTATTAATACACTCGATTCAATTCAGTATTCTATAAGGTTTTGGAATTCATTCGAAAAAATCGTTATTTTGACTTATTTTTTCATTTAATTATTCTTGGTTTGAATTATTAAATGCAACATATAGAAATGATATTAAAAACTATTCAAATTAAAAACAAAATAGGAACTCAATTGGAAAAATTTTAATGGTTGTTAATTGACTTTTTTTTAAATTTTTACCTGTTAGGCAATACTCTTGAAAAATAAAATTCAACCTGAAGGAAAATTTGAAATTCCGCATATACCTAAATATGTTAAAAAATCAAAATAACTAAACTTCTAAATTTTAAAATAATTCCTTGCCAATGAAGGAGCAGGGAATTATACTCTTATTGACGTCATCACACACGCGACGCCACGTACCATGCGGCAAAAGCAGAAAAATTGCCAATATTAGTTTCCTCATTAAAATAACTCAAATACTTGGTCAAGGTTCGCTAAATAAATAAATACGCATTATTTCTTAACCTTCTGGTATTGAATAAAAAAATATACCAAACTTTTTGAAAAAGTCGGATTTTATTATGACAATATCAGTGTAAATATGCTTTTTTTCCCCCTTCTTTTTAATCAGTTATCTTAAAATCGAACCTGATGCTGTGAAGACAAGGTATTTTGTTTTCCATACATACTATTTTAGTAAAATACAGATTATATAATACTAAAACGTCATAGCAAAAAAGTTTATCGATTTAAATTAAACGTATTGTAATTTTAATCTACATAGTAAAATATAGATGCTGTAAAAATTATAGCACAAATCACTTAAAATTATTTCACAGTTTCAATGGCTACTTGTACCCTAAAAAAGAGAAGAAATATCTTAACAAAACTATTTACTTTCTAGCTTATTTTCTAGAATAATAGTAAAATATACCTGCCTACCCAAACTTATTAAATATTAATAATTAAAAAATTCTACAAGTTTTGGTAATAACAAATAATTTAATTTTAAACAAGCTAGAACGGTTTTGTTATCAGTTTTTTTCAGGTTACAAACAGGTATGAATATTTTTAAAAACTAATTTCTATTTTCTCAAATAACGTCATTTTGGCGATTGTCGGCATTCCACAGCATTTGTTTCTTGAATATCGTGTTGACGATGTCGGTCAACATTGTACAGTGTTTGTAAATGTTGAGAGATATCGATCGACGTTCCCCCAACGTTTTTACAATATAGAACGATATTGTTTCGCGATATTGAATATACGTTATAAAAGTCCATTTTTATATAGTACAATGTTTCGCTACTATATTGTACAGTGTTCAAAGCTAAGTTTTTACTATATCGTTTTTGTGAATTGTGCTACTTGGGTAAAACATTGATTCGTCGATATCTAGCAGAACTGAAAAAAGGCAAATCAGCAGCAGTTGACGTAAAGATTTCAATTCTCGATTATATGGTATGCGATGCATGGAGAAGCATTGGACAATAAAGCATAAGGCAATTCCATTTCTAATGGACATGTTTCTCTTAATGAATTTATTGTCTTTGGTGATAATCTATTAACAACGGAAGTAAAAGACATTAATGACATCGCTAATGAAATGGATGATTAGAACGTGGTGGATGATACTATTTACAATTTAATTCTGCTCCCGAAACTCCCTTATCCCATTCATATGGATTTTATTGAATTTTATTTTATTGAAATTACATACATTTGCTGACTTGTGTGCTCAATATATAGGTTTATAAGTCATTGTCAAGTAGAAAATACAGATAGTACAATTCAGAGAAAGACATCACAAAGAATACATCCAGGGTTACGGCGGGATTCGAACCATTCATATGGACTGGAAAAACTTTTTTTTTAAATACGTGGGCAAATACAAACATGTGATTATTTTGTAAGAAAATAAATTGTCCTTAGGTATGTTAAATTTTTTCTTTGCATAATTATAGTAAATACCAAAACAGTATAAATATTAACATTTAATCTTAAGAAACATATTTATTGATGTTGTCACTTCAATTTGCGTTGCGTCTCTTTTACTTATGCGCTTTTTTCTGTTGGGGCCCCTTACACCGGTGCATAATTGACAGTTCACTGTATTTCGCTTTTGGCAATACAAGTGAAATAAGTCAATTGGTACAAGAAAATTTGGTATTAAATTCAAATAGTGTTGGGAAGAGTGTAAAATTTGCTCTTGTATCCAGGGAGGAAAGTCAGAGGATGAAAAAAATCATCATTTTAAGAAACCAGTTGATATTCCAAGCACTGTGCTAATTGCAGAATCGAATTTTGTCACAATCCAAGAAAATTCAACCTCTTAAAAAATGAAGAAACTGTAAAGTCATAATTCAACTGATAAAATTATTACTGGTACTAATGATATTTTAACTGCTGAGAGTGATGAAGAATATGAGGATCCTCCCGTAACCTAGACTTTTACAAAATAGTTAACTATATTTAATCTTATATTGGAAATAATAATTTATTACAGAATATTTTATCAAATTAAAGCAAAAAAAAGACATAAAATTCAAGGTCGATGTAATAAACAAATACAACAAACTTATTATTTATATCAACTTCCATATTCCTAGAGATCTCTTTGACTTCTTGACAAATAACTACGATATCACCCAACTTTTTGCGGGAAAGGTAGGTATTACCATCTTTTAGGGCAGTGTTTCTCAAATTTATGACTTTTGTGTACCCTTTCTAAATTTTTCGCATTTTTTATTTCGTAAATTTTTCTAAAATTATACTTTATAAAAATAAGTGGAATTTATTACACTATAAAAAAAATTGCACAAAAGTTAAAAATCACAACCAGATGTGGACACCTATAATTATTAACTGTTAACTCTGCAAAAAATAGCCAATCGTAAATTTAAATTCTTGAAACAGTGATGCTAACTTGCTTCGGACAGCGAATAAATATTATCTAGTGGTAGTTTATTAATTGTGATTCTTTGTTTAATAAATTCAATTTAGTAGATGCCAACGGTTTGGAATATTAGCATTTTGTGCCCAATTCACAAGAAAGGAGATCCTATGACCTGTGCCAACTATCGTGGCATTAGTCTTCATACAAAATACTATTTAGAATTTTATATCTCAGGCAGTTACCATTCATTGACTCAAAAATAGGAAAATATCAATGTGGATTCCGTGCTGGAAAATCAACTAAAGATCAGATATTTTGTCTCCGTCAGATTTCAGAGAAAACAATGGAATTTAACATTGAGACACATCTTTTTATTGATTTCAAGGCTGTTTTTGATAGTATCAATAGAAATTATCTTTTTGAAACAATGAATACTTTTAAAATACCTTCAAAACTCATTAAGTTGACAAGACTTACATTGAAAGATACAAAGTGTAAGATTAAGTTTCTGAGGTCTCTGTCAGAAAATCTTGACACATTCACAGGTGTTCGACAAGGAGATTCTCTCTCCTGTCTACTTTTTAATATTGCACTTGAGAGAGTTATTCGTGATTCAGGCATCAATACCAGTGGTCACATTTTTACTAGATCAGTACAACAACTTGCATATGCTGATGATATTGAAATAATTGTTCGTTCCCTTCCTGCTCTGAAAGAGGCATTTCTTTCCCTTGAATTGGCTGCAAGACAAATGGGCTTGGTCATAAATGTAGATAAAACAAAATATACGTTACTCTCAAAAACCAGAGTCCCAGACCCCTATCTTGAAATAAATTTTTATAGATTTGAAACAGAGAGGAGTTTTACTTACTTAGGATCAATTATTACCATTAACAACAGAATTACTCCTGAAATAAAAAACCGACTCTATTTGGCGAATAGGACTGTCTATGGGCTGAGTATATTGATTGAATCTAGGTTTTTTTCTAGGAAAACAAAGTTCTTAATCTACAAAACTCTTGTCCGGCCTGTTTTGGCGTACGCCTCAGTAGCTTGGACAATGACAAAACTGGAGGAAAATTGTATCGCAATATTTGAGAGAAAGATTTTGCGGAGTATACTTGGTGGTGTAAATGAAAACAATAACTGGAGAAGGAGATTTAACTTTGAACTGTACAAGATTTATAAACAACCTGATATAATTAAATACATAAAAATAAATAGAATGAATTGGATCGCCCACGTGATTCGAATGAGTGATGACAACTCAATTAAAAAGATGCTGCTTTTTAAACCCACTGGAACAAGAAAGTGGGGAAGGCCGCGATTGATATGGGCTGACTCAGTGGAGTCTGATTTTCTCGCAGTTAATGAAACAAATTGGAGATCAAAGATAAATCGGAAGTCGTCATGGAGAAATCATCAGAGGAAGGCATTGGCTCGCATTGCGCTGTCTGGCCAACTATGATGATGATGAGATTGCTATCTACCACTGTTTCTAAGTAATTTGTAGGCTTATATATTCACCACTATATATTATAATACATATGTCATGCTATACCTTTTAAAAAAGCAAACAAAATTAGTCAAATATTTGAGATTTAAATTGTGGTTATTTACCATCTATATATATATTTCTCTTACACGGCGACAAAAAAAGCCTCATTACAACTCCCCGAATGGCAACACTAGAAAATCAACCAATGATTGCCGCTAAAAATGTCACATGCCAAATCTAGTTGAGGTGGCTCAACATATAGCGCTTTTAAAAACGGAAACTGAAATAATCAGATAGCATTCTTACCAAATGTGATCTCTTCCAAAATTCACCCTATCAGCTGCGATAATCTCATACTATTAAGCTAGGCAGAAGTGAGTAGTCTTTGTCGATAGATCTCTATTTTAGAATTTTGTTGAAAGCGCTTTTTTTCACGAATTTATTTGACAATTTTTGATTTATATCGCGAATTTGTTTTATTATTGTTATTAGTTATTCACTGAAAAATGAGTCTCAGCCGTGCTGTTACGCTTTAAGATTTTATAATACAGCACATTTCTAATAGGTTTAACGAATTACATGTCATTTATTTGAATTCAAATTTATTTTAATGACTTAGTATTTACTAAAAAGATGTAATTTTTTTTNATTTTTGATTTATATCACGAATTTATTTGTTTTATTATTGTTATTAGTTATTCATTGAAAAATGAGACTCAGTCGTGCTGTTATGCTTTAAGATTTTATACTATAGCACATTTCTAATAGGTTTAACGAATTACATGTCATTTATTTGAATTCAAATTTATTTTAATGACTTAGTATTTATTAAAAAGATGTAATATTTTTAAAAAAAAGTTGTTATATGGATTTGAATGATTGTTTTGAATTCTTAGAATTTTGTGCATTTGCAATGAACGTAAGTTAGTAGCGAGCGAAGCAAATCATATAAGATTGCGTAGCAATTTTCGGGGATTAGCGAGCAGGGGATGCAGCTCACTAGTTTTAAAAATAATTTTGGCGCGTCCGCAGCAGTTGGCATCTCAGACTGAAGAACAGAATTCGATGAAAAAGAAAATCAACTTCCACGCTATGAGAAACACTGCTTGAGGGGGGGGGGGGNGGGGGGGGGGGGGGAATTATAAGGCGCATTTGCGCTGATGCTAAAAAGAGGGTCTCCCTAGTTTTGCGCCCGTGGTCCTCCCTGCGGCACACATCTATGTCGGTCGCGTTGCTCCCGACATAGCCCGTATTACTTTCGAACCCCTGAAATGAGCGTTAGCAATTCCAGAAAGGCATGCTTCGCACGAGACCACAAAAGTTTTATTTTCCCGGAAGTGTGGTTTGAGGAACACAGCTGGCTGGCACCTTTTACGGTTATAACTAGGGCGTTATCCTTTAGCTTTCTTGTAAATGCTCTCGCAGTAGTTCGTCTTGCGACGGTGCAAGGAATTCACCTCTAGTCTCGCAATACGGCAATACCCTTTAATATCAAGGTATAATTTTCAAACTCGGACCCTAGGTATGGGTCTATAGTCCAAACAAGGCTGCTGAAGAGAATTTTTATAGGCCAATTAGGGAGGTCACAGTGAGCCCCTAAAGGTATATTGCGAAGATGAGCGGAGAGAGCTTTTAAAGCGAAACTGTGGTAGGCNCTTCATGTATCACCGTGGACAGGAAGGTAGGCCACCAGACAAGCAAGTTTGCTGAAGGAGGGAGGGGTCCTGGGTTCGAATCCCAGGGACAGTCAAATTTTCAAAAATGTTTCTTTTTGTTGTTGTTCATTTTAAATAATATTATTTTTTTATGTGTTTTTCGATATTCTGGAGGTTCCAGCATGTAGGAAAAAAAATTTCTATTGGGAAAATGGGAAAAATCCAGGAAAATCATTTTTTTTTTGCTCTTTCTCGACTTCTATTGTAACATTTTGGATATTCTAGCATGCATGGGGTGTTTTCTGTGTGTGAAGTCCAGCAAAGAAAGCGCAAAGGAAAAAAAAAAAAAAAGAATAAAAAAATAAATTGACTCGAGAAAGGTTCAAATTTCAAGACCCCCTAGCTCCCTTTAATATCAAGGTATAATTTTCAAACTTGGACCCTAGGTAGGGGTCTATGATCCAAACAAGGCTACTGAAGAGAATTTTTATAGGCCAATTAGGGGGGGGGGATCGCAGTGGGCCCCTAAAGGTATATTGCGAAGATGAGAGGATAGAGCTTTTAAAGCGAAACTGTGGTAGGCTTCACGTATCACTGTGGACTGGAAAGTAAGCCACCAGACAAGCAAGCTCGCTGCAGGAGGGAGGGGTCCTGGGTTCGAATCCCAGGGACGGTCAAATTTTCAAAAAAATTTTGAGAACAGTAATAAAGGAGTAATGATTTAGATTGATAAGAATTAGTGTGAGTTGATTGATAACGAGTTTAATGAGGAATGACCATTATGTCGTGATTATGGCCAGTAGCCATATTTTGATTGTATCTACGTTGGGCAGCGGTAATCGTTTGCCTTGTGTGTCAAGGGGTATCCAATCTCTATACTTCTCGTTCCACTTATTGACGTAGTAGCAGTAAAGTCAAAATTTAAAATTAAAAAGAATTTTAACAAATTTGTTGTTGGAGGAAAACAATATGTTTAAAAAAAATGAATTGAGGATAAAATTTCGTGCGCCTATAATGATTTAAGAAATTAAAGTGATTTTGATTTAAATGCTAGTTTCTATTGTTGGATGACACAACATGCAGTAGGGGAGAGTCGGGTACCCCCGCCCACAGTCAATTTCATGTGTATAGAATATTTTTTCAAGTCAATGGGTCATCGGACATTAATTGTTGAATTAAAAAAAGATAATTTTCAAAGTTTCAAGTATTTATGCAGCTGTTAACATGGTAAACAATAGTTTTGAAAATATGTTGAATACAGTAGTCATGAAATTAAGAAAATTTGGTTGAATGTTTCGATTAAACTTCATTTTAATACTAAAAAAATAATTTTTTCTATACATACAGCATTAAAGTATGTAGTCTTAAGTTTAATTTGCACAAAGAAAGAAGTTTATATGTGAAAAATTGTTCGAGTAATTACAAATTTACAAAAAAATTGGATTTCGGGTAGCCCCGCTCACATGAATGTCGGGTATCACCGCCCAATTTTATTTCGTCGATAAATGTACGGTTGCAAAGATTATTATTTTATTGCTTCAAATTTGAATGTTATATGCATTTTTAACAACAAATATTGTTGTTATTAAATGATAGAATTCACTAAAAGTATATAAATATGTAATAAATAAAATAATTTTGTGATAAAAATGATAAATGAGGTTTATCTATTGTCAATACATTGGTCATTTTCATTTACACCTGAAAAAACAGTCAAAAAACATAATTTTTGTAACTGGGCGGGGCTACCCGACACATTTTGAAAAGAGCTGAAAAACATGTTTTTTTAAATTTCTATTTTTTTAAGTTTAACTATTCTTTTTTTGGTTTATTCTTTTTGCATTATTTAATTGGATGATAAAACAATAGAAACATACAAAAATGTTGATTATTACTCAGTATTATACAGAAATATAAGCAATACTCCTTAAGTGAGCGGGGCTACCCGACTCTCCCCTATATGTTTAAAAGAATTTTTCTTAAATTAAAAAAAGAGAGAAAACGCTTTTACACCTGAACACGATTAAATAAGATATGTGCATTATTTAATTAGGATTGTTAATTATTCATGATATAACTGGATAGTTATCACACCCTGCAAACTAATGCTCTACAATCTTTAAATTACTTCCGTGTATCTTTTACGACCACTTCGCTCGTTAACCAGTAATAATTGAAATTGAGGAGCTTAATAATTTTTACTCATGCACATCTGCAAAATTCTTCTGACATTTCGTCAGCACTCATCAAGCTAACTTTTACCTACTTAATTATTGAAAGAAATACTACACACTATAGCGAATAGATAAATAATTATTTTTTAAGCAGCAATATATGTAGCAAAATTATGCCTCTTTATTATGCCCTAAGAGCAAAGAATGAGTTTATAAATCTGAAAAAATAAGTATTTATTTACAACTCAAATAAGATAGTTTAAAACTAAAATGAATTAACATTTCAAAGACTTATACTTATGAAATTCTTAGTTTTGTAGATGCATAAATTGAAAAAAGGGTTGTAATATGAGATAGCTTTTAAAATTTATTTACATGTTATAAGAGTTTTATGTATTAGTACGATTGTGTCTATAACAAGTAAAGATGTAATTATAGAATGACTTTCCCTCTTCAAGAAATACATACATGTAAAAAAATGAAGGATGATCACATATTATTTAAAGCCATCTCAAGCAAACTTGTCACATCTCAAGCATAACAGTTGAATTTAACGAAGCAATAATGTCTTTGAGAAGTGACTCAAAACAGAATGTCATTCCCTCAACTAGCCTTTAGTCAAGAAGGAATGCCACCACGCAGAAGCGTGACTGGAGAAAATTTCATCGCACACCAACACTTGAAAATTTAATTACTTTTAAAATGACTCGACCAAGAAACATTTGCAGCTAAACCCAAAAAGCCTCCTAAATATAATATGTCCACAAAATGACATCAAATTATAAATTCAGATTCTGCAATTGAAAAAAAAAAATTATTCTTAAATAGCCCATTAAAACCTTTGGATGAATGCAATGCACCACTGAACATAAATGAATTAAAAACAGCCTTAGAGTGAAGTAAAAAAAAATCTTGGACATGACGATATTCACTTTATTATGTTCTAACATCAATCTAAACCAGACTTCTTAAATAGTCCTCTGGCTTTTGCTTGAAACTCATGACATATAATCTGCAAAATAGAGTGTTTTATGTAAATAATTAAGCCGGTCGGCCTGTGTAGGGGTTAGGGAACTGCCCTTGCATCAGAAAGGTTCTGGGTTCGAATCCCGAGCAAGGTATGGATGTTCTTTCCTTCTCTGTACTATCTGTCCTTACTGTGGGGGCAACGTAGGCCCACCTATTATGGTGCCTCTGAAAGAGTGACCATCAAATCGGCCCTTTACATGCCTGTATAACCTAGGTCATTATCCAGGTGGGCATTGACAAAAAAAGTTAAATTATTAAGTCCCATGTAAATTATTAGAAAAAATAGCCTGTCTGAAAGGATGCTTGACTAAATTATTTGATTGAGAGTAGCAACATTTTATCTCATAGATAGTGAAAATGCCGTGATACACTAGATGAGATTTTACTATTAGAAACAGAAATAAAAGGGAGAAGAGAATTAAAATTAACCAGATTTTCATCAGTTTTACCAAACACATCAATTAATGGAGAGTTATTCGTTGATGATTTTCGATTATAACTCTAAGGAGACACATATGAGAAGTATCGAAAGACAACTGTAATCAATGAAGTGCTAAAATGCGTAATTATAAACTGTTTTACGCTTTCAGATGCGTACATTTTTGCAGGAAACGAAATCCTTATTCTGTTTCTGAAATATTCAGGGTCGGATTATCGGAGGGTCCCGCAAGGGCCAACACGATATACAAAACTGGGGGGAAAAAAGATTAATTGAAATAAATTTTATAAAAACCCTTTACAACCATCCCTTATGTGGCATTTTATGATAAAAATGTCTTAGTTTCACGTTTGTTTTCTTAGAATATTTTGTTGGCGTTTACTAGGAGTGAGAGAGATCGAAAAAAAAACTATTTCTATTTCAATGTCGAATCAATTCTTGCCTGAGCGAAAAAAAACTCCGGGTATTTTCCCCCCTCCCCCATGTTAAGTAATATGCATGCATTTCATTGCAGTTATCAGTTTATGAATAGATGCGTTAATGTCTTTAATGCAACTTTATCATCAATGCTTTATAATGTTGTTTTACTAGAAATTTCGGTTTAAAGGCTTTACTGATAGAAACTCTAAGAAAGGTAAAAAAATAAAGTTTTATTGCTGTTAGTAATATGAATAGAAAATATGTGAGAGGAGTTAAAGGACTAGGAGCAAAAAATAGGAACTGTTGCTAACATCGCAGTATTTTACGGCTCCTGTGTTTTCGGAAAAGACTCTTAGTTTTAAAATAATTGTGTTTTCATATTTAAGAAAGAAGTTCTCACAGGATTATGTCTCGTAATCAGTGCCGTAACTACGCTAGGGCACCGCCCCGGGGCCCCGACGGTCAAGGGGGCCTCATATGAAGAGACCACATCATGTTTTTTTTTTCAAAATAAAGCACTCTAATTATATATATGTAGGAAAGAAATTGTGTTAAGATAGTGTTGATGAAAATTTTCTTTTTTGTAATTGCGTACCTACTATAACATAAAGGGAAGGGTAAAAAACGGTAAAACACCTTTTCACAAATTATGAAGCTATTTTTGAAATAGAAAACTTTATATTCCTCTAACATTTATGTGTCTTGCCTCTTCTGATATTTAGTTATTCGCCAAGACGAAGTCTAGTAAAATAGGTAATTTTAGAGGGAAAAAAAAGCTATTCTTTTTCAGCTTTGAAGAGATATACATCAAGTTATTCTGTTATGGGCGATTAATATGTTTTTTGACTTTTGGAAAAGTAAAGTAAAAGTAGAAAAAGTATTTTATTTCCAATTTTTACTCTATTTTCTTCCGAAATAGCAATGAGGGGGCGAACATAGTGTTCCGCCCCTTCTGAAATTTCAAAGTGCTCAAAAATAATAAAAATTGGTAACTAAAAAAAAATGTCATCTTTGAATCTATTTTCCAAATAGAAAGCTTTATTTTCTTCTGAAATAAAAGTGAGGGGGCGAAAAATTTGCTTCTCATCTTCTGAAATTTAGACATTAATTGAATAAAATCAAGTAAAGTTGAAAATTTTTGAAGAAAAAAATTGTTTTGTTTCATAACTTCGACGATATTTTCCAAATAGAAAACTTCATTTTCCTCTTAAATTATAGTAAGGGGATAGAAAACTTTAATTTCTTCTGATATAAAGTAAGGGAGGCTAAAAAATGTTTTGTATCTTCAAAAATTTAGACA
This sequence comes from Parasteatoda tepidariorum, assembly GCF_043381705.1. Lineage (NCBI taxonomy): Eukaryota > Metazoa > Arthropoda > Arachnida > Araneae > Theridiidae > Parasteatoda > Parasteatoda tepidariorum. Next base: position 7,466,955 of record NC_092214.1, read on the forward strand.
TTTGAAATAATAAAGTCCAGTAAAAAAAAATTTTTTTGAAAAAAAGGAAAGAAAAAAAAACTTTGAAGCTATTTTTCAAAAAGAAAATTTTATTTTCTTCTTAAAGTGAGGGGGTGAAGAATATACTTCACCCCTTCTGAATTTCAGACATTCGCAAGAATAAAGTCGAGTGAAATTTATATTTAACTCTTATTTTCGACTTTAAAGCTATTTTCCAAATCGAAAACTTTAGCCTCCCCTTCTGAAAATTTGACATTCGCTATAATAAAGTAAAACAGAATTGAGAATTTCAGAAAAAGAAATTACTTTTTTCCCCAATTTGATAGCTATTTTTCAAATTGAAATAGAAATCCCCCCCAAGAAAAATGCTTCGGTTTTGTTTCAATTTTTTTCTACATATTACAACTTTTAATTTATTAAAAAAATTTAAAACAGAAACACGAAAAGAGAAGATGAGCACATCATAAAAAAACATAACAAGTGTTTAGAAAACTAAAATAAGCACCACTGTTTTGCATCCTGAAAAATGCATTCTACACTGAGACAAATAGATATATTTGAAAGCATCTTTTGACTGTGGGTGGTATGAAGGTGTTAAAACCTTCATACCCCCCACACAGTTGACCCACAGTTATCTGACTCCTCAAAAAATAGCCATCTCCTTTTACACCATGGGAAAATGACCTTTTCCTTCTTTAAATTGCCTTAATAATTTTTATGACCCTGGGCTCTTTTGTGCTTTTATTAAAATGTCATATATTTACAGTACCATCTATATGTCCCTTAAGTTGTCTTAAACTAGAAATTATCTAGATGTTCTAGGAAAACGGATGTAAGCTTTTAAGGGATCCAAAGGGATGACTCTTGTTAACATTTACTTAGGTCATTTTGTCAAGAGATTTTTTCTAAGACAAACGTAAAACGTTGCAGTTAAATTCCAGTTTTTAACTCATTTAATTGCGTCATTTAAATTAACCATTCTTAATTGAGATATAAATTTTCTGTTACCTTTTGTTTTGTTCAATTTTTGAAATTGAAATTTAACTTTAATTAAGAGTTTTTGAAATTATTTGCAACTTCATTTTTTCTAACATAAATCGTGATATCAATAATTCCCATTCTTATAAAAATTTTCTTTGGAAAACAAGAAAACCAAATGTAAATTTATTTATAAGGAGGTAAGTAAATGTTTGCATTAACTCATTTAATACATTTAAATTTTATATTTATGTACTGTTAGAATTCTTTTATAAGAGTGGTAACATAAAAATTGCTTTTTTTTATGTTCGTATATAAAGTTTAATTTGTGTAGTACTTTAATTGATAATTTTACTGTTTATTGTGTGCATGGATTTTGTTCTGATTTTATATTTTTCAAATTATTAAGACCTTTAAATTTTTTAAATTGGAACTTCGAATTTTTAGGGTTTTTAACAACTTTGTTTTCATTAAAAAATGAAATGCAACTTTTTTTTTATATAAAGAAAATCATATTTAATTTAATAAAAAAGCTATGAGCATCAGCTTAGAAATCCGTAGCAATTAAAATTCATTGCCATGACTAACCATTAAAAAGAATTTTTTTTTAATTAGCAAATATGCTTTGATTTTTTCTCATTTTTCTTTCATAAAAAAAATTTTAAAAAAACTATTACACTTTGTCATAATTTTGCCACATATCGTTAGTTCAAAACTAAAACGACCCTTCTGCACTATCTTCTCATGTTATTTTAATGAGAAGTGAGTGCTGAGTGTTTTAGTTTTGAACCAGAGATATGATTACATGGCGTCATGAATACATAGGCCAAATATTCAAGAACGAATTCTTTTCAAAATATAGCTATATTTTCTAGGGACCTGTCCATATTGGAGTAAAGCAACTTTGGTTTTTGTTAATCGATGTATATAGAGAAAAAATTTCTGTTTATTTCTTCAATTAGGACTTTTTAAAATGTGGATATATGTGCCGATAGAAAAAAAGTCTATAATTTCCTTCAGTTTCCATAAAGCGATCAAAAACTTTTAGATTTGAAATTAAAAAATAATTATAATTATTAAAATGATTTTGTCTTGAAAAGACCTTCCTAACGGTATAGTAACCGGATTCAACAGGTTTATAAAATTGGTATTTTATGATTAGCATTATATTTAGAGGAAAAGGAGGCTACTGTGGACATGGGGGACAAGAGGAGACAACATGAATAGCCTTTTTTCCCCCTAGTCATATTTCCTCCGGGAGATGCCGTAAATTGGTAACATTTACGTGCAGTGAACCAAAAACATACCATCCTGAATAACTTTTAATTTAATGATCGGATCTTCACGTTCTAGGACTCCATCTTAATAATTCGAGGGTGTGACTTCAAATATGCAAATTAATTAGTGCACGATATTTTATTTTAAGTTACGCAATCAGACACAAAAACATACTTTCCCTGAATAAACATAACTTTTGTTCAACAGATTCGATTTTCTAACCCCCGTAATATAGGTAGCTGTAATCTGGGAAATATGGTCCCAATAGTTGGGTCGGGTGAGCTATCCAAAGTTTGGACCCCCAAATGTTAAGGGAATTGAAAAATTTTTGCACACTATTATAAAATTCTTTTATCTAAAGATAATTCCATGCAAAAAATAACTTTTAGTAAATATTTATTATTTTTTATTTAATAATAGTCTGATGTTGTTGATCATTTACGTTGCACTAGTGCTACACAATAGGCTATTGGCGACGGTCTGGGAAACATCCCTTGAGGTTTGATCCTCTGCAGAGGGGATGGCACCCCCGCTTCGGTAGCCTGGCGACCTGCACGTGAAGTCGAGCATTTTATGTTAGAACAGTTTAACGAGGACCAATACCGCACACCCTCGGTCCCTACGCAGACTGATCCAAGTGGTCACACACCCACACACTGACAGCAGCCAGTGAGGCTTGACTTCGGTGATCTGCTGGGAACCGTGTCTTAACGATCAGTCCACTGCGGGACAATAATAGTCTGAAAACTTTTGAATCGCAAGGCATATTTTTTTTAAATTTTTTTTTTAAACATTTTAAAGTATCTAATTCCACATGGAAAATACAAAATTTGAGCGAAATTGGTTGATTAGTTCTTGAGAAATTGAGTTTTATAAGTACGACTTTTTTAAAATTTAATTTCTCAGGATTAATCGATTTCGCTGAAATTTTGTATTTTGCCATGTGGAAAACTTACAATGTTTTGTTATCCAATTTATATGCGAACAAATAACTTGTTTTCATAAACATATTCGCTAACATAATACATAAATAGCTAAAATGACGATTAGAGATGGAGTAGTGAAAGTTTTTGAAAGGGCCTCCGCCAAAGATTTTTGCCCCAGGGCCCCGAGGGGTGAAGTTACGGCACTGCTCGTAATAGCCAAATAACTTTTTAATAGTACATTTATTAATGGTGCAATATTTTTAAGACATTGTAGAAGTGTAGTTGGCCGAATAAATGTCAATAAAAGTAATGACTCAATGACAAAGAACTAATGAAGCAATTTTTTCTGACTGAAAATATAGGAGTCAGTTATTGAAAAGAAATGCTGTTGTCCACAAAATGTTAGCAAATTGTCCATAAAAGAGGACTTGTTTTCCGCGAAATAATGAAATTTTTCATAGTTAAAGGAACTTTTTTACTAATTAAAAAAATTGATCCATTTTTAAAAATTACGAAATAAATTTGACCAAAACAGTGTGTAAAAAGCTTCGACAGACGATGAGGAGGAAGATTTTAATTACCTAAATTAATCAACTAAACCAATCGAATGTTTTTTTTATTTGTAGATTCTACACTTGATTTCTCCCATATAGAGCAATTGCCCCATAAATACTTAAGTTAACTATTAAGTTAAACACCATTTTTAAGGTATATCTTGTGATGCACATAACAAACTGCGAATCCAGAACCAATTTTTTAAAATTTTAAATTAGTCCAGAAAAAAAGGAAAAGAAAGAAATGTAAGAAAAATGTTAAAAGAACGGCATAATATTTTGACATTTTCGTTAAAGAGTGACGAATAATAAAAAAAAAAATTTCAAGTTTGTTTTTTAATTAATTCCAAAAACTTTTATTCAAGACTATGCAATACGATACAAAGGGGAAAAAAGCAGAATTAATTGAACGAGTCACTTTCGAGTATCTAGATAAGTATAGAAATGAGACTGACAAATAAAAAAGTAAACACACACTAAAAAAACACACACACACACAAAAGAGTTAAGAATATTCAAGTATCAAATATAAATATTGAAGTCGGCAAGCAAGAGTGTCTGGTTTAAAGCATCAGTCATGAAATCTCAAAAGAGTAATTATGAAAAAAAAATATAAATATACAAAAAAAAATTATGATGAAATATCTTCAACATTATGTAGTAAAAAAGTAAAAGTTTTAGACATTATTTAAACTATTTTCTTTTTATACTTCTGTCGTCTACATGAAAATTCGTTTCAAAACCTACCTTCGTGACAGCCAGCGCACTTCCGTGAAGTACCTCATGTTCTGCGTCCATTTCTTGACACAGTGTCTTAAAAAGACGATTATTTAGAGCTCTACTTGGAATAAAATTCACAGTTTTAATAACTATTGATAATACACTGCTGGCCACCGTAAATGCAACAATCTGAAGGAAGCATGTAAATAACAGGAAATTTACCACATGCATTAGCGGAGGTGAGATATGCAAATAATTAGAATTTCTGCTTAGACGCACATTTCGCGCCTGTGGCACCACTTCAAAGCGCTATTTAAGGCTTGAAGATTTTGACGATTTCAAGTTGGCAATTGTGTTTTTCAAAATTGTGTGGCAATTGTGGTTTTTTCAAAAAACGATCAATTGTTGATCTAGTATCCGAGTTCGACCGAGGAAGGATAGTTGCCTACCGAGATCGTGGATTATCTTTCAGGGAAATCAGTAGTCGTGTTGGACGAAACCAAACAACTGTAATGCGGATATGTGATCGTTGGATACAGGAGGGTACGACGGACCGACGTGTTCGATTGCATCCACCTCAGTGCACCACTTCACGTGATGATAGACAAATTGTGCGCATGACAATGACTGATCACAACACAAACCACAGCACAGCACATTCAGTCTGTAACGAGTCATCCAGTGTCTGAGCGTAACATTCGACGGCGTTTACAGCAGAGTGGTCTGTCCGCAAGACGTCCATTGCTTCGTCTACCCTTGACGCAGAACCATAGACGTCTCCGCAGCCAATGGTGCGATGAAAGAAGGATGTGGACGACAGAATGGAATGAAATTGCCTTTACTGACGAGTCACGCTTCTGTCTGCAACCAACACCAAGATGGTCGCATTCGAGTCTGAAGACACCGTGGAGAGAGGAAGCTGAACAGCTGCGTTATGCACCACCACACTGGTCCTGCACCGGGTATTATGTTATGGGGCGGTATTGGATATCACTCTCGCACTCCTCTAGTACGCATTGCAAGTACTTTAAACAGCCAGCACTACATCTCCGAGGTGATGGAGCCAGTTGTCCTTCCTTACCTTCAGAGCTTGCCCACAACCATACTTCAACAGGATAATGAGCGATAAAGAAAACATTTAACATTGGTAAAATATCAACTCAGTACCGTCTTTACGCATGGGCACACCCGGGCAGTGCCCAGGGGCCCCAGGCACTCAGGGGGCCCTCGAGAATCTTACTTTTTATAAATTGTATTAAAAAAACAGCAACTAAGAATTAACAACTTTGCATCATATAATTTTTAAAATAAATCCCAGATAGCAAAATATGGTTTATTTTCACTCTGCAAAAACCTTTTAATGTAAACCTAAAAAGGTTGGTTATGCGGCTTACGTGTAAATCTTCTAACCTTAAAAGGAGATCTGTGACAATCTGCTCTATTCTACGCACATTACCCTAGTCCAAAACCTTGAAAAACAACCTTCTATATAAAAACCTTAAATCGAGGTTGACTTAGAGTTTTTAAGCGTGAAACAAATCCTTTAATAAAGCTAGTCTCAAGGTGAAAATACTCTTAAACCTAGGTAATTAGTATAAGGTTTCTTTTCACTAAGTCTTGCATGCTCAGCTATAATCCACCTTGTCATGAAATTTTAATGAGCAATGCAGTTTGATCCTATCGTTAGTGTGTGACGTCAGCTGAAACGTCATTATGGACCTAAGTGACCATTTTACTTAAGAGACAGCATTTATTTTAAAAAAAGGTCTTAAAAAATAATTTGTCATCCTTTTAGGGTGAAAGGTTTAAAAACTGCAATATTTTTGCCTTATTAAAAAAAGGTTTTTAGTACAAACACTTTCGTTTGACAATAAGAAGAAAATTCTGACAGAAGGTAGCCGTAAGGTTGCATGCTTTCTGAGATATATACTAGTGTAAAAAGTGCGCATTTTTTTTTCTAAGAATAGTGATTGATTACCATGCAAACACCAATAGTTTGAATAGTTTATCACTAGGAAAAATAAAAAGTCAGCCGAAATCTATTTTTATTCGTTAAAATGAAGTTTTTAGGTGCTCAACTCCCTAAGTGATAATGTCCCTGAATATGCTTGAGATCACCGAAGTCAAGCATCACTGGCTACGGTCAGTGTGAGGGTGGGTAATCACTTGGATCAGTCTGCGTAGGGACCGAGGATGTGCGATATGGGTCCTCGCTAAACTGTTCTACCGTAAAGTGCTCGACTTCGCGTGCAGGTTATTGGGCTACCGAAGTGGGGGTGCCATCCCCTCATCAGAGGATCAAAATTGTGATGGCATGTCTTCGGATCATTCTCAGGGATGTTTCCCAGACCGTCGCCAATAGCCTGTTGTGCAGCTCCAGTGTGGCGTAAATGAACTACAACAACAACTAAATATGCTTCGCAACCAACTCTGTTTAGTATTTATAGTTAATTAAAGTAATAATTGAAAATGTTTCGAATCATACGACAGCAACTTTTAAACTGGTTATGTCTGATGTGCATTGCTTAAATATTAATATTATAATAACTGATTTTTTAATAGTTTGACGAAACAATTCATACCTTTTGAATTTTTTTAATTACTATACCCTAGCCGCGATGGCTCAGGGGATAGAGCGTTCGCCTTCCAATGAGGTGAACCGGGTACGAATTCAATGATGGCTGGTCGATACGAATCTGCATCCGGCTTGCACAGACCACAGTGCTGACGTGAAATATCCTCACTGGCAGACGGATCATGGGTTAGAGTTCCTTTGTCGTCAGACTAACCGTGGGAGGCTCTCGTGGTCTTCATCTCCTTGTAATGTAAATGTGGGTTAGTTCCACTGAAAAAGTACTCCACGAATGCAAAATTTCTCCCGATACTTGATACAAGAGCTCCTTTGTTTTCTATATTGAGTTCAAAAGGAAAAGGCTACAGAGTTGAACATTAGAAGTCGTAAACCCAAAAATTGGGTCGGCTGTTCAATGACGGTTATAATAAAAAATGAAGAAATTGTTTAACCCTTGGCCGGGATAGCCTGGTTGGTAGGGCACTGGGCCAGAGTTCGTGGGTTCGATCTCCGCCGACCGAAAATTCCCCGTGTAGTAAATGGTGACTGATACACGCTAAGTCTGTCGAGTCACAAAGTCCTCCATGTTCCCCTAACAAGTCATACCTCAGGGGGTACTGATCCAGGAGTTTCCTTATCTTCTGGATTGATTCAAAATTGCAAGGCTGCGTAATTGAACATTAGTAGTCGTAAACCCAAAAGTTGGGTCGGCTGTTCAGCGACGGTTACAAAATAAAATACAAGAAATTTTTTCTATACCCCTATGCTTTTTAATTTACTTATTTTAATTAGCTTCTTCGTTTTGAAAATTACTTACTATTTGAGGATTTCAATTTGTTAGCATCTCATTTTTTTAAGAAAAATTATGCCTAGTTTAAAAATGCTTTATTTTATGTGCATTGAGTTTTTGGGGCTATAAAAATGTGTTTTATCTTTGTCAAAATTATTGCATATCTAAAAAATGCTTAATTTTATGCATGTAAAGTTTTTTAGTTCTATTTTAAACAGTATGAAATGTAATAGGGGCCCAAAGCATTTCTGTGCCCGGGGGCCCTGCTTGCTATTAAGACGGCCCTGTATCAACTGACTTTGTAGTTCGCAAAAGAGACTTACAAAATAAAAATTCTTCTTTGATGGTATCAAGAGACACGTAACGAACAAAAACAAGAAGTTGACTACAATTCGAGATGCCTGCAGTTTATTCCAGTTGCATACTAAAGGGAAATGTCGATGCTTTCAATTTATCGATGATCTGTTTCAAGATATTGCAAGAAATTTAAACTATTCTTGAATGTATCACATCATTTGACATTGGAATAGCCTCAAGTTTTTTTCTCTGTTTCAGTTCACAAACTAATTCAACCATTTCCAGCACACATGGCTGAATTAACGTCTCTCTAATAATAAACGGTTTCTTGCTTTTGGCATTACGATATGCAACTTTGAGAGCTGACTCAAACAGAGGTTTTTGTGGAGTACCAAATGCAAGTTTGTTTAATGTTCCAGATTTCAAAAACTGGGCTTTCTTCTTAGTGAAAAATTCTGGATATAGTAACCTGGACAAGGTGTCAAATGTACGTAGCATTTATAAAAATAATAAATAAAAATAGCACAGTGATCAAGGGGTTGCCCCTGATGGTGCAAACTGAAAGTCGGTGATTGGATTTTGTTAAAAATATGACAGGGATATTAGAGGACTGTGTGCAGTCCGCACTGAATTTGGGGTATCTCGATCACCTAGTTTCAAATATGTATTTTAACTTTTCAGAAAAAAAATCAATGTTATTTAAATATTATTGATCCAAATGTTTTAAAAATTAGGAGAAGTTGGCAGACCCGCAAAATATGACCCCTTAGGGACCCTGATCTACACATTGCATATCAGGAATTTTATGAAAATTATTTTTTCCAATTTCTTGTAATTTTTTTCTAAATATAAGACAATTTTCAATGTCATATGGAAATGTCCTTGCATCAGAAAGGTTCTGGGTTCGAATCCCGGGCAAGGCATGGATGTTTCTTTCTCTCTATCTATGTTCTATGTCCTTTCTCCTTTGTGTGTGAATGTGACCCGCCCTATAAACGGGTTGTGGTAGTGTGACGTGGGCGACGCTGCTCCACCGCCGTGGCTTCGCCATAGGTGCCCACTGGGTAACGAAAAGAGAGTTAGCAGTTCTGGCACTTTCTGTGGCCAATGGACAATAGTTCCAAGTGCCCGCCATTAAAAAAAATTATTCAATGTCATATTTACAATTTATTTTTATAAAATTAAAAACATTCATTATTGGTAAAAGATAATTTAATTAAAAATTGCAGGAGAACAAATTAGAGCTTCGACGCACAGTGCACCCAAAAGCAGAACGAACGAAGATCGGAATTTTCGCCATCGGAAACAAATAAAACGAAAAAAAAATAATTTATAAGTCAATGCAAGTGAATCTCCTACAGGAAGTTGAAACATCTGCAAATACTGTCTCCAAACCATACAATAGTAAACACAAAACACGGTCTAGAATGATGTCAATAAAAAACTGATTTCCATTAACAAACGTACCGGAAGGCGGAGAGTAATTCTCCTTTTGTAAGATCAAAAGTAGAAAGTGTAGTATTACTTGTTTTACTTTCGAAATAATTTTCTATAACTTGCTTAACTCCCTCAGATCTTCCGAAAATGCCGCATTATTGGTCTGACAAAAATATAATATTTTCCCATTTTGTAGTCCACTTAAAAAGTTTCGTTCATAACATTTTATTTTAGTCTTTGCAGTTATTTCAAATTGTTGTGAGATTTTATTTTCAAATTTTGTTATGAAATGAATGCACTTAATAATAAGGATTATCTAAAAATACCCCATTGGATTTTCAAACATACTAAACTCTTCTATCCGGTACCAATAAACAAAGTCGTATCAATGTATAAATATGTTTCTATTTTTAAGTCATTTTAAACTGGCTCGCAACAGCAATTACAAACAAATACCAGCTTAATAAAAAAATAACTACTATGACGTCATTTTAAAGAAGTGACTTCTCACTAACAACTCAACTCTGTGTTCGATCAATTTTTAGTGTGTAATTTGATATTAGAGAAGTGAAAAAGTTTTCATAACTTTTTGATATATTTTTAAACATCTAATCATTGATTCAAATCAAATAAAATGCTGAAGTGGATCTCAAAGATTGTGTAAGAGTAAATCAAAACTTTATTTAAAATTTCGATATTTATATGTATTTTTTCTTTCTTGTTCGATAATAGAAACTCTTGATGTACGAAAAATTTAAACATTGAGAAACTTTCATGAAAGAATTTGAAACATTAAATATAGATTAATCATTGCTATAAAATAATTTTTTTGTGAGCAAATGTATTGCTTTTTTTTAGTGAGTTTTGCCATTTTTGTTGGTACTCTACCATTTGGCTGATGCAAGTAAATTCAGCTTTTTCAATAGACATTACCAAAAAATAAAAAAGCAAACTTGAATTTAAATTAATTCGGTGATTTTCATTTGCAACTTTATCTCTATCACCAGAGCAGGGGCGTACGCAAGGGGGGGGGTTTAGGGGTTTAACCCCCCCCCCCTTGAGCTCAGACAAAGTGAATTTACAAAATAATACAGACAAAAATAAAAATTTTAGTAGAAATTATGCGGGTTAGTATTTTTTAAGACTATATATTTTTATTTGCCTTATGCCTACTTTTTTTTTCTCACGGTATTTCTCAGAATACTGATAAAACATTTACTATAATAGGGTTGTATTTTTGAAACCAAATTCACGTGATACTGTTACGGGCGAGCCCCGATCACTGGTTCCTTTCTGACCTGCCAGTCGCGATAGTTTTCGAGACTGGCTGGCATTCGCGAGGTCTGGAATCCTAGACGTTCTGTCGTCTTTGAGACAATTCGAGAATTTTGTAGATGCGGTTAAAAAAA
>NC_092214.1:7479428-7486283 GCF_043381705.1 Parasteatoda tepidariorum
GTGTTAAATTTTCAAACTCCTAGAAATATTGGTCGTTCTACCTGTTTCAACGAGTGCAAACGAAAGATCCTTTTCGACTTTGCGCCGTTTGAAGACTTATTTACGCAACTCAACGGGAAATAATAGAATGAATGGATTGGCGCTCTTAAGCATTCATAGAAAATTTACCCCAGCTGTCGAAGACATTTTAAACGAACTTGCAAAAAAACCCCGTCGTTTGGATATTACAGTATAAATCAATAAATTTTTAGCGTGTTTGTATACTGGTTTAATTCCCTATTTGTTGGTAAGTCATTTTTTAGTTAAATTCATTGGTTTTCTATGGAATATTCACATTTATATGGTTATTATTTAGGTAGCTGTTACAGTATGAGTAGTTTTTTCTGGCTTGATTTATTCCTACTTTTTAATAAAAATAAAATATTTTACCTCTTATTATAAAAAAAATTATACTCTTAAATTTAAAAAATAAAAACAAAATTTAACTAAACAATGTTGTCGAAATAAAGAGTCAAAATTGTCTAGCTGTCTAAATTAGGGAAGTAATAGTGATTTATTACATACTCGAATTTCTTTTAGTAATTTCTGAAAATTACGAACCCTTGAAAAAAATCTGCGTACGCCACTGCACCAGAGAAATGGAACAGTACTTTTGTTTTGTTATATGACAATCTTTATACGGTTGCAAGAATCTTATCATTCTGTATGACAATAAAAATACATTCAACTCACGAAATATTCAGAGTTTATTATATTTTTATTTATGGCTTATATATTTTTATTATGATTTTATTATCATCATCCGATTTTTGAGGTTGACGAAATAATCATGCAGTTACAGTATCTCTAAAGGCTTCACACTTGAAAAGAAATTGTAAAAATTTGGCACGCCGGAATAAAGTGTGAAATCGGCAAAAAATGAAGAACTCCGACAACTTATATATTTTTTTCATTTATATTTTAATAACGAAAAAATTAAACAGCATAAAAAAAAATTAAATAAAATTTAAAAAATAAAAATAGTTGAATTTCTTTGCACCCGGCTAACAGAAAAGTTTTTTCCTCAGCTAAATTTTTTTCGAAATTATTCATTTGTTAAAAGTTTTATTATTTTTTTTTTTAAGTAAACTAAATTCAAATCAATGATAATTCATATTTTTTTTTAATTGTCTGAGGTATTAGAGCAAATATTTTGAGATTATCAAGGTAAACATATGCATACCCATGATGACTGACCTACTCTTTATCCAATAGGAATTAAATTTTTCGAAAAGAGAATTTTTGAGGATCTAAATATGTATTATGATGATATTATTCTAAGATATTCACCAACATATACTATTGTGGTTACTTGTAGAAGTAGCTTTTGGCATACGAAGAAAGTAGCTTTATTTCAAAGATTTTTAAATTACCTTTAACCTTCATGGCAAAAAATAAAATATAATTGTCTGCGCTGTGGTCTATTTGTTTCACAAAATATTTTACCTTACGTAAATTGACGAATATTTTTCAAAATTCCAGGGGATTGTCAGTTTTGACCTTCTGCAAAACTAAAAATTATAACAGTATAAGTTTACATATAATAGTACACAATTTAGTTAAGTAACTATAAGTTTCTTAATAGTTTTACATAAAAAATATGCCCTGAAAATTTTAACAAAATTAAAAATATTAAGAACAAAACCCTGCTTTATTCTTAAATAAAACTAGCTCTTATACAGACAACATGCACAATTTTTAAATGTTAGCAGACCAAACGCTTTGGTAATTTTACATGCCTCTGCATAATACCAATTGGTATTAAGTCACTGCAAATTTTTAAGGTATGGTTCTTCTAAACAAACCAAGTCCCATGAATAAAAAAGCTATATAGCTCCAGCACGAATGCTGAGCACTTGGTTAAATTGATGTAAAAATATTTTTGTATAATTCTTTATTCGTGTAAACAATAACAAAGAATTTATTCTTTATTAAATGTATACTTAATATGATTGAAATGTGATGATAGCAACAAATGAACTAATTTTGGGATTAAGAAACACTTTTTATTATAGGTTTTACAATATAAGCAGTAAGGTATTAACAACTTACAAAAAATTCACCATAGAATATACAATTTCTAATGAAATTGGTAAATTTATTTGTTTGTTCAAGGTAAATAAAATAAGTCTGTCATTCTTCTTTTAAAAAATAAATAATAAGCTACTGGTAATACACCTTAAACAATGGAGCAACTACATGCAAAAAATATAAATACAATACCAGAAATAAACTTAAATATCTTGAATTACTTATAGTTAATATTTTATTTAGTTGTAAAAAGTTAGACAAATTATGCAAAGCTTTAAAAAGTTTGATACATGAGAAGTATATTTTATAATTATAAAAAAAAAATCTGTTTCCATTTGATAAATTTCTAATTTACAACAGTAATTCTAATATACACATTTATAGACAGCCTTTAAGGTTTGAATAAAAATATTTTTTCAAATGATACAGATTTTATTTTTATTTTATAAAAAAGAACAAAGAAACGCAATAAATGTTAAAATTACATAAGTGCATAATGCATAAATACATAGTTTTAATACTATATATTCTTACATGAATCTTAAGCATTTAGACACAAAGAAATAAGCTAAATACAATGTTAACACCTATTATAATTTAACTTCAGTAATCCCTAATAAGTACATTATATTCTCAAGAATCACATACTTAACAAAGTTGGCTGAGTTAACTGAAATATTATTCTTAACTTTGTAAATAAAAAGAATACATTCAGATTCTAGACGATCAAAAATAAAAATGACTAAAGATTAATTCAACTGAATGCAATAGTTATTTTTGTAAAATTTCTACCTGTTTCATTTTATAATTTTTCAAACATTGCCAAATTTGGTAGTAAACTTTTTTATTTAATAAAGCCCATTTATTATTAGATTTTTAATGATTATAATTAAGTTTGAGGTAAAACATAAGCTATTTTTTATAGAAATCTTAGATAATCCTTTACCTAAATTTTTGCATTAAAAAGCTACAATTTTTTCGTCTGCAGTGGTAACAATTAAAGAGGCTCAGGAGCAATTCAAAAAACTAAAACAATTTTTTTCACCAACTTGAAAATTATACAACACATAATATTTTTAAGAGGCAAGAAGGCAGACTAAAGTTTCAGAACTCATAATAAATTGTGAATATTCTAGTTTATTGAAATATATTAAAACTCATTAAAACCTAACAAAACATAGGATTTCTTGGCAGACAAAGTAAATAAAACTTTTATTTTGAGAAGCTAAAAGTTAAATACTATAAAATATAAACTTAATTTCTCAGGTAATAAATATAAATGAAAGATAAAAAGAAATTAAGGTAAACTACTTACAAGAATTTAAAAAATCCTGCTTTGAATGAAAAATTATGCATATGATGTTGAAATATTAAAAAAAAAAAAAAAAAAAAAAAATCCAGCAAAAATCTCNAAAAAAAAAAAAAAAAAAGTGTTTGAATGGTATGTTCCCTAAACTGGATTGTGAGTCAATATTATTAGAGATGCAACAAATTACATTTGTGAGTGTACTTCATATTATGTTAAAATGTTTTATAAATTTGTTCATTCAAATACATTTAACAAATGGAAAAAAAAAACAAGAAAAGGCATAAAATGAATTATTTAAGTTTGTAGTTATTCAGATAACTTTTTTCAGTTTTCAAACCTTTTTTTGAAAATAATGTTTGTTTTCATCTCTGAAAAAATTCGATGTGCAGACTATGAAACAGATCACTATAGGTTCACATTCCAAAGAATGTGTCAAAATGTTTAGAGCTTGAAGAGTCCTGGTTTAGAGTATATTTTACATAAAATCACAATAGCTATTTGCTCATATAGATCAAGTGTTGTGGAGTGATAATTTTAGAGGTACTTTTTATTAAAAAATTTTGCTAACAAATATTCTAAATGAGATAAAAAAAAAATTTACAATTATTAGTTAAATGAAGTTTATATATTTGAGAAGAAAGACAAGTGCAAATTTTTAAGCACTTATATGACAGGAAGTTTTAACTATAATAAAAGATATNTATATATATATTTATATCAATTTAAATCAGTAATTCAGTAAATGACAGTTGTCAAAGAAAAGGGAATGCAACAGCTTAGTACCTTTCGCTAAAATGTTAAATTTTGCTATACTAGTTTTATTACATTTGTATATTCACACAGATATAAATTAGTTTCTTTTATAATACATTATTTATTGATGAACTGAAATTAACAAAAACATTGCAGATTAAATCTATGACAGTAAAAAAACAAGTGTGCTTCAAAATAAATACCGCAATATTATCAATAGCTTTCCCAAATACATGTGAGTAATTATTCTAATAAAACAAATAGTGCAATAGTAAAACAATTGTAGTACACTATAACTAATTCCCCTTACTTAAGATCTATTTTAAATCTTACATTAAAAGCAAAAAAGTACAAATGTTATTTAATATCTCTATTTTAATAGGATTATAATGAACAGTATTTTCACATGAAATAGCTTTTTTTTTTCTTCCTACAACGGAATTAACATAAAATATACAGAATACATTTAAAAGGGAAACTAAATTAACCTAACCATTATTTTAATAAATAATGTGAAGAAATTTTTAAATACTTTTTTTCTAAAAATAATATGAATTTATTTAAAAACAAATTATCTTCAATGACACGTAGCAAAAAATGAAGAGGATATCAATACTATGATAAATTTTTTTTTAAAAAGTGCAATATTAATTTTCAGACTTACTATATTAAAAATACACTACCGCACTTTCCGGAATTTTAAATTAAAAGCTTTACCCATAACATGAGTTTTACTTTAATTAACAATGTTCTAAGACTACACAGTAAAGATTAATAAAAAGAACAGAAATTTTTAAAAAAGTATAAATTTATAACAATGTAAACAGCCACTTGATTAAATTAAAAAAAAAAATTTTTTTTCAGCAGAAAGCCAATTTTTGTGAGGGGAAAAAACATACACATTATTGAAGTTAAACCACTGTGATACACTAACACCACCATAGTCTTTGTACATAGAAACGAACAAAATTTTATATTAATCAATACAATTACTATTTTCAAGAGTATGTTAACAAATTTTCAAGTAAATTTAAGTAATACAATACAAGAGACATTAATTAAGTAGAAAACAGCACGAAAAAATGCTTAACATGTCTAATTTTTAGAGACAGTTTAAATAACATCAATTTAGTAGTACAATATTTTTTATACACAAGAATCTTTTTACTTAAATTTTTAAATTTATGCCCAAAATAAATTTCTAAAAATATTGTTAGACTTATTTATTCTAATTGGTCGTAATATACTACAGTCGACACTCGATATAACAACTTTTGTGGTTCAAACAAAAATGGGTGTTATAATGTGAGGTTGTATTGTCGCGACACTGGACTTATTTTGACAAAAACATAATTCTTCTAGCCTCTTCCTACAAAACTTTTAATTTCTGTTTTAAGCTTATGGTGTGACACCGATTAAAGAGTGCCAATTCTACTGAATAACATCCAGCAAAAATTAAATAAAGTATCTCTAGAATAAACTATCTATTAAACCTCTTCCTAAAAAGACTGAATACAGCTTTCAAACAAGTGAAAATAAGATTGATGCCCTGGATGATGATTTAACTCTTTGAAAAGAAATTTAACAAAGAATATAAGTGGATACAGGCGACTCCTATTTCTAAAGAAGGCTGTAAGACACTTCTTATTCTCAATAGTGAAAATAGATATTTAATTATAAACCTATTCTTATCCCAGGACCATGTTTAATAAGAATGGGTGGTCCTGCCAGTCACACTTATAGAGAATACAAATTGTTTCATGTCTATTGAGTGCTTACATCAGAAGAAATAGTGGTTTAAATCATATGTTTGAACCTTTTACAATCCAATTTTTGTGTATGACCTATGATTGTTTGTGGGGAAATATTTGCTGTTGTAGTAGGAAAGTGCAAAACTTTTTATCTGTATTTGGAGTGATTTTCCAAGATTTGAAAATTTTTTTGATTGCTATACTGAAATGAATGGTTCTGTTGGACATTAAAATACAATGCATTTAAAGAACAGCAATCATGTGTATGGTCGTTATAATAGAAGGGTCTGAGGGTTGTACTGAAGAGCATAGACTGTATTATCTTACATTGAGAACAAAAATGCATTTTTTCCCCAAATCGAAACTTTTTGGTGACTCTTAACTTGAAACAAATGCTGCAACATCAAAATAGAAATACAGTACTTTTGTACACAATTATTTTAAAATGAAATTATACTGCAAATCTATAACTCAACAAATGAAATTTAATTATTTTGTAAGCAATAATTTGATTCTTGCACTTTTAAATTTTTGTATAAAATTAAATACTAACAGTATCTTTATTTATATCTTTATTTTAAATAAAAAAAGACCATCTGGAATTCTAACTTGTCCTTACACTATAAATATATATTAACATAAAAATACTTTTTTTATAATATTAAACTACAGAAATAACTTTTTGTTATCTTTGAATTTTAAACACACACTTAAATGCGACAAATTAATCTTACAAGACCAGAATTTTTAAAATTGAATGAACTAAAATACAATTGAACCTAATACCATGCATATAAAAACACGTACTTTTTATTAAAAAATTTTGCTAACAAATATTCTAAATGAGATAAAAAAAAAATTTACAATTATTAGTTAAATGAAGTTTATATATTTGAGAAGAAAGACAAGTGCAAATTTTTAAGCACTTATATGACAGGAAGTTTTAACTATAATAAAAGATATATATATATA
>NC_092214.1:7487726-7534138 GCF_043381705.1 Parasteatoda tepidariorum
AAATTTTTTTGCACAGTTATTAGCTGTGTGACATGTGTCACCATCAATATCTAATAAGTGGGGTGCTTTGTTTGATCGTAGTCTGGTTTCAACACCCTTTTTTTTCCACGCATGGTGTTACATGAGTCCATTAATACACTAATTAAGTTTGCCCATGGAATATTATTATCTTCAATAGTATTAACAACTGCTTTAAAAACAGCTTCTGAATTGCAAGATTCCATCTTTAGAGATGCAAAATGATGAACTACAACTTCATTTTGATAGTTGTCATAAAACTGCACCAATATTGCCAGTATACTTTCTTGAGCATTGCTAGTACTTTCATCCAAATTGAGAGAAAATGGAGTCTCCTTTAAAGTTTTAATGATATTTTCCTTAATAGTTTTTGCGAGCCCATATTTCATCTTATAACATGCAGTAGTCCTGGACATAGCCAACGAGTTTAGTGCCGTCTGATCGCGGCTCAACTGTTTGCAGAGTTCAATTAAGTTGGGAGCTACATTGAAAGAAAGAGAATTCTCGGCGATAAACGAAGTTATTAATACCTCTTGGCGTGCTTTTCTTGTCACTATATCCAATGGCCGAGCATCAGCCTCCAGTAAGTCATCAGTATTTCTAGAATTAGCATAATTACTTAAAGTCATTGAATGTCTAATGCACTTTGAATATTTTATGTGCGTCACAGTTTTAGAATGATTTGTGAAAGCCTTGAATCCTTCCCCACCATACTTCAGCAATGAGTTACAAAAAACACAATATGCTTGTCCAGCAACATTTATTTTCTTGCACCATGTGCCAATGGTATCCCCATTACCATCTCTCCGTTCAATCCAATTCCACCTAAATGCATTCCGGACACCTTCTTCTAATTGTATAATATCACTACTTATATCGAGAAATTTCATAGTGAAATTCTCTTGCGTACATAAATAAAAAAAATATTTCAATAAACGAAACGAAAAATTTACACGTGCATCAATAAATGAAACGAAAGTTTTACACAGCGGAGAAAAAAAGTTGCGAAGCGATCAATGACAAATAGCTAATACGGCAAAAAATCCCCCTTCTCTACTTATTGGCGCCACGCCAGGAGAGATAAGACCTTTGAACCCAGAGTCCCGTGATTGCGCATCTGGTTGAACGAAGTCTCTCCTTTTTTTTTCTGCCGCGCCTACTTGCCGAAAAGAATCCAGAAGAGAATGTCCGAGAAAAGGGGGAATGAGTCATAACTCGCAATAAGGAAAGAACAAAAAGAAGTTTCCCCCCCCCTTTTCACGCATTATCACTGCCTTTGGAGAAAGAAAGGAAAAGTTTTCACCACACACACTGACCTTGCGTTTTCTGCTTTCAAAGCAAACAAAATTACCCAGATCAAAATAAATAATTCATTATTATTCCTACTTCCTTTTGAACGACGATCCCCGGAATTTCCGGGTATCGAAGTTCAAAATCCCCGGAATTCCGGGGTTATCCCGGAGCACAAACACCCCTGGAAAAGTTTAAATAAATAAGTCTACTCATTACAATACATAGCTTATATATACAGTAGAACGCCGATTATCCGAACTGCTCGGTACCGAGCGTGGTTCGGATAATTGGAAAGTTATTTAAAATCTAGTTTAAATGATTATTATTTATGCAGTAACTTCCCTTCACACTTTTTAGCTCTGATCCGAGTCTCAGAAATCCCCCTCATTTTGTTCATCCAATAATAAAATCTTCCTTAAAAGTTGCTTTCTATAAAGACATTTTACGGTTTCAATGACACTTGGATCCATCGGCTGAATCAAAGGTGTCACATTAGGTGGCAGGAAAACAACATGAAACTTTCCATTCTCCCGATATAAGAAATCAGGATTTGGCGTGGCGGAGAATTGTCCAAGAGGAGTAACACTTTTCCTGTTTTTCCCAAATTCTTTTGATGTTTCTTCAAATTTGGAATGAGTCTTATCGTACCGCTCAATAAAAATTTTGGTGTTCATCCACTCTTTGTTTTGAGGTGCATAAATGACAGGCAATGTTTTAATATTTTTGAAGGCTCTTGGATTTCTGGATTTTCCAATGATCATTAAAGGCATTCGATGATTTCCAGTTGCATTTGCGCATAAGTTATTTATGACTCTTTAATTATCTTGCTCCCCGAAGCCAAAGTTTTTCGCGGTAGAGATTTCTAATTCAGTCCACTTTCATCAGCATTATAAATAAATTCTTCTTCATATCCTCCAGTTTCAATAATGCTTTCGAATTCCTTTACAAAATTTGAAGCGGCTTCGTTGGAAGCGGAAAGTTTTTCGCCATGAATTTCTAACTCGCGTATTCCATGTCGATGTTTAAAGTTCCTTAACCACACCCTCCAACTGCTACGGAATTTCCGTAGTTTCAGAAAGCTTCTTTTCAGACGGTAGCAAAATTAATGTCTTAATATTTAAAAGAAATTAATTTTAGCGTAACTTGTTCACTATTACTTATAAAAGTGCAGGCCATATGGCTAGATTCTTAAGTTCTAATAAAAGTTTTATGAGAGATCCATTTGCTTTAAAAATTTCTACTTTGGTTCGCTACCACTAGAAAGAATTATTTTCAAAATCTTCATAAGTTGGAGGGTATGCTTAACCATCCCAAACTAGCCTGAAAAGTACCTTTTCCACCAAATTTCTCATGATGGACGGGTATAGCCTGGTCGGTAGGGCACTGGGCCTATGTGCAAGAGTTTGTGGGTTCCATCCCAGGCCGGTCGAAGACTCCCCGTGTAGTAAAATGGTGACTGATGCACATTAAATCTGTCGAGTCGCAAAGTCCTTCATGTTCCTATAACAAATCAATACCTCTGGGGGTACTGATCCAGGAGTTTTCTTGTCTTCTGGATTGGTTCAAAATTACAAGACTATGGAGTTGAACATAATAAGTGGCCAGATATTGGTTGGCCTAATGATCTTTTTTGCAGGAACCACAAATAAAATGCTTTGTCCACTTCATGATTGCTTGACTTTTTCATGCATTTTCTATTAAATATCCATTGTTTCTGTCCATTACTGAAACATAATTCATAACTGATTCTTCACTTTTTTTCAATTCCAATACTGTCGATTTTCTTACGCCATATTCTGAAGCTAATATTTTCAAA
Organism: Parasteatoda tepidariorum; assembly: GCF_043381705.1. Lineage (NCBI taxonomy): Eukaryota > Metazoa > Arthropoda > Arachnida > Araneae > Theridiidae > Parasteatoda > Parasteatoda tepidariorum. The sequence goes on from NC_092214.1 coordinate 7,490,854, forward strand.
TTTTCGTTTCATCACTTAAGGAAAGAACGATTCTCTTACGTTCACATGACATCTTTCTAGATTCTTATGAAAAGCACTTTACTCAGGTAACTCAACTTTTCAACTGATTGTAATCTTGACAGCAGAAAACCTGTTGTTCAAGAATGCATTTTGGAAGTGACATCATAAAAACATAGTCATTCTACTGGTCTACAGCAACATCAAAAAGTAAACAGCTCTGAGAAGTGCACTGTAATCACTAATCATTAACCATAAGTGACAACTACCCATCCCCCAATTGTAGAACTTCAGCACTTATCTATTCATAAACTCCTTCCGCATTCCAACCATTGTAAATTGTCAAAATGAAGCTTGCATTCTTGGAAGATAATTTTCAGTTGAAGAGGGCTAAAGGGGTAAGTAGGTTTAACTGTATAACAATACTTGTATGTATGGCTACTATAAGTAAACTGCTAAAAAGGTTGCAAATTAAATATGGTCTTCAGATGTAGTGGATATTATTTATTCTTCTAAATTTAAAAAAATTGCCGATAAGTTAAAAAGTATTCTAAACTTAAAAGAAAAATGAATTTGGACATAGTTCGGATAATTAGATGTTTAGATAATCGGCGCTCTACTGTAATTTTCAATATAAATGATTCATATTTAAAAAAATATTTTATTAAAAACCTAATAGTTTTTGTACGTAATACAGAAAGGGGATTTTTTCCATATCTGGCGTTCAAGCAGATTGAACCTTTTACGTAAGGTAATAGTTTCAACAATTCAGAACATGTTCTTCTTGTGACTTAACTCACTCATTGTTTACCCAAAATTTATTTTAATGGAAATATAAAAATTAAAATTTTAATTGTTTTGTTTGAATATTATTTTGCTATTAAATCAGCTTTTTATTCTCCTTTAATATACTTAATAAAAAAATATTATAGCTTTTCCCTTTATCTAAAAGTTTTGTCATTTAATTTAAAAAATTAATTATTTGATGTTCAAATAAACTGATAAAAGAAATAAAATAGACTAAAAATGTAATGGTATGTAAAATAATTAGCAGTTTGCCACACATACTTTATTCATTTTATTTTACGCTTATTCAAATAAATTTGTGTAGATAATTAAAAGATATGGCTAAAATAATTTAGAATAATTTTTTTTTCTTCCTGATCTAAAGCAATTTATTTAGCATTTAACAATTTGCTGAAAAATTGTGTCTCTGTCTTTACAAATTCAGGATAATGTTGAGTTGGAATAAAAATTAGTTTTTTTCTTATTCCATGATTAATTTGTAAATTTTAACAATTAGAAATACTAACTATTATAGTAATATTGTTTTTAGATAAAATTAAGAAGTCCAGGGTCTAAAAAACTAACAGAGACGTATCTGCAGAAAGCGGTGCTCATGGTAGTTCTTAAAATGGTACCGTTTGAAAGATAAAATACAATTGTAGATAAAATACCTGTCTAAATTGACCACCCTCGGGACCAAGTCAAATGGTCACTATATAGAAGTGGTCACTTTATGAAGACTCTTTAAATAAAACTTATAGAAAATGGTCCCCATACTCAGGTGATCACTTTACCCAGGTGGTCACTTATACAGGTTCCACTGTATTTTCTTTTTATGTTTTTTCTGATATATAAAAAAGAAAAAAAAGGGAGAGAAAATGGAATTTAGTGTTAATAATTTTTTAAATCATTAATATATAGTAGTATATTATAATTTTAAAATATTTTTAAGAAAATTAGAAATAACAAATATCTAACTAAAAAAATAATTTGCTTTCACACTATTGTAAAATAATAAATTATAAAAATGAAAAATTGACTGATTAAAATTAGTCTAAATTGTACTTCAGGCTTAGTTTATCCTGTTTTATTTAATTTAAAGAGCTTTTATATGATTTGCTTGCAAGAGTTTACGTGTTAACTATGAGTTCAGGGCCCTAATCTGCAAGCTTCAATGTGTCGACTAATTTAAAAGATTATTTCTTATATAGGGTGCTCTGCAATCAATACCTTTAATGCATATTTTTTAGAATTTTTTTTTTAAACATGAAGTCAGAAAACCCAGAATGTAGGTTTTAATTTGATATTTCAGCAAGGAAAATCAAAAAGCTATTATACTCTGATGAAATATTATTAAAATAGGTGATATTGAAAATGACAAAACCAGTTCAATCGAGTGATAAAATTTGAAGGTGTTTCTAATAATCTTCTTTCATTTCTAAATATTTTAAGGCAATGAAACAGCTTTTTTACATTTTTATATTTTTTCATTAATGGTCAAGTTTCAAAAGCGTTTTTTTATTATTAAAAAGAGATTATTTTTTCAGCAACTATAATGGATGTTTTTTTATTCCTATATTTTTATATATCAATTGTCTTCATTTATTGTGGTGCAGCACTTTTCGATTAAATGAAAAACTTGGATTTTCAGCTGTAAAGCGAAAAATTAAAAGAGTTATTTTAACTTTATGTTTATTGCATTTTTTCCACATTTTTATTTTTTAATAAGCTTCGATTGTGATATTTTTTTGATTTTATTAAGGCCTGGTATCGTTTTCCGTAAAACAAGGTAACATTAAAATATAGATATTTTTAGTTTCCATACCTGAAATTTGCTAAATATTGAGTATTCTGGATAGTTTTTTACTGTTAAATAGTTAGTAATAAACTCACCATACTATGAGAATTTGTTTTTGTATCATGCAGAAGCATAGCTCCTCGCCCCACACCCAAACGAGCAGGATTTCTATTTCCAGTAGGAGGAGACTGAACTCGTGGTCTACCAGGAGGAGAAACTGTTCTAGTAGCAGTGATACCTCTTCCAACAACAGGATTGGCTAAAACACCACGTCCTCTAAATAAGAAATGGCACAAGATGTTGCAAAATAAAATAATGTTTTTTTCACAATTTGTTTGAAAAGAAATGTCAGTCCAAGTAATTTAATTTTTCTGGATGAATTCCAATAGAACTAAAATGAAAATTGCAGCTAAAAAATTTCCTTAGCTAAGCAAGAACAGATGACTTTTTACATTAAAAGCAAGAGCACTGAAAATTTATAAAATTCACAAATGCAACAAGTCAATTTAAATGTTTAGCAAAATTAGCGAATCGCCCACAGTATACCAACCAAAAGTAAAAAATTTCAGAAGATATTATCTAAAATTTTTAAGATTTACAATAAAACTTCAGATTTTTTTTTTAAAATACAGAATTTCATGCTGTTGCAAATTCTAAAGTGAATTTACATAAGAAATAAATTATGGCATACCCCTACAATTATTTCAATCAGTAATTTTATTTTAATACAAAATACATAGTTACAAAACAATTTTAGTTTCATCTCATACAAAAAGAAAAAAAAAACCCTGAATGCTTAAAATTAATACCTTGATCATCTGTTATCTGTAATCAAATATGAAAAACTGTGTTCCAGTGAATAAGTTATAGCACTATAATTGGTATATGAAAGTTAATTTACTACTAAGTGCAATTTATGGGTGAATTCCACTTATCTGATGATATAAACTTTAGTTTTAAAATTATTTTAAATCATGAATAAATCAAAAAATTGCTAACTCTAATATTCTTTTTTTTCCTATTTATATATTAAAATATAATGTGATAAAGCTAATTTTTGATCAGTCAAAGACAATGTTACATCATCAATGAGTGGGGTGATGACTAAAGAATGTTGGTTCGGTTCAAAGTAAATTAATTATTTCAAAGTAAATAATATAATTCAAAGTAAAGGTTAAGGTTGGAACGTCACTAGTGAAGAAATTATCCGGAAAATAAAATTTTCTTTTGGGAAAAAAATTTGGTTAACAAAATTGGCAGAAATAACAGGATTTTTAACTCTATTTCTGTAGGGTTTGAGATGAAGTCAGAAAATTAATGTCGTACAAAATGAAGAAAAGGTGGCACATCAGCGTTTTGCATCATCAGATTTTAAACAGTTCTTACCTGATGAATATATTGATTTAAGAGTCCTTGGAAATGAAATCCAAATATAAAAACCTTCAAGCAAGCAAACATTCTATCAATAATTGTAAAATATCAAATAACAATGTAAAATTTTAATTTAATTAACACTTGCAACCTGTACAATTAAAATCAAGAGAGTACAATTTACCTTCCTGCTCCCCCTACAGAAACAATTTGAGGTGGTATGTTACGACTAGGTGATCTAGGTCCCTGGCCATAATTAGGGCCCCAACTTCCAACAACTACACCAGCGACTTCTAATTGTCCACCCCGTGGAACAACACGTTGGTGACCTGTTAATGATAAGAGTTATACATTTTAAACAATGGAAACTTTTGTTTCTTGGCATTTTTTAAAATATTTATGAAAGTAAAGAATTCATACAAAATCTTTGAAAGTAAAGGCCCAACTAAATGTGTAAACAGCCTTTGATAACAAGTTATTTTCACATGCTTCAGACAACAGAGAAAATTTGTTTTGCTTTCTAGCTTTCAATATAACAAAATAGAACACTGAAATTAATTACGATGGTTCTAAAAATCCCTACTCAGTATAAATCTGAGTTACTCTGCACAAAATCTGATTTATACATGATCTAAATTTAATCAGTAGAAGTATTTTTAAATTTATTTATATATATTATAATAAAAATTGTTATTGCATTGATGTTTTCAACCTTTTGCTTTTGGTGAAAAACATCGTGATACCTGTTTTCCCTATGGCAGAATTTTTTCGAGCTATCTGGGACAAAAATCTCTAGCACACTATTATCTTTCTGCATGATACCTTTAATAATAACATATATGTTAGTAATTCAAAATAAAAAAAGTGCCGTGTTTACAAAAAGAAAAAAAAACTATATATATTTTTAATCAACCATGTAATAATTTTTATTCGATTGTGGTTGATATTCTCCCATTTTGTTGGGGGGGGGGAGATGCACAATTATTTCCTTCTTCACATTTTGTAAATAATCACAATAAAGAAAATTAAAAATCATGAAATCCGTAGTAGAAATTGCCGAAAAAAAAGATAGACAACGAAATCACGCAAATTGTTCTCCTGAAATGCTTGTTTCATTTCTAGATTAGGTTATTATACATAATATCGTATAAAAAATATCAGATTTAAAAACTATCAAATCAATAGCTGCTAAAAATTTGATAAATTATTGCCTTAAAAAAAATACTCAAATGCATGATTTGAATTTTTCATATTGTTTGAAATATATTGGGATATTTTAAATCCGTGTGAAATCAATAACTGCCAAAAATACAATCGAAACATTACATCAATTTACGATACTATAGGCGTAAAACGAGCACGTCAAAAAGTTATTATTTAAATGCATGATTCAAATATTACATGAAAATTTCTGTAGAAAAGAAAAGCAACATTTTAAAAAACTTTTCAAGTGAAAAATCTTCCTGCAAGAACTCCGTACTGTGACAATGCTGCAATTCTGCCACGGGCTTGTTATACTGGTCTATGAATAGTTCCAGGCATAAGTAAAGTGTTAATCTGTTTTCTGAATATATAAAAGATTATTATTCAGTTGTTATGTTGAGTAAATATTTTTTGTCAGTTTTATCAACTCTCTTGACAAACACATTATTTGCTAATAAAATGAATAATCCTAGTATCTCTGTGTAGAAAAGTCAGTACTTACCTCTACCACGTCCTTGAGGAAGAGGTTGAACAGGGACTGGAAAATTCGGAAAAGGATGAGGAGGTCTAGTTGGTGCTGTTATTGAGGGCGTTAAGAATTTTACTGATAATCCTTCAACAATAGCACTTTTCATATGCTCAACAGCACTCACTTCATCATACTACTCAAAGAAATAAACATATTAAATTATTTCAGAAAAAGTTATTCAACTTATAAATCCACGAAGGTAAAAATAAATATTTTTACTGAAAAATGAGCAATGTAGATACAGGAGAAAACTGTGGTGTTATTAAAACATAATCATTAAAGAATTTTAACACACAATTTACGCAATGTACTTACTTTCTAACATTAACAAACATAAGAACAATAAATTTTTATTCTTAGCATTTTATATTTTTTTGTGATACAATCAAATCCAGCTATAGTGATTCTTTTGCAGATCCAGCAAAAAGTAAACAAATGTTCAAAATGTCCAAATTTTTTTTTGCACATGGCAGCATAGTTAGAAATACTAATTGAAACAGTATATATATATATCAATACATCATATTGCTTATAAATTAAATAAATTAACAAGTTTAAAAAAAGAAAATATTTTAATAACTAAAACTTAATTTATTATTGTTCAATTGAAGAAAAGAGTGATTTTAGATTGAACACAAGTTGATAAGTAAGGCGAAATTTTTTATTATCAATAATTAGTAAGGAATCGAACATTTCTGGTCTATATTTCCTAGGGAAATGTTCAGCCCTAATGTCACTTCTCAGATAGAAGGAGTTGAAATTTCATATTCTGCTTTGACATTGACTTCTAAATTTTCGTCAGCATCATTCTTTCGTATAACTTCAGGCACAGTGCTTGTACGGGTTCTAAAAGTACCCACTTCCTAAACGCAAGATTTGAAGTGTTCAGTAACTTCCATTACATAAAATGTCCACATCATGCTTTTCCAGATTCAGAGTTATTTATTTAATTTTTTTTTTTTTGTAGTCTTTGTCTTTCAGAGAGGAATTCTTTCCTTCCAACAACACATACTTTGAAAGACTTATTAGTTTGAAACAATTTAAAATTATTGCTGATGTCACCTGTCTCCAGGATTTTTCGAAGAAAACTATTGCTTCTGAAAGAGAGATGTTATATTTTGTGTTATTCACTAAAACACACATCACCAATTATTTCCTAAAGTCAGACTTCAGGCAGAGGATAATGTCTTGGTTTAAGGGCTGTGACAGTCATATTTAGAAGCAAAAAACTATTTCATTGCACTCCAAATTTAAGTTGGGATGAGCTCTAAAACTGTTGATAAGAACATTTTTACATATTTGTTTTAACAAATAAGTGTCCCATTGTTAAAGTTCCTCTTCAAAAACATTGCTTTGCAAAACATCCACTGCAAAAACGTCCTCAAATGCTTTTTAACTGGCTTTGATGATCAGTTTTTTTTTTTCTCAAAAAACACCGCGGCTTTTAAAATTTACTTACAACTAATGTTTGCTTTCTTGAACCATTCATATTTGCATATGCAAGAACAAGTATTTTTACTTTGGAGAGCTTACCTTTGTTGCATTTTTCTCCCTTAAACAATAAGTATGAAATTTCATACAATGTTCAGCACTTGCAATCAGAACTCATGCAAGTTTTAAGAGGGAGAACTGAAAATAAATCTGTGGAAATGAACCTCGAGTTCCTTATAAATAAACTACTAATTTCCCAGTTGTCAATTATGAAATAGTATAAGTTAATTGGGATCTCAGAAGGAACCCCTAAAAACGTTCAATCGACAGTTTACTATATTCTGAGTTCATCATAGCAGGGTTTTACTCCCCCCCCCCGTATTTGCAATATTTTTTAAATCTTTTGTTAGCTTTGCAAAAATTTTATATTATAACAAGTTAATCAATGAAATGCAGACTTTTGAATTCAATAACCTTATTAGACACTCAAGCAAAGATAGAGTAATAAGGGTCATTTTAAATAAGTTGTATGCTTATTGCTTAAAAAATGAAGGTATTATAGAGGAAATTTTCAATTACCTTTTATAACTAAGTATATAACCATGCATATTTATAATCATAATGAAAATTACCAAATAATTATCCCAACAAAGAATTCACAGACCTTAATTCAGTCCTTATTAAGTTAAAAGGTTATTTTTATATTTTAGACTTTTGACTAACTATGTATGGATAGTGCAGTTTTAAACATTTTGAATTTAACATACAAACTTTACTTTTCAGTTCTATTACTTACTCGATTATCACAGAGATCAAGAAGATTCTTGGCTGTATTAGCTTTAAGTAACTTACGATGAAATATTTTACCATCAAAAAATAACCATGGGCAACACATAAGCCATGAGATTGGGGCACCACAAGCATCATTTGCCATAATAGCATGATCAACACCTTGCATAAATAGAGCTGCAAGCATTACTCCACGGGGAGAAACAATTGGAATCTAAAAATAGAAAAGTTCATTAGGGTTTATGAAAATTATCAAAAATAAAAATAGTAATGAAATTACTTTGAGCATCTAAAAATATTTAAATAACATTTAATTTATTTTTTGCAGATGCCTTCAAACATAATTTTGTAAAAGGACATTTTAAAGTATACAAAGTTGATGCATATACATAATTTTTTTATAAAGATCAGCTAAAATAAACTTTCTTCGTACAGTACATACAATTTTATCAACAAAAAATAAATAAATAAATAAAAAGAGTTAAAAAATCTCTAGTACACATACTTCTAACTTTTGAGTGTATTCAGTATCCATTAAATGAGGATCAACAGCCTGTACAAGAAATGCATCTAGTTCATGTTTGTACAGAAAAGGCATTTCAGAACTGGTTATCAAATACCTGTAAGTGACAAATCAAAAAATTGAAATCATATTAAATAAATTAAATTCTAAAATACAGAAATTAAAAAGAAACAAATTTGACCTAATATTTCACATCATAGATACAGCAATAACTGAAATCCTCATGTCCCCTTAATGTGTTCATGGCGAAAAAAATGCTGTGTAGCACATATCAAATTCGAATACAGTATAAAAATAATTGGCCATTACATCATTAAAGTTCATTGATTCGAGTTATAAATTTTTTTGGGGCTTTCAGAAATCAAACTTTACTACTTTAGAATTTTAAAAGACCTCTGAGCCAACCATAAGTTTTTATGTCCCAATAGTTAGTGCAGAGGTAGAACACAAAATAATTGTCAAATGCCATGATTCCCTTACATGGTTTACAATAAGTTTTGGCGAAGTAAAATTTTGACAAAATAAAAAAAAACAACTATAAAAGCCTATCTCATTCCTAAAAAAACTTGATCTGAATATTTCTACAAGAAATGACATAAATTGCTAAATTTTGAGATTATTTAAAGCAGCTTAAAGATAAATACTCAGTATTGAAGTTTTCAAGAAAATGGTATTACAACTTAAAGATATATGATTAATATTGAATACTTACCTTAAAACACAACATAATAAAATGAGATGTTGAGGTACAACGAGAGGATCACACATTAAAGTGGAATTACTACGCATACATGTCAGGAATGCTTGAAGCCGTTTTTTATTATTATCTGGACCAGAACCGAACCACAATCTTGTAATAGTAGGAACTGGCCATCCCAGAGGTAGAGAAGGCACAATTTCAGGTTTATGGTATTTGTTTGATTTTGAAAAAATCCATTCTTTAACTAATATTTCAGGTGGTTTTGCTGTAATAAAAACACAAAATTTGAGTTTAATGTATAAGTTCAGCAAGCATATTCACCATAGATAACGTTTAAAAACTAATGGAGAAAGATGCTAAAAAATAAGTACCTAACAAACAATACTCTAACAGAAAATAACTTTGATGAATGGTTTTATTTTTAGATTTAAGATATATCATGGTTCTATTTATAATAACAGAATGGTAGAAATTGCTAAGAAAAATTAATATAGAATCATTTACTCATTAGCTATTGACTACTTTATGCAAAGTCATACAGAAATGCTAAAGCAAATTTACACTTATTCACTAAATAATAGAGAAAAATTGAATTGCAGCTGTATCCTATTTCTAATTGCATTCAGGATCAACAGTTAAAAGGTAATGACAAAAGAACTCAATGACATATATGGCCGGTAGTACTGCTTTAAAGTTATTATTTAAATTATTCTAAAACAGACTTTAAACATGAAATTAGGAAAACAAAATTATTTTTTAAAGTTATGCACTAACCATCAATGCCTTCTTTTTCCTTCTTTAATTCTGATAAGTATTGAAGATGATGATGATTAAATAATAAAGCATAGATCATTTGGCGCAGAGGTCGATACAACAAAGAAGGTGATGGAAGTTCACGTCCAGACTCGTCTTCAAAAGTAACAGGGATTTTTATTTCTCCCTATTAAGAAAAAAAAAAAACGTTATTGATTAATTTAATGGTAGATTATACAATAAAATTAGTTTTGACAATGTTTAATGTTTTACACAAGTTTTTTTTAAACATATGCTTTCAAAATAATTTTTTAAGTTACGTGATTTAATGTTTAAAAAATTTAATATTTCTAGAGTTTTCTTTTTTTTTAAAAAAAAAATAACAGAAACTACTGGAAAAGGATTTTTTGCATTTTTAAAAGTTATGTAACAACTAATGTTTAAATTATATTTTTCCAGGAATTTAATGAAATTTTCTTACTGATGCTTGCAATAGCCTACAGTTTTTAATTTTCAATGAATGAAGTTAATAAACCTAAATAATTTCATGTCAATGGTTAGAATATTAAGGCACAGATGGAATTTATTGATAGAAATGTATAAAAAGTTTTCATATATCATAGATCTTTTTTTAATTTAAAAAAAAAAAAACACATACTAAAAAAATAACTTTTTTTACCTGAGAAAGAATTTGGAATATATATGGATGCATGAGACCTTTTTGGTGCCTTTCACGAGAAATACGCATTACTTCTATCGAAACTTTAGGCAATGGAGACACATCTGAAGACTTTAGCATCTTCTTCGCTTTTTCCCCTTGTTTCTAAAAAGAGCACATGATCATCCATAACATATTATATTATAACCATTTAGTTCAAAACTGAGCTCTCAACTTTCTTGAATTATAAAAATAGCAAATAGGCCTTGTAAACTTATATGTAAAAATAGTAAAGACTAATGATTTAATAATAAATAAGGAATAAAATTATTGTCAAATTTTTTTAAGATAATGAAGCTTTAAGTACAACAATATGCTTATTAATATAATGGAGCATTACATAAAATAATACTTTCAAAATATTTCAAATATACTAGGATTTTAGTTAAATTTCCCTTTCAAAGACAAAAATTTATTTTTAAAATATTACACTAATTAATAAGAACATACTGCATAGGTTTAATAAAAATTCGTTTACATGGTTAACCAAATAAATAAAAAAATGAAGAAAAAATTAAAACATTTAAAAGAGCATTTAATTCCGATTTATTCAATTTGATTGTAGTGAGTATGCCGTCGCTTTTAAGCTGAACTTAGTAGTGTGGCAGCCCATAAGGTATAGTGTGCCCATCTAAGTTTTCTTGACCTTGGGCTCTGGAGTGCAGGAACAGGTATTTCAGTTGGGTGGTCAGCAGAACACGAAAGCCCTAGTGTTTAGTTTTAGTCATGCTTGGTATTCATTTTATTGACCTACTGAAGGGATGAAAGGCTTAGTCAACCTTGCCTGGCCTGAGGACAGAACCCAGGACTTGTGGCATGAGAGCATAATGCCCTACCATTCTAGGATAGTAATAAGACCAAAAAAAGAAAAAAAAGAGAAATCTTTGATCTTAACTCATTCACAAGTTACATTATTTGACTAATCGCTAAAATTATAAGCATAGAATTGGGAATAGTTTATTTAGATGAATTTTTTTTTATATACAGTGTAACGTACCATATCCGGACGTCCCTTTCCCGGAAGGGTCGATTTCCCGGACACTTTTTAACAATCAAAATAAACAAACATCTCTCCATCTTCCCCTTTCCTAAAAAAAAAAAAAAAAAAGATCTTTTGACACATTTTCTTTTTTTCTAGCTTGCACTGAACCTCTGATTCATGCATCGAACCCATAAATCACCAGAAAGGGGAAGTGAAGATCTACCAAGACCATTGAGTGACCGTCAGTAACGCTCCTCCCTTGGAATGTAGGAAAAAGAGGGAGATTTGTTTTCAAAAGACGGCAACTGAGTCCCCTCCCCCTCTCCTTTCCCATGCAGGTGGCTAGTAAAAGAGGCATTTCCTGGAACCTTTGTATTGAAAGAAGAAATACTGTGGAAAAGGGTAAACGGGGCAAGCGTTAAGGTGGGGGGGAGTCAGAACAGAAAATTTGAATAGGTCTAAAAGGATACACATCCTTGAGAAACAAAACATTTGTTCTTCCCCATACCATGTAATATTAAGGAGGCGGGGAGGAAAAGGGGGTAACATTCTTTCTTTAGCAGATTCTTTCAGTCATAAAAGAAAAAATAAAGAGAACCCGATTAGCGTGACCCGTCTTTATGCTTGATTGATAGCCAATGATTGGAGAGAAAACAATAATTTGTTACTTCCCCACCCTCAACTTAAATGATCTCCTCTTTACACTTATTTTCTTTCACAAATAAGGAGGAAATGAATTTTTCTCCTCCATCTACCCACCTTAATGAATGACGGGAATTTCCCTTTCTTGCTTGAATCATTCTAGTTAAAAATGGCGGATTATTATTTTCATATGTCAATTTTTTTTAGTTTTCTATATTTTAAGCAATAATATTTTTTTTCTAATATTTCATGTTTTATTGATTAGATATTCTAATACTAAAACATTATTCCCCTTAAAAATAATGTTTATTTATTTTTTGCTTCTTAGATTTAGATCATTTTAAGCTTTGTTCCAGAATTTCCCCTTCCTGCTTGAATCGTTCTAGTTCAAAATGGCGGATTAATATTTTCGTAACTGTTAAATTTTTTTCGTTTTCCATATTTTCAGCAATAATATTTTTTTTCTAATATTTTATATTTGATTTAGATATTCTAATGCTAAAACATTGTTCCCCTTAAAAATAACGTTTATTTATTTTTTGCTTCTTAGATTCAGATCGTTTATTAAATCATTTTAAGCTTTGTTTACCTTGGGGGTCTATTATACGGAAAAATCTATTATACGGACTTCTGGAAGTCCCACCGATTCCGGATACGCGACTTTACACTGTATATATTTTTGCAAAAATGGCATGGTACATTAAATATTCATGTTTATTTGCAGTTATTCAAATTAGCAAATAGATTCCATAAAACAGAAAATTTTTAACAGGAAAACTGATTTTCTTCCCTTTTCATTTGATACAAATAAAAAATATTTATACACTACCCTAAAAAATGGAAGAGACACTTTAAATTTTTGAAATTTCTCAAGAAACACCAAAAGGATTATTTAACTTTAGAGATGTTTAGCTCACGCAGTTTTTAATACTTAGCAATAAATGTAAAACAAATTACCAAAGGAAACGAGTGTTTTTGAACACTCTATGCCTAAAAATCTTGCAATAAGCTGGTAACTTGTATCAATTACTTTAGTTGTTATTTTTATAAAAAATTCATTTTTTTCGCCTTATGTTCTTTTCATTATAACTTTACAGACATTCAATGGAATTAAACAAATTTTTTTAGCAATTTAAGACTAATTGAAAAATTATAGATATAAAATTTTAAAAAAAATTGCTAAAAACTGTGCAAGTTATGAGCATTTAAGCTAACTTTTTCATACTGCGCATGCACTGAAAAAATTTTAAAAAGTTTTTTCATAGTTTTGCAGTGAGTCACATTTGGCAACTAATAAATTTATTTTTATTAGAATATCTTAAAAATTTAAAAAGTTTCAAGAAGTTTTTGTATTTTTCAAAACAAAGCTCAAAACGGTCTGGGGGTTTTCACAAATTTTATTCAGTATCATAAGACAACATTTAATAACAAATGATAATACCTTACAATAATAGTCCGGAAACTAAACTTTGATGGTATAGAGAAAGAAAACATACAAAACAAAACAAACTTTTATGAGGGGTGATCCCCATAATGCCGGTCTCATTTTTAATAAATCTTGTTTATAAGTACAAGATTAAATTTGTGGATAACCTCTTATTGTTTTGAGTTTTCTATTAAAAAGTAAAAAAAAAAAACTAATTAGAAAATTGCTGGAAATTTTTATGATATTCAAATGAAGCTTTTTTCATTAATTGCCAAATACGATTCAAAACAAAATTATGAAAATTTTTTCTGCTCATGCATAGCATAACAGAACTAGCTTAAATACTCATATCATGCGCAGTTTTTTAAAATTTTAAATCAACAATTTTGTAATTAAATCTTAAATTTACCCCCCAAATTTTTTTTTATTCCATTCAATATTTATGAAGTTATAGCAAAAAAACATAAGGCGAAAAAATTAATTTTTTTTTATATAAATGTCCATATCTCCACACGCCGGCCGAAGGTCGAGTGGTTAGCGTGCCCGACTGCGAAGCCAGTGGCTGCAGGTTCAAGTACCGCTCTGGGCATGGAGGTTTCTCTCTGTGTGCTGTTCTCTATTGTGTGATGTGTGAATGTGGCCCATCCTGTAAAACGGGTATCTGTGGCAGTGTAGCGTGGGTAATGTTGCTCGCCTTCGCGACCTAGGTTCACAGGTGCCCACTGGGTAACGCTAAATGAGTAACACTTCCGGCATCTTCCTAGGCAAAGAACATAAAAGTTCAGTGCCTGCCGTTAGAAAAAAAAGAAAAAAATAATATCTCCATACATATTTACTTTAGGTTTTCGAATCTTTAAGCAGTTATTAAAAGTAACTAAAGTAATCAAATCAAGCTTGATTTTCTGGTATAGGGAGTTTAAAAATAGTTCTTTTCTTTCGTAATTTATATTAGGTCTTCAAAACCTCTAAATCTTACTGGTAAGTATGAAAAATTACATAAACTAAACACCTCGAAAATTACAAAATAATCCTTTAGTATTTCTTAAGAAATTTAAATGTTCAAAACTGAAAATATCTCTTCTATTATTGCAGGGTAGTGTAAATAGATATTGGAAAATCAAATTATTAAAAAATTTTTACTTTGTTTTAGCGATGGTTTATAAACGACATTGGTTTAAACCAACCAATCCTGTTTTTTTATGCAACTTTCATTTTCAAATTATTACTACCCAATTACATTTCATTGTAAGGAAACAAGAATTTGATATGGTGCTATCAATTGTTAAGAACAGATGTCTAATTTTTGTAGCCCCCTGAAAAGTTTTTGGTGCATTGTCTACACTGGCCTATAATCCCCACAATCAAACTCATCACGATTTTAATAGGTAATTACAGATAATAAGTTTAAAATTATAGTAGATATAGCTACATTATGAGACTACTCTATATATGGAGTTACGCATGTACGCACTTTCTTCTCACAACTAAAGTCTTTAGTATGAGAAAAAATAAAATTGGACATATCTTATAAAATCATTTTGGAAGGTTTATTTTAAAGATTTACCTTTGAAACAAATGAGGACACTTAATTTTTTTACCAAAAATAATTTAATTTTATCAGCTTAAGCAAGAAAGCTAAAGCCTGTAAATAAAGAATAACACTGAATTAGAGATAGATGGTTCCTCACCAATGACAATGTATCCATCCCCGATTCAATATTAGCATTATCCAAAGATTCTACTCTAAATGTACTATCTTGATGATTCGAAACATTTTCCGTGTTACCTGAAAATTAAAAATTAAATAATGAGAAAAAATAATTTAGAAATTGAAAGTAATTTGCCTTATATACAATTTTTACTTCAAAAAGATAGAAATAAGCAAGCATGATGCAATACTTGGAAAGAAAAAAAATAAATTTATGAAGATGAAATTTCCAAGAATGTAACCCTGTCAAACACACTTTATAGGTCTCCTATTAGGTCATCAAGAATGAAATTTTTAGAAAAAAGATAAAGTTGGTTGATTGCTTAGAGATATATGGAACTATTTTAATCATCAAAGTATGCACCTATATTTTCTCGACATCTTTGCTATGTAAGTGATAGGTTGTTCCAGCAAATGGGATAAAACCCTGGCAACGAGAGACACTCAGTTAACCAATCCAGGTTTTTTTTTTCTTTAAGTTTTTTCATCACTTTGTCTAGTCAGTTGGTATATATTCTTATTGTGACCTATAGTCAGGTTTCATAAAAGCCTAAAGGATCACACTGGCACTAGAACAAGCAAATACTAACCATCAGCTTTTTCGGGTGAATATTACACTTGAAGTAAGTTTTGGTGTCGTTCAACAAACACCAAATTTTATCTTCATTCAAAAAACACCAAAAACAACCAACACTAGATCCTAATACTTTATTAATGTTTTATGTGCTACGGTATGCTATAGTTATGTGTAAGAATTTATATTTCATAATAGTGCAAATTTCAACGAGGGACAGTTGCCAGATTTTCATTACCCAGATCGGGCAAAAGAATTTCATTACAGTATAGGACCCCAATTCCGGCACTCACAGGACCGACGAAATTCCGTATTTCGGAATTTGCCGAATTTCGGATCTCTTTCGGAAATTCCAATATGGCACCCATATATTACAAAATTCAATTATACTGCTAATTTCAGAAAATTAATTCATTCCAATAAATTTAGTTAAGTTTTGATCGTGGTAGGTGAATTTAAAACTGTCTCATCTTAAGAAATCTCATTAAAATATAATCTATAGAATAGAATTAACAATATATATTTTTTATAAGCTAGCAACAAATAATGATAAAAAAAAACTAGCTATCAATTAACAAAAAAAAAAAAAAAAAAAAAAAAAAAAAAAAAAAAAAAAAAAAAAAAAAAAANAGTTAATAACTAATAAAAAAACAAAAGAGTATAATTTACATCAAATAAGAAAAGCAACAAAAGGGATAGAATTCAGTTTGTATCCCAAGTGGTAGCTTCATTATCAAAAGGGTGTGGCTAATTTATGGTCAAACTGGAGAGGGAAATGTGGGAACCAAGGAGTAAGAAGGGGGGGAAAAACAATAGAGCACTTGCACAGCTGTCAAGATTGATTGATCAGTTTCTTCCAACTTGCTTTTCTTTATTTTGTTCATTGAAAATGCAGGTGTTTTTACTTTTCCCTTTCACTTTAGATGTTTTAAACTGCTTTAGAGAAATTTTTTTTTAGAAAGATAAAATAAAGTTACTTACTTCAACAGAATAAAATTTCAAGTAGAAAGAGAATATAACTGATTTTTTTTCTCTTATTAATAAAAATTTCCTTAAAAAAAAAAAAAAAATTAGATCGGATTATGTGCCGAATTTCGGGATGCCGGATTAAGGGTCCCATACTGTACTGGTTTTTCGTCTCATGAATCATTACCGGGTTCCAGGCCAATTTTACTGGGTTACACTACTTTATGTTTGAAGCAGTCTTATTCATATTTACAGCTATATTAAAGCTATTCATAAAAATAATTGTAGTTTTGGAAATCTACGTCTTCTATCAGTTTCAACAAGTACAGAATTTTAATTCAAGGAAACCTCAATAAAGTGGACACCTATAGGACATGTTTGCTAAAGTGAGAAATTAGAAATATGGAGTTGCATAGATATTTATTAAAAGTTGATAAAATCTTAATGAATAAAATTAAAAAATAACTAAAAAAATATGATATATATATGCATTACTTTCATATAAAATTCGCTTTTAGCAAATGAATAAATAAATTATGTTAATATTTGTGTTTGTAGGTTTAGTATTTCATTAAAGTTTAATGGATAACAGTTGGAAAAAAAACAATTTCTTACAAAAAATGCAATAATTACTGTAATGCTATTCATAATTTAGACATTATTGAAGATTATTATTTTTTTTTTTTGTAAATAATAGCACATAGCAATAAAATCAAATAATTATTTAAAAAAAATTTTTTTTAAGGTAGTTTTAATTTTAAAAATACAAAAACCTTTCTTCTTTTATATGACTCAACAAAACATTTATTTGAAAGCATTTTATTGCATTTTCAGTATAAGTCGATTTACATTTACAATGAAAAGAAACAGGCATGAATAAAAATTGGCTATTGGTAATATTAAACTTAAGTTTTACAAGAAAGCATGTATCTTATTTACCTATTCAATAAATTTAATTTCCAAACAGTTTGGTTAAAGTTTTCTTACTGTTGGTATCACCATTTGAGGTTTTATGTAGTTTTTCTTTCAGTGTAAAGCAAATGGGTGATAGATCCACAGAAATTTTTTTTTCATGGAAGCAAATTTGCCCCTTGTTTGTTGCATGATCGAGAAGTTACTTTAGAGGTTTAAAAGTGTTATGATACAGAGATAGAAACGTAACATTAAGGATTGCAAAACAACTATACGGTCTTCTTCAACATCAACATTTCTCAACAATATCTTCTGTTCAACATTGGTTATATGATAAAATTCCTCCCCAAGCATCAAGGAGCTTAAAAGATAGCACAAAACTAAATCTGATTTCATGTAAATTGTGTAGTTATCAAAAGATTAAAAATTAAACCCTGATAGTTAAATAATTTTTCATTCAATATACTGTCAGTTTATAGAAATATTTTTAAAATATTGTACATTTAACAGAAGCTACATTAATAAATGCTATAGACAATTTTAGTAAAAGAAATGGGAAATTAAATATTATCCACTATTAGTTCAAGTCCCCACTTCACAGCAAAAACTTATGTTAATTATTCTACATCTTAACATTCATCCCAAATATCAAAAACTTCTTTTAAAAATTTAGTTAAAAAAACTCTAAGAACAAAAACATTTTCATTTATATATGCGCACAATACCCTTTTGAGATAAGCCCTAAAATACTTAATAATGGTGTCTTAAAGTTAAGCTTAATTCGTAAATTATCGTTCCAATTACGCATAATCACTGGTGAAACAGTATGCATATGCAAAATAACCTAGTCCAGGTCAACATGCATAAAACATGTGTGTATATCAGAAAAAGTATAAAATTGGTTCACGTGTCATAAGGAGATCATTACATTATGTTCAATTCAGGGTTCATACAGAAATCAGAAGAAAAAATCCAAGGAGTATCCAAGGAGTCCAAAATATTAAGGACTTGTCATAATTTAAAAAATTTCACTTAAAAGATAGCTAGATTTTTTTGTAATTAAAAAGCAGTTATTATGAAGAAAATAAATAAAAATTCTTATTTTGCACAAGATACTTTTTTCCCACCCTCTCAAATTTAGACTTTGTCAAACTTCACCAAGAAAAATAAATAAAATCAACACCTTCATAAATTTTCCAATTTCAAATATTTTAATAAATCTAGAGTAAGTGTATAAAGAGAAATTAAAGATTTAGATTAGCATAAAAATCTGACCAAACACATGTTTTGAAATCAATCTGAATACATAAGAAAATATATACATTTTGTACAAAAAATTATAAATAAACAAATAACAAATCATTAACAAAGTTTGCTTGTAACATGGAAAATTATTTTTTTTTTATTTATTTCTTCCAACTCTAGCAATTCTATATTTTTTTCCTTTCAAGTTTTTCTCAAACTATTAGACTTCGTTAGCAAAGTCATGTCGTTCAGTCTCTCTGCTTTCTCAGCAAATTCATCAGCGGATTTTGCGAGTTCATCAATACATCGCTGTAAATATTTCCTCTTTTTGTTTACTTCATTTAAAGAATCCTGGTCATCAAATTTCCTTTTTTTTAAATTTTCAATTTTTTTATTTTCTTCAAGATACTCGTTGTACGTTGCCTTGCCATCATAACAGATTTTCTCAGTTCTTTATTGATGATAACCTTTGTTATATCACCACCCAAACCATTGATATGATCACAAATAGTTTGCAGAGCGATATATGAGTTCTCTTTCAAATTTTCCACTTCTATTTTCTTATTTACACTGAAGCCTCTTTCAACAGTTGCTTGTCCATGACTCAACGAAAGAAGCTTTTGGATGCATGGCCAAACTTTCGAATGTTTCTCTTCCAAATAATGAGAAAAAAAATTCATCCAACCTCATCTTTTCTTGATCAAAATTTAAAAAATCTGCAATATTTTGACTAACTGTTTCATTGATGAAATCAGAAAAATCATCATGAATTTCATCACAATCATAGATTATAATATTTATATCTGCTAGGCTATGCAGAAGACTTCTCATTTTCGTCAAACACCCTTGTTTATCTTCAGCTAATTTTTTTGGAGTGAGACACAACATGTTTCGAACAATACTAAACTTAGCTGGCGACTTTGATATAATGACGGATACCATCTTTACAAGAGCAGACTTTAAATCTTTACGTAAGGATAAGATTTGGCCATCAGAAATTTTTTTCGCCGAATATAACTCTATTACTTGTTTTTCGGCCACAAAACCCATATCAATTTTTTCAATAGGAATATGGGTTTTGGGATTATCATGCTCTATCTGTAGCAACTTAAGAACAGATACGCCGTTAAAAAGCTTAGGATTCAAAAACCTTTGCATTAATCTAACCAAAAGTTTCTTGAGATCTTCAGCCATAAATGGGATCAAAGGTTTGTCCGACTGATAGGTTTTTAAAAAAGGCTCTACGGTTTTCGCTACACTTAAAAATATGTTCAATTTCACGGGAAATAAAACATCTTTAACATTTTTTCGTATGTTTTGAAATGATTTCGTTGGTGGCTCTTGAAATTTCCCCTTTTCCATGTCTTTCACATAAGTATGTAATGCAGAGAAAATGTCCAATGCTCTTTCACATACTATTATATTCTCAACCCATCTATGGGAAACGAATTTCAAGGGGTAAAGAGACCCAGATATTGACGCAAAATCCTCTCTCCTAGCAGGAGAATATTTAAAAAAGTGATATATATTAAACAAAAACAATTCTATTTCCCAATCTAAAGCTTCAAAACCTTTACGGAAGGCATTATGTACAACATGTAATGAACATGTCCCTATATTTATCAGTTGTTTGCTTAACTCATTACGAATATGTTCTTCCAACAGTCCATGCAATTTCAAATTAACATTTGGTCCATCCATGGATAGCTGCAAGGCATTTTTTAAACTCAATGGTGAAACTGAATTTATAAGATTTGTAAACATGTCATTAGCAGTTGCATGCCCGAGGAAAACCGATGTTAAAAAGCAGGTTTTAATGTGATTACCAAGCCAAAATTTTGCATAAATATCCATTTGCTTCTTTAAATTTTTAGAATTGAGGGTTTCATCAAAAAGAAGGATAAAATTTTTCCCCTCCAAGTCTTTCAGAAGAAGATCCTTGAAATATGGGGCAAGCCCAAAAACAGCTATATACGAAATTTTCTTTTCACTGCATGAAAAGTCAGCTGCAATGGCACTGTCAGGAAACATAAGCTTAAAGACTTGGTCAATGTTAGTATTTGACCTATATGAATGGTGGCACTTCACAGTCCTTAAAACCCAGAGTATCTCGGCATCTAGTGTTTTTGAACTTTGAAAATAACTTTCTAAATTCTTTCCAACTTCATTTGAAGATGAATCCCTTTGCTGGGATGAAGTTGACTCTTTTGGAAAAGAAATTTTCTTTGTAAGTTGTAGTGCCCTCAATGACTCTAAATGGCTTTTGTAACCCATGTGTGACTTCAGAGCAGATTCCCCCATGCTGGCAATTGAAAAAGTCTTATTACAAGACCTGCATCTGGCTGAGTGCTTATCCTGTCCATCAGCTAAGAGCCATTTCTTGTACTTTTCATCTTCTAACCATTTAGTGTTGAAAACACATTTGCCACATGGAGCCATTATCACAGAGACAATACTCCTAAAAAACAAACAAAACCATTAATTTCTAAACACTACCAGTCACTTTTTAAATAGTAGAAAGTAAAAAATCATTTAATATTTATAAATTTTTTATGAACAATGGAAATTACCCCCCTAAATATTTGTGTTACAAAGATTAGATACCTTACAAATCTTGTTAATTATTTATCCTAAAAATTAATAAACACCGATCAACTATTTAATATTTCAGTACTTAAAAAGAAGAAGAAAAAAACTCGTTGGAAACAGAATGAATGTTTAAGGTAATTTATATTTGTTTCCATTGTTTTCCTATTTGCTTACTTCATTTTATTTCATAAACAAAGTCTAAATTAATGATCACAAAACAATTTTAATTGTAGTTATACTAAAACACCAAACTGTTCAACAAACACCACGAACTTAAAAGAATATTTTATTTCCATTGTATCCTAAACCAATCAACTAAGGGTACAGGGCACCTTAAAAACCAACTTTCAGAGTTCTTATGCTACATTTATGAAACTCACAGAATTTACTTATAATATCTTTAAAAAGCTGTACACAAAATTTCAAGTAATTTGATTAATAACTTTTATTGTTATTGAACTTTAATAAAATTATAATTTTAATAGTTATTGAACTTTTAAAATAGCATAAAATCCGATAAAGTCAAAACACTCCAGGCGGCTTAAAATTCACGGCAGAATCCTATTTTTTTTTTTATATGACTCGTTTTTGATTTCCAAATAAAAGTTACCACCATTCAGAGGCTAATTATATTGCCCTAGCTCAAAAATCAAATTTTTTATGTATTTCATGAAAATTTTTAAAAATCTTAAACTTTTTTACTATAAACAAATTGATCATCACTAATTTTCTTGTATTTTGAATAATATAAAGCTCTTTTAGCTTAAAACGAAACTAAAAAAGTCGGCTGCTTCAAACTACCGACTTCTGTTTTCTGAATGTAAACAAAGGGGCGTGGCCTAATTAAAATTTGCATAACTCAGTAAAAAAATGGTTGATTTCCAAAAATTTTTTGTCTGTTTGAAAGCTTATAACGTCTATTTTTTGAATTAATAAAAATCTCAAAATCGAAATTTTGGTCACTTTTTTCAAATTTGATTTTGTACCCTTAAATTCGGAAAATTGTAAAAATGAACACTGGATAGGTAAACGGACCAATAACCATTACTATTTTTTTAACAAAAATTTTTTTTTTAACTGAAAAATTATTTTATCTAGGTGCACATGCCATTCGAGAGCAAAACAAAATTAACAAAAATAATAAGTTTAAAGTAAGTAAAAGCTATACTATATTTAAGAAACGAAATATTTAAAAAATAAATAAAACGTTAAAAATGTATCACATACGGAACACGTTTGGTAGAAAAAAATACTAAGCTGATCGGGAGGGGGGATAATTATATAAAATTTATCAATAAATTGAAAAATAAAATTGATAAATATTCCAGATAGCAAAGATAAACTAACGGAGAATAAATAGAATAGTGCCTTTTTATGTTTCTTCCCCCCAACAAATAATTGTTTTATTAAGATTATCAAATCTATTTTCAATTTAAAACTATTATTAAATCTATTAAAAACAAAAAGAAAATATATCGAAAGATTAAAATAAATCTACATGAAGCAGTTAACGAAGAAAAAAAAGGGGGGAATAAAAAAAAAGATGAAGAGCGAAACGTGGAACGAAAAAAAATTTCATATCTTAATGACCTAAGATCCCAAAAATTTAAAGAATTGAAAAAAAAGGGGGGGGAACGGATTAATATAGATTTCTGTTCTGCGGCTTCTAATTTCCCTCCAATTATTGAAGTCATAAAACAAAATTGCGAACATGAGTATAAAACAGACCAAACGATTATATCACAAAAAATAAACTTTTATTTAATCTAAGTGTTCAACAAATCAAACACAAATAATAAGTAATTAAAAGTTATATTTAACAAACGAAAGAATATTTGAAAATTTGACAGAACATAACAAACATGTATCAAACTCAACGCGTTCAATATAAAAGGATAAGATTTATGTCTTACTTTAAAAATAAATAAATAAATATAAAATAATAAATTAGAANATTTAAAAAAAAAAAGACATTTTAACAAGTATTACGAGTTGAAAAAGATAAATATAATACATTTATTCTACTAAAAAAGAATAACTTAACAAACATTTTTAAAAAACTCAAAAATTTAAAAAAAAAAAAAAACCTGAATTTAAAAAAAAATTAACATCTTAATCAATTAGTTTGTTGTTTATTTCTGAAACACTTGCTAATTAAACTTCATTAGCGAAATTTATTAAATTATCTTGGAGACGAAACTTCGTCCATGTGCTACTTAAGGCTTGTAAAATAGAGAAAAATGTACTTACCAGTAACACGCAAAACTCTCGTCCCACTTCCGTTGAACAGACCGACTTTCGTTGCTATGTCACTCACTCTCTCTGCAACTTGTTTTTGAAAATCTTGTTGATCGCATTTCTATTGGTGCACAGTCGATCAATCTAAGCCAATCACTGCAATGCTCATAGAGATGAATGAGGCGCCTGAAATACTACCCTTCACCAGCAACAGGAAGTAATTCCCTCTCCCTCCCCATAACAATAATTCACGTGTCTGAAAGCTTGGGTAGGGTTGAATCTTATCGCAATAATCTAAGGAGTTTCTAAGGACTAGTTTGGAAATCTAAGTAGTTCCAAGTACTATTTGGGGACTTTTTTATTTCCAAGGAGTTTCTAAGGAGTATAAGGAGTCTGTGCGCACCCTGTCAATTGCTATGCAGAGGAGCAAGGTAAAGAGCAAAAAGGCTGATGGACACCACAAAAACTCCAAATAGACATGCTTTTTTGAAAGGAAGAAATATTGGAATGATAGAATATGGGTGATCTTATATTGAATTGTCTTAACTCTGAATAAACTATAGAGTGTGGTTACAAGATAATGGCAGAGTTCCTGACCAACGACTTCCCGAAATTTAAAATATCGAGTGCATGCAGCAACAGTTCTCTTTCCCTAGTCTTAATCCTACTAAGCATGAATGGGATATGCTCGGGAGATAAATAGCATCTCTTCTACACCTGCCAAATTCTGTTCCAGAACTCTATGTAGTGCTTGGAACTCTTGGAGACCACAACTCAGCTACACTCTCATAGCACTTATGGGCAACCATTGTACAGCCTATGTGTCTACTAGAAGTGACCATATACTTTATGAAACTGCTCCCCAAAAAATAGCTTTTTATGAATTTTCCGCACTTAAGTATTATTAACAACGAGTTTACACCATTTTCTTAAATTAGTGATTGATAATCTTTTGTATTGTTTTCTTATGGTATAATATTTAGATATAACATCTTCCACCATTTTGACTTAAATTTCTTTAAATAATCACACGAACATGAATTATTTTTAACTTTTGGACACTAGAGTATATTTTACTACTATTTGTATGTAACTTAATTTCTACAACTTCAGAAAATAACTAGAAAAAACTACCTGATAAATTTTATTGTTTACTTATGGTATAATATTTAGATATAACATCTTCCACCATTTTGACTTAAATTTCTTTAAATAATCACATGAACATGAATTATTCTTAACTTTTGGACACTAGAGTATATTTTACTATTATTTGTATGTAACTTAATTTCTACAACTTCAGAAAATAACTAGAAAAAACTACCTGATAAATTGAAGTTTCTAGTGAAGTTTGCTGTGATGTCACAGTTTGAGTCCTCTTGATTGGCAAGCAATTGATAAAAAGCTCCATGTTTTGCTTTACCTAGAACTTGGCGTATTGACTGAAGACTTGAGAGCTAAAATGCAATAATAACATGTGCATAAGTAACGAACAAAATCATAAAAAAACATTAATATTTCAAGGTAATTTTAAGACATAGAACCTGATTTCAGTAATACTGTGTATCATTGAAAATCTGGGAAGGTCCAGAACTCGGAAAATTTTGGATTTTAAATATTTTACCTAAGCCAGTGGGGATGTAAAAGTTATCGACTCAAAACTATTATTAAAAAAACGTACTTGATTTATAGTAAACTCAAAAAATTTTTTTTGCTCATTTTTCTTTGGCAGTTACTTAATGAATTTCCCCATGGTTTCAAAAATCTAAGCTTTTTAAAATATTACAACAAGCAAATTTGGAGTCTCATTTTTTGTAAAAAAAATATATGCTCAATGGGTGATAACATTGTAATTTTTCACATTCTTGTAGTTTATTTTTCAATATTTATAGAATGCATTTCTACTATGTTTTTAAAATCTTGATATTTTCATAGACAACTATTATTAAAGCATGTAAATTTTGCATTGCACATTCAAGTAATTGCTTTTTGACATGCTCAATTTAAGCATACATTTCAGCATTTTTTTTCTCCAGCAGTTATACAATATTTTAATACACTATTACAAAAGCTGAATTTAGAATTCTACCTTTGAGCAATTACTTTTTAAAGTGGCACTTCATTCGCGATGATTTCATCAGAATAAGACCACAGGTTCACATGATCGTATAGATGATTTTTTTACAGTAAATGCTATAAGGATTTATAAAAATTCCAATGTTTCTAACAGTACAATATTAAAACAAGGGCATCATAACTTTTGAAAAACATAGCTATCTTTCATCTTTACCTCGACACATATTTAACCATTAAAAAACCATCATTAAAATATTTGGTCTCAAATTTCTAAGCTGGCCAACATTTTAATCCAAATTTATCAAGCTTACTTAAATGGAATGAATTTGCAAAATATTTAACTGGGCAACAGCTGCTAATTGATTGTTCTAAGCTTTTCCTGGGGGTTACACAAAATAAAGGGGTTTTTCACAAAATTTTACCATTTTTTAGAAGGAAATGCAAATTTACCATCTATAGGATAGTTTACAAGAAATTTGAAATAAAATATGCACACATTTCTTGGAGTTTGGCAAGTAAAAGTAAACTGGAGGCATACCTTTTTACAGAAAATGAACTTGTACAAAGTTGATCTAGTCGGGCATCTGCACCAAAATATAAATATCAATGAACGAGAAAGAGTGGGCTATTTTTAAAGTAGAACACTCAAATCTCTATAGTGATAATTATGCTTGATTAGGTTATTCAAGGTATAGCATTATTTTATGCTCTTATTATGTAAACTAATGAAAAAATTCTTGAATACTCTTGAAGACCTCAAAAAGTTGGGAAAAGAAAGAAAGCTGGAATACTTATATTGGGAATTAGCACCTCTTAAAGCCAATTAGCGGCTTTTATTTAATGTTAGAATGCTTAGGTAACTCTCGCTAAAAATGTATGTTGTAAAAAGGGATTGTCGTTAAAATCATAAACATGGGAGACAAATTTGTCACCTTGAAATATTTTTGGAATACAAAATAGCTATGAAAAGGAATTTTTTTGCAACGATTTTGCATGCATTTAAAAAAGAATTATTGTACTAATTTTTTTATTCTACACATGGTATGGAATTCAAATGTGTGGTATTAAAATGGAATAACAGAGAGTGCATATACAAATTTTTTTAATTTAAACAGCAAAATTTCAAATTTACATGTTATGCTGTGCTTTGGATTCATGATACTGTTCATTAATAAAATTACATATTTTGTTCTTTTAGAATTGAGTTTATTTAAAATTTTATAATTTCTAGATAATTAATTTTTAATGTAATATTTTGTCAGTTCTTACTCTTTTCCTCAGTTATTTATATATTTGGTCTCAGCATTCTAATCTCTATGTTGACTTTATTTACTAATATTATTTTAGCTTTTTTACACTAAATTTTAATAAATAATAATCTTCAATCTTTATGGCTAATGAACCTAATTAGTTTTAGAATGTTATAAATGGCAATTAATAACTTTTGATGTGTACAATAACATGAATTATGTAATTGAAAAGTTCAATTTTGTCTACCATAATAAGTTTTGAGACCACAAAATGAATACCTAAGTGGTGCTAATGGACCACTGAATTTTCATTGTTGGTGTGAGCCCTAGTCATAACACTATTTCACAACAAAGCTGCAATAAAAATACATGAATATATAACTATAATTTAAAACTATTAGTAGTAAAAATGGCACTACCAATTAACACATAATTAAATATGCAGTGTGAGAAAAAAAATTGTGAATAACTTTTGATCTAATAACCAGATCTTATTGGTTCGAAGGGCTGATCTTAAATATGCTTAGTTAGTGCAGACAATATTTTAAGTTATGAAGTCAGACACAAAAACATAGTATTTTTTAAATGAACATACCTTTATGACAAATTTGAATTTCTGACCGCAAAAGTAAAGGAGGTAGCCATAAACTGGGAAATATGGTCTCAATATCTTGGTCAGGAAAGTAGCTGAAAGTTTGGACCGCTTAATGTTAATTTCCAGAAATTTTTGAGCGAATTGAAAAATTTCTGAACACAAATATAATTCCACACAAAAAATCATTTATAATAATTATTTATTATTATTTAGTTCAATCATAGTTGAAAAATTTCTGAATTGTAAGGTACACAAATTTTTGCATCATTTTTAAGAATGTAATTTAATAAAGAAACATCAAATTTGAATGTAATTGGTTTTTGAGAAATTGATTTTAAAGTTATCATTTTTTTAAAATTTGATTCCTTAAAAACCATTTGGTCCACTTTCATTTAAATTTTGTATTTTGCCATTTAAAATTACATTCTTAAAAATGAAACAAAAATTTGGATAACTTATAATTATTCGAAAACATTAAGATTTTTATTAAATAAATAAAAAAAATATTGAAAATTATTTTTTGATTTATAGTTAGATAAACGAATTTTATAATTATGTAAAAAAAGTGAAATCAACATTAAGGGGCCAAAATTATGACTACACTCTATATTTTGGAGGTCAGAAATCCAAATTTGTCAAGAAAAAGGTAAGTTTATTTAGAGAAAATATGTTTTTGAGTCGAACTTTATAACTTAAAATACTGACTGCACTAACTTTTTAGCATATTTAAGGTCACTTCCTTGAACCATTAGGACTGAGTCTTAATAAGGGCAGATCTGATCATTAGATCGAAAGTCATACAGGGTGGGGTTTTGTTTTGTGTACTGTATATAGGGATAGCATGAGATAAAATACAGTGCTTCATGTCACTAAGATTAAAAAAAAAAAAGAACTTTATTCATATGGTAAGTAAATTTGTTCATTAAATTGTTTTCAAATTCATTAAAAATCAAGGCAATGTTTAAAAAAAAAAAAATTTTTTTTTTTTTTTTTTTACACAAGCTTAAAAACAATGCAGTTTAAAACAAACATAGATTTATATTGAATATCAATATCAAGAAGGATAATTACTTCATTTTCATCAGTCTCTGAGGCAAACTTGGATCTACAAGAAATGTCATCATCTTTCATTTGCAAATTATTTGAATATTGATCTTCTAATGAAGAATTTTTTCCGCATTCTGAATCATGTAAAGGTGAAGAAGCTGTAAAGCATTTATCTTTCAGGTAAGTTCATAGTAATCATTTATCATTCAGGCAAGTTCTTATATATTGTGCACTAAGTAATAAAAATTGAAGTGGATTTAAAGAAAAAAAAAAAACATTGTAAAAGAGAACCAGAATTAAAGTAAATCTCAAAAATAACTTTTAAAGAAATTTTATAGGATAGCTGAATGAGTTTTTCTTTTTCCAGTAAATTAGAGAATTCTCTAAACTTACACCCCATAAAAAAGATTTTTATATAATCGTTTTATAGGTAGGTACATATTGTGTCTATTAAGTTTCAGATGTTAAAATATATTTTTTGTGTTTACAAGGTTTAATTGAATTTTAAAACAAGCTGCTGACATTTAATCCAAAATGATTTTTTCTTAAAGCATGGCTTCAAATTTATCATTCACACAGCCTTTTAGCAATATTTTTTTAATTGAAAAAGGATATTTAAGGAAATATGAATAAAACTATTGCTAAGCACACAATCTTTTTGAATTAACAATAGAGCTGTAAATGTATGCTTGCAAATTTACTATTTAACTTTTTGTTTACATTATCAAATTGAAATTCAGTCATTACAATAATGTTTTCACAAACTACCATTTTAAAAACAATGCTCTAATGCAGCAATTCCCAATTTTTTATAATCATGGAACTCTAAATAATCTATCTCCTTTTGACAAAACCTTGACTTTATAAATGAAGTTGATTAGCAATTGTAAATAAATTAATTAATAAGCTTATAATTATTTTGAAAATATCTAATATCAAGAATGAAATGTTTCATTGCCTTTCCATAATGGTCTTAAAATTAAGTTTAATGTCCAGCAACAGTTGAATTTGCATTTTTGGGCTGCATCTAGTCTTCTAAATTTTTTTTGGTGCTTGTTAATGTGTCACAGGTCTAGAAGTGACATTTTGCATAAACAGGGTATCTGTTACATTTTAGATTTTCAAATTCATGACTTTCCATGACTTAACGAAGTTACTATTTTCTCTGACAAAATACAATAAATTTAAAAAAGCATTATTATAACATTCATTGAAATGATAGGTATAACCAAAAACTGCCATACTCTGCATTTTCATATTTATAGATTTTAAATTTAAAAAACAGTGTAAAGAAAGAGTTGAAGCAATGAAATAGCTGAAAAAAATACAAAAGCAAATAATTGTTTTTCCTTTTTTCAGCAGAATTACATCCTGAAGATACTTTTCTTGTTCTTCGGAGAAGAAAGAAATATGCCTGATTTTTCTGTTCTCATTTCAGAATAATTCTTAAAGAACACGATAAAAACAATTTCTATCTTAATCAAATATGACTGTGAGTGGGGATTTTGTTACAAATTCAGATATTCGGAACACCATAAAATTCGGGGGAGGAAGGTAAGTTCCATTTTAAAAATTAGATTTTTCGGCAACCTAAATCCATGACTTTTCATGATTATTTTAAAAAACACTTGAAATCATGACATTTTATGACAAATTTTGTTCTATTCCAAAATCCATGACTTTCCAGGTGCATGGATACCCTGCAGAAATATAACAGGAAATATAGAAATTATTTTGAGAAATTATAGAAATGTGTAAGGAAAATATTTTAAATTATAGATCTAATTTTCTTATAACAATAATCAATTTTTTTATAATACAGTACAGAACCCGTTATCCGGAAATCAGAAAACCAAAAAACCGGAACGAAATACGACAAATTTTCCCGCTACTTTTTAAAAAAAAAAATTTTTTCCTCATAAGATTTTAGGATTTTTCGTTCTTTTTTTAAAGATGTTTACCTTACCATCACTTTGGTAATANTCCAGGGTTTAACAATAAAAAAACGGCTTTTTGTAGCGATTCAGAAAACCGGAAAAATCAGTTATCCGGAATATCGATGGTCCCGATCGTTCCGGATAATCGGTTCCCAACTGTACACGTACTATTTTAATACATAGATATTATTAAAAACTAATACAGTAGGGAACCGATTATCCGGAACGATCGGGACCATCGCTATTCCGGATAGCTGAATTTTGCGGTTTTCTGAATCGCTACAAAAAGCCGTTTTTTTTATTGTAAGACCCAACTGAAAAAAAACAAATATTTGGAAATAATCTTAAAAAGAAGAAAAAACGATGAAGTAATACACTAATTATTATTTCCAAAGTGATGGTATGATAAACATCTTTAAAAAAAAAAAAAAAAAAAAAAAAAAAAAAAAAAAAAAAAAANAAAAAAAAAAAAAAAATCCTAAAATCTTATGAGGGAAAATTTTTTTTTTAAAAAATGGCGAAAAATTTACCGAATTTCGTTCTGGTTTTTTGGTTTTCTGGTTTCCGGATAACGGGTTCTGTACTGTATTATGCAAAAACCATTTTCACACAAAACTTTAACTAAAAATGAAAGTTTGCAAAGATAATTAAAGTATTTTAAACTACAAAAAAAGTCAGATTTTGAAAGAAAAAATATTTTTTTAAACATAAATGACAATTTAAAACTTCATGATATTAAAAACCCTATAGCGATAATTTCAAAATAAAAGGTATTTTTAAAGTAGTGAAATTTATGGAAATAACAGTGGAAAAGTATTGACAAAACCATGTATATTTACGATCACATCCTGCAAACTGGAAACCATGAAAACGAAGTTAAGCAAATGTACGTTCTGAGATTCGCATGTTGTAATAAATATAACATCAGGATTTTAAATAAAAAAAACATTAAAAAATCAATAGCGATAAATGCCAAAAAAGCATTCAAAACATCTCATCACATACTGAATACTAAGATGTGCTATTCTAATTTCTGTTGTTATAAAAATATCATGTGGAAAATATCAGGATTTTAAAATATAATGTTAAAATCAACAGCAATAACTGACGAAAAATTATCATAATTTCACATAAATTCAACCATAATCAGGTGCTTCAAAAATAGGCAAAACAAATTAATTATTTGAGTTTGCCTATCCTAGTAACATTGCATGAAGAAAAAAAAGGATTTTAAAAAACTTTTTGAATATTCATAGCAATGACTGACGATAAAAACGACCAAAACAATGCAAGGATTTACATGGTATAGGTGCAATTCAGACGTGTCAAAAGATGATGATTCAAATGCTGGATTCGAATTTCGAGTATCATAATATCAGGGTGTTAAAAACCATAAGAAAATTCAATGGCAATAACTGCCAAAAAAAAGGTATATGGATTTACGGTTTAAAGGTATATGGATATGGAATCAAGCACATTAGAGTGATTAGTCAATGCAAAATTTTCATGCAGTAATATGCTAAAAATATTAATATGATCTAATTATAGCTAATTAAAAAAAGGAAAACAATATACTACATTATTTAGACATTTGTTTTGTTACAAATCAATATTTGTAACAAAATAGTCTCCCATTAAAACAGAAGTTGGAAAAAAAATGAGCACATTAATGGAACCACTGACATAACAATTCTGGGAGGAATTTTATGTTAGTGGTTTAAGTGATGAACATCAAACTTGAGAAAATTGTGAGTATGAAGGTCAGGGGAAAATAGGAAAATTTGCAAATGAATTGGAGGTGGGATGAAAATACAGGATGTAAAGGAACTTTTCACAATTTATAGGAAATATAGGAGCACAACGAGACCTGAAGGCAGCCAGACGGGATGTGAAAAATCATGCATGTGTATTCGGAGATGTGAACAAGAACCTGATTGGAGAGTTTTTCGCATGTGGTGGATACACTTACATTTCATGCCCACAACAGATCCTGGAGTGGGAAGCAAAGGGGATTTGCCTATTTTTCCTCCTTTTAAACTAGAGTTACTGGTAGCATCTTGATTATCTGTGTCTGAACACTTTAAATTACCTGTATAAAAGAGTAATAAATGTCAAAAATAAATAAATAATAAATAAATAAAGAGACAAGTAATTATACAATAAAAAAAATCAAATAAAGAAATAAATGTTTGCATGTTTTTTGACAATGAATGCAACACATGTTTTTGAAAATATATTCAAAATTTTTACAGCATTTATTAATATTAAACAAATTGAATTATTTAGGTATAGTTTATGCCTTGAATACATTAATTAATACATAAGAATTTTTACAGTTGTAGTAACTGAAATGCCTTAACACATTAACAGCCCCGAGATCGAGAGAACATGAAAAACATGCAAGGAGTTGGATCCTACTTCTCATGCCTCTCATGTTAACTCATGACGAATCATATGGCTGCAGATTTCTTACTCATTGAGCATATAATATTTTAATTAATTTTATTCATAGAATTGTATTTTACAGAACCTATTTACCAAATTTTAAAAGTTTTTACTTAATTTATGACGCTTCTCTTTAAAAAGATCGTTGTAATGAGCACTTTAAAATGTGAGACTTTGCATTTTATAGAATTCTTGTAATACAGATATTTCACACTTTTTTAAAACATGGGCTAATAATCAGGAACAGATCAATCTTTAAACATTTTTAAATTAATTTTCAAATACAAATACTTAAAAACCCAAAGATGCACTTAAATGTTCCCTATTAACAGGAAAAAAAATTGAAATTTTCTATTAGAGTTAGCAACAAAGAAAAAATAAATCAATTTTGATTTGCCAGTCAATTTTGGTTTGGTCTCGATGGCGTCATAAAAGTTCAATGTCTGGTGTTCATAGGGAGTAGTAACAAAACAACGCTCGTTAGATAATGTTTTCCTCCTGGGAAAAGTCAGTTATTACTCGGTAGTTTGTAATTATGAATGACGCCTAATCTCGATGTTTAAAGACCGAGACTTGACCAGAATACTTGCTCGTTCTTTGTTTTCTTAAAGCTACAGTCATGTAAGATTTTTCAGGAATTGGAGTGCGTGCTTCGGTACCGGCCTCGGTTATGTGCAGCCATTAAAATATAATCATTAGTTAACTGTAAAAATTAGCAATTTAATTCTTGTTTTATAGTTGTCAAATAACTGTTTAATTTTGTAACAGCTTTCTGTTTCTTAATTTCAGCTACTACGTAAATTACTATGCAATTTATTGAATGTTGGGAAAAACAGGGTATCTGCTACATTTTAGACTTTCAAATTCATGATTTTCCATGACTAATTCCAAGAAGTTTTCATGACTTAACGAAGTTATTATTTTCTCCGACAAGAAAGCAACAATAAATTAAAAAAAGCATTATAATAACATTAATTGAAATGATAGGTACAACCAAAACTGCTATTCTCTGCATCTTCATATTTATAGATTTTAAATTTAATAAACAGAGTAAAGAAAGAGTTAAAACAATAAAATAGCTGAAAAAAATGCAAAACAAAATTTTTTTTTTCCATAGAATTATATTCTAAAGATACTTTTCTTGTTCATCTGAAAGGAAAGAAATACTCCTGATTTTTCTGTTCTCATTTCGGAATTAAAAAAAATAAATAATAAAAAGTCTTAAATCACAGAATTTAAAAGATAATTCTCACTAGAAATGATGTTTTTTCTTTCATTTCTTGAAAGAATACCATCATTTTCAAAGAACATGATAAAATAATTTTATATTCTAATAAAATATGCCTGAGTGGTGATTTTGTTAGGAATTCAGATATTTGAAACAGGATGAAATTTGGGGGGAAGGGAGCAAAACATGGTTTTGGTGTATCTTTGGAGCAACAAAAAAAGCAATTTTGGAGCAGCGAAACAAAGATTTGGAGCATATTTAATAAAAATTAAAACAAGAATTTAATAAAAAGAGTTTTTAATTTTGTTCATTAATGACATCTTATTTTTTACACTTTTTCGAAGGTCCTTGCATAAACAAAATAAGTTTCTTTCTGGTATCTTCCAATGCTGTTAAATAATCTGCTATCTTCGACTTAGCCTCAGATAAGAGGATCAGTCCGCTTTCTATAATCGACATGTCTTTATTATTTAACCCATCTTTAATAATTTTTTCAGCTGTGTCTAAGAGATCTTGAGAAGCCTTCAATTTTTTTAGCAAATCAATTTCAGCAGCTTTCAATTTGCTTTCCTCAGTTTCAGTGTTTTTACATTCTTTTTTCTCAACCTCTAATCAAGCAGAATAAATTTTAAATGCTGCACGAGTCCCTTTAATCATATCTTTGTCAACTTTAAAGTCATTTAAACCCCCAGCTGATATGATACACAACTTGTTGCAAACCATTAACACTATGCAAATTTAAACTTGCCCTATTGTCAAGTAGCTTTTTATTCACACATATGATCAAAACTAAAACCTCTCTAGTACTAAAACCTCTTTCAACATCGGCATTCCCATGTGGTATGCACAAAAGAGCTTTAAAAAGCTTTGTTATAAGAAGATATTTGATATTTCCCAAATTATCTTTCTTCACAAAATAGTTAAAGTACACACAAAAACACATCAATTCACAAGTCACAATATAGTTCCAAAACACATATTTGGTTCAGATTCATTTGAGTCAGAAGAATAACCTTCCAGTTCTCCATGTAACAGTAACAAAGATGCCTCTTCAGGATTTATAATGGATGGGATTACTGTTGCCAGATATCTTATTGACTTAATAGAAGTGTCTTCCATTCTCATTACAGGATGCAACACTTTAAGATGGTACAGTAACATATTTTCAAAAGGCAACTTTTTTGCACATGCCATAGACCTGGCACCTAAATACATAGAATTTTTTTCTGAAGAAGATGAGGAAGTCATCGCATTTGTGGTATCTAGTCCAACATCTATTAATTTTGAATTTTGCCAAATATCTGCGTTTTCTACATCCAAAGATTTCAAGTCCTTTCCTGTCAAACTAAGAAAAGCAGAACTCTTTAAAAAACACCCTAACAATGCTTAAACTAGAGACAAAATTTCATCATACAGCAAGTGAATCAATGGTGTCTCAGTTTGGAAAAGACCTAAAAACTTATTTAATATAGCCGAAATATTTCTTAAAAATGAGCTTTTGGCAAAAGCAATTTAAATAAATTCAATATTGAGTGGCTCATACTATTTTTTAAATTAATAATTACTTTATTTAATTCTGTAAAAGGTAATTTAAAACTCTAATTAATTTAACTGTTATTTAAGGTTATTGAGGGCAATTTTCTTAAAATTTAAATAAATGTTTTTTGTAACAGTGTATTCAACAAAACATTAACAAGATTAATATTGATCATACCGAATTTATGAAAATATGTAAAGAATTAAGCAAACTTTAATATTTATATTACAAATGCAAATTAGTGGATGGCCCCTAAATTTTTTTAATTAAAATTGGTTACCTGTTACAGTATTTCATTAATGAAATAATTAAAAAAAATTTTATAATTTTTAAATACAAATAAAATGAGTATTGAAGCTAAAAAAATTTTGTGAGAAGTAAATTATTATATTGTCCCTACACTAATATTTAACAAATCTGTGGTAATTAAAAAATTTTATAACAATTGTTTTAAATCAAATCATTAAGAGATGAATTAAAGTATTTTTGAATGACAAATCTGAAAAACATAAGATCTTTTTGCTGCTTTAAAAATTCTGAAAGCCCCTTTCTTCATATTTAGTTAAAATCTTGCCTCTAAATATTAAGTTTTTTCCAAAAACAAAATAAGACCACTAAAAATTTTGAAAGTAATACCACAATAAAAAAATAAAAAACTCAGAATTAAAAAAAAATAGTTTTCAAGAAACAGTAAAGAAAACAGTATAATAAGTAGTTAAAAATGAAAAGAAAAATTTTACAAAAATACTACACTATCATACCAATAACACTTGGGAGGTGAGAGCCAAAATTTTTGTTGCCTTTACAATAGTATAGAACTGATTGTTTGAATTTTTCACACCTCTCATCAGAGTGGCTTCCAAACACTTGTAACGCTACATCATCGAGATCATCAACAGACTGTAAATTTCTAACATAGTCAACAACAGCTTTGATTAAATTATTGGGAATGACCTAGAATAAAAACTTAAGTTAAATTTCAAATTAACATACTCAGTTATTAAAAACATTATTTCTTTTTCAAAAAGCGATATATAGGGAAGGATTAGTCCTCATGACCCTAGCTTATTGACATAATGCTTGATAATACATACTCTCAATGACAAAATTTAAAACAGTGGCTTTCAATTCTCCTTGAAACATCCTTTCTAAAATACATGAGAGATTCAGAAGAATCGGGTAAAAAGAAAATAAATTTGGTAGAGAATGTGTTTTCCTTCCAAAAACAAAAATTTATACAGATAAAAACATAGAAGAAAAAAAAACATCTTACTATAACTTTTTTACAATTAAAATGATAGCTCAAATAAAAATTTAACAAACCAACTGGTATTTAGTAGGAGTATATTTTAAATTGGAAAAAAAAAAACTACTCTTAATTGGGATGTTTGCAATTGCATGATGAGAGTAAAAACTCTTGACAGTTCTAATCTCAGATCAGGTTCTGCATTTTGAAGCAATTTCCTGCTTACTGACAGACATTATGTTTCAAATGGTTTCTACATTTGTAAACTTTTATTTCATTTATAAATATTTAATAATTTTTTTTTAAAAAATTACATAAAATGTTTTTAATAGCTTAATATCATTGTGCACCTAAGAAAAAAAGTTGAAAAATATAAACATTTTATTTAGAATAATAAAAATAAGTATAAAATATGAAATAGAGTAAAAATATTTTATTTTGAAATTCATCTTCTACTACACGCAAAAATCAGATTATTTTTTAAAATTTATTTTAAAAAAAAACATTAAATTAATAGGAAACATTGAAAATACATACGAAATGACAAATAGAAAGTGGCAAACAGAGTTAAAGCTCTTGCGACAGATGTTACAAACTATATTAATATTTTAATAAGTATCCTTTACTATTATTACAAAATACATAAAAAACTAAAATTTTTAATTTTATATCTGAAGCAGTTAACAAAAAAACTAAGATTTTTGTTAATGGTGGAATGCCATTTTAATAAACAGTTAAAAGTGTTTATTTTAAAGTTATATTGTCCTTTGTATCATGGGAGTGCCCTTTATTTTTTAGATAAGTTTAGGTTAAATTTAAGATATATTACAGGAAAAAAAATAATGCAATACTTACATTTCATTCAGTTTGACCTAACAGTATACTTATTAAAAAGCAGAAGTCAATTAAAAAAAGCTCTTTAGCTTTTTGAGAACCATCAATAGTCAACTCAAATAGCTTTGCATTTTTAAATAAAGTTAAGAGAGATCTGTAATCATGATTAATGTATATTTTTTGAAAAAAAAATTATAGCAAGATTGCAAGTTTATGTATCTGAATTCTTTGATAAGAATTGATTACATCTATTAGGAATATAGCAATGAAAAGTTACTAAAAGTTTCTAATACACATTTTCTGAGAGAACCAATACATTCATTAACAGATTGCAGATCTAAAGGTTGAACTTTTTTAGCATTGATTCAAGTTTATCATGCACTCAGAAAGTGATACTTGCACGTTGTAATGACAAATTTTATTAATTTACATAAGATGTAAGCTATTGCTAAGTATATAAGCTTTTGCATGCCATGAATATCAAACTTAGAAAAGAACAAATGAAATACAAGATCTTGACAAAATATACTAACATTTTCAAATTAGTAACAGAACAAAAAATATATGTACATATATATATATGGGTCATTCTCACGAAAACTGTCATTTTTCAGTTCATAAAATCCCAAAAAAGTAAAGTGAATAAAAAGCTCTGAAACTTTTTATATTAANGCCAACGCCTCCTATAACTGAAAGCCTCCACACGGTTTTTTATAGGTAGTCCGATCAGACCACTGTGAAGGATATCCACTTTCCGAACGAGTCACTTAATACAAAATCTACTTAAAATAAGAAAGTGGTAGCAAATATATGTCTATAAATTTGTTTTATTTATGAATATTATTGTTTTGCCTTATTCACTTGTCAACCACTACAGATTCAATTCTCAAATATATATGATAAATATCTCCCAATAACTTTAATAAAAGGTTTTGGGTTCATGCGCACAAACGATTCACTTTATAAATAGTCTGCGCGGACTATTTATAAAAAACCGTGTGGAGGCTTTTTTATATAGGTGATGGTTGTACCCAATAAATGAAATAAAAAAAGAAAGAGAAAATAAACTTGTTACCAATAAACGAGTTCAAATCCCAGCTATGGTTAATCGATACAAACTCCACACCCGGCTTGCACCGACCACAGTGCTGACGTGAAATATCCTCACTGGTAGACGGATCATGGGTTAGAGTACTCTTGCCGGCATGCTAACCATAGGAGGTTCTCGTGGTCTTCCTCACCATGTAACACAAATGCGGGTTAGTTCCATCAAAAAGTCCTCCACAAAGGCAAATTTCTCCCAATACTTGATCCAGGAGTTTTCTTGTCTTCTAGATTGGGTTCAAAATTACAAGGCTGCGGTGTTGAACGTTAGTAGTCGTAAATCCAAAAATTTTGGATCGACTGTTCAATAAAATGTAAAATATCTCTTAAACTAACAAAATGTTCAAATTTAATTATTACCTAATAATAAAATTATTTAATGAGACTTTTGATCCAATGATCTGATTTTCAGGAGCTACAAAGCAACCACAACAGTTTGAGGGCATAACCTTAAATTTGCTAATTAATTAATGTAAATGTTAATTTTAAGTTACAAAAACGTACTTTCTATTAATAAAGTTAAATTTTTTGACATATTTTAATTCCTGACTCGCAAAATATGGGAAGGGGGAGGATCTGGAAAAATATGGTCCCAAATAGTTTAGGCATGACAGCGGTTGAAAGTTTGGATAACTTAAATTTACTTTCATTCTTTGCTTTTATCGCTTATATTCCGAGAACTTTTTAAGCACCATATCATGTTTTTAACTGCCCTGCAGTCGCTGCAGGCCTTCACCTCTTAAACTACCCCACAGAAGAGGATTTGTATTCTTTTAATGCCATAGAAATAACAAAAACTATTCAAGCACACCATGAAATATGATTCTATAGAGGATACGACACCAACCAACCAACCAACTTTTTAAGCAAATTGAAATTTTTTTCACACAATTATAAAATTCATTTGTCCTAAGACAATGATGTGTAAAGAATAATTTTATTACTAATTTTTAAATTTTTATTCATTTATTTAATAATAGCAGACAAAAGTTTGAATTTTAAGATTTACAAGTTTTTGCACCATTTTAAGGAACGTGATTGTAATTTACAAAGTTCGAAATTTAGACTAAATCGTTCAAAACTATCGAGAAATTAAATTTTAGATATACGACTTTTCTAAAATTGGATAAATCAGAAACTATTAAACCAATTTCGTATTTCGTATTTTAAAATTATGTACTTTAAAATCGTGTTGAAATATGCAGACCTTAAAGTCATTCCTACTGATTATTAGATAAAATAATAAATAATAATTAAAAAGCATTTATTTTCAAGGAATCATATCCAACTTAAGGTAGTGTGCAAGTAGTTTTCGATTCGCTTAAAAAGTCTTAAAGGTATGAAGAGTTAACTACTTAAGTAGTATCTGCTAACTCTTTGTGATTTTCCGGAAGGTTTTATTTTTGCATTTATTGTGGCGATACAATTTATATATCTTTAAATAAATCTTTAATATCTTTAAATAAATGCGGTTTAAATTGATTTTTATTAGAACTACATTTGAATAATTTAAATACATATATAATTAGCATTGCCTGATCTTTTTAATTGAATTTAAATGTTATTTGAAAGAAGCTCGAGCTTTCAATATGGATACAAAAAGCCTTTTCCGAGCACAATGAAATTTATTTAAAAAAATTTTTTTTAAAAAAATGTAAAAGTTGCCAGGTATAGTAAGCGATGTTTTCAGGTATATAGTCAGGGAAAATAACATAAAGTGGTCTCATTAATATGGACATTTGTCTTTGTTTTCGTATTCCACATTAGTTTTGAGTATAACCATACTGATTTTTATTTCAAAGTAAGTAGTGGTAAATAAAAAAAGGCACATAATTATTAACCTTCTAATTAATGTAGAATAAAATAGTTCGGGTACGGATTTTTTTTCCTGTGATATCGTGATTATAACCACACTGAAAATGTCACGTACCTGGTTTATCCACTCTGTTCTTCATGTAGAGAAATACTCAAAGAATGAAAATTAATGTTTAGGGTTCATAACTTTCAACCGCTCTCTTGACCAAACTATTGAGACCATATTGTCGAGATGGAAAATTCTTCGTAAAAGAGGTATATTTATTCAGAAAAAGTACGTTTTTGTGCCTGATTTCGAAAGTAAAACAACATTGTGTGCTATAGTAAATTATCATATTTAAGGTTAGGCCATCTAATCATTAAAATTGAGTCTTAGTACGGGAAAATTTAATAATTAGATAAATCGAGCGGAACTAGAAAAGCTGGCTACTCTTGTCATGTTGTAGTGAAAGCCAACAAAATAAACGTGGAAGGCCCGCCGATTCTCTGGGATCACGTGCTCTTGCAGTACGGACGTCCAGTGCCCCCACGAAAAATGATCTCTTCAATAGACGTAACATCCTCCTTCAAAATTGAAACTAGAATTGAAACTAAAAAACTAACAGGTAAGATTAGATTATATTCTATTTTTATCCTAGGCTCGAATTTGTCATGTAAGAATGGTGTTTAAATTGTTTTGAAGTAACAATAGAACGTTTATTTTGCATTTAAGAGTTTTTTTTGTTTTTCTTTTATTTAATTTTGCACATGAACAGATTCCTTAAAATGTCACGAAATCAGAAAATCATTTGAACAATTTCTGTTATGTCTGTGGTTGACTAACTTTAAAGCCCCAAAGGAGGAATGTAATTTGCCTCGAATATGCTTAGTGATTAAAAAAGTAAACAAAAGAGCAAAATTTCTTGTTATAGTAGTTACATTTTGGTTGACATTGAAATGGCACATTTTTTGCCGTGTCCATTTCTTAAAAACGCATTTCGAGTTGTTTCCTTTGTCTAGAACATGCATTTTGAGATATGTCCATTCTCTTTGAAAACGCATTTTGAACTGTGTAATTGCTCAAGCACGCATTTTGAGCTTTTTCCTTTTCTTAAAACAAGCATTTTGAGCTGTGTCAATTTATTTACAAAACTCATTTTGAACTGTGTATTTTCTCAAGCACGCATTTTGAGCTTTGTCCTATTTCTTGAAACAAGCCTTTTGAGCTCTGTCAGTTTATTTACAAAACGCATTTTGAACTGTGTATTTTCTCAAGCACGCATTTTGAGCTTTGTCCTTTTTCTTAAAACAAGCCTTTTGAGCTCTGTCAATTTATTTACAAAACGCATTTTGAACTGAGTATTTTCTCAAACACGCATTTTGAGCTTTGTCCTATTTCTTGAAACAAGCCTTTTGAGCTGTGTCAATTAATTTACAAAACGCATTTTGAACTCTGTATTTTCTCAAGCACGCATTTTGAGCTTTGTCTTATTTCTTAAAACAAGCATTTTGAGCTGTGTCCCATTTATTTACAAAACGCATTTTGATCTGTATATTTTCTCAAGGACGCATTTTGAGCTTTGTCGTTTAGAGGTAGGCAAAATTCTTTTTTTTTTATTATCATTTATTGAATTTTAATATATTGCATTTGCTACCACTAGGAAATATATTTTCTGAAAATGTGGAAAATTCGTAAAAATTCAAGTCTCGGCGTTATTTCTTTAGGAAAAAAAAGTTTTAGAAATAAACGAATTATTTATCAAGTGAAATTTATATACCCATAGTAAAAAGTTATCCATATAAAAATAAAAGCTTCAAACTGAAAACATATAGTAAAAGGGAGTCTCAGGATCTGGGGCTGTAGCCTCCCGCAGGCTATATTTTTAAGGACCTTTAACGTATATTAAAGATTGATTTTTGTGATTTTCCAAAAAAAATATTCGATATTTTTTACGCATAATTACAATTTCCTTTTAGAGTCATAGGAAGTTTTCCGTAGTTTTAATTGTAATATTCAGTAAAGGGAAAAACAAATTACATCACTGTCCCTCACCCAACTCACAAATTTTTTTATTTTTTGATTTAAGTCACAAGTTCTTGGTTTTTTTTTCTTAAATTTTCTTTATCCCTTTAAACCTTTAACCTTTACAACTTCCTGGAGTCTCCCTAAACTTCAACGAAATCTTCTTATTTGAAAACATAATAGAAGACGAGGACATTAGGCCTATTGCAGTGACTTGTCATTATTTAGACATCAATAACATGTGCAGTGCGCGAAATAAAAGGCCACCTTCTGGGACTCAACATTAATA